>NW_022589726.1:25917420-26092544 GCF_004348235.1 Phoca vitulina
CGTACAGTGACGGAAACTCATAGATGAGTAAGAGTTCCTCCTCCCCCAGCACATGTGACAATCTTCTCTGCTATTCTCTCCTTTTTCCTCAGTGGCCATTCCTTTATCTTTTATGGGTTTTGCCTCTTCCAATCTGCTAAATGTGAGCATATGTCAAAGTTAGTTAAAAACTTGCACTTTCTCTGCTTCAGTGTCACCCTCCTCCTCTTCTGTCTTGCTCTCTCTCCCTCTCTCTCTCTGTGTCTGTGTATGTTGCTCTGTCTCTCTCTCAGAAAACTCACAACTCTATAGCTTTGACACATACAGCCCTAACTTTCTCCCATGCTTCTGTGCCTCCCTCTTGTCTTAAAATCTCCATTATGTCTAAAAATAAATCATCATCTTATCTCTGGAAACTGATCCTCTTCTGACAAACTTTTCTCTATCAATGTTGCCATTATTTTAGCAAGCAGAATTATTCAACAACTTCCCCAGTGCCTGGAAAACGAAGTCCACAATCTTCTGGGCACATCATGTTGAAGCCCTCTATGATCGGCCTCCAACCTCAGCTGTTCCTCCGTCGTAGCTCAGAAACACTTAGTAAACTCCTGCGGCTCAGCCTTTGCTCTTCTTGCAGGCCCTCTTGCCTAGAATACTCTGCCTTTCCCCAACTTCATCTAAGTTCCAAGTTTCTTCAAAAACTAGGTCAAGTTCCAGCTCTCCCTGAGTTCTTCAGTTGCTGCAAACTTTCCTTCTGAATGTTTGCAGCACTTACTGTTGATATCACCCCTTTGTACTTCACATGGGTTTCCTTACATGGTTTGCCAAAGGAAAAAGAGGGGCAATCCTAGAAGAGAAGGAAAAATTCAGTATCTATGAAGCCTCTCGCGTACCCTAGTGTCTGGGCTAGGAGTTTTCACTAATCCTCACATTATTCCTAAGAGGGAGATGCTGTGTTGCATGTGTAATCATCCCAGGGCCAGGAGCCTTCACATTTATCATATTTGGAAATCTTCTGATGACACTCACTTTCCCATTTTTTGTTTCAAGTTCCCAAGGTACTTGGGATAGTCTATGTGTAAAATGTGTCATAACAGAATTATGCAGCTACACATAAGCTATTTTCACGATGTTCTTCTTATTTAGGCTGTCACCATTTAGCCAAGTGAGAGGCTAGGTCTCTAATTTTAGTCCATAAAGCTGTCACTACGATCCTCATGGACAATTTACAGTGACATGCCCATAGGCATGTCAAGAAGAAATACATATAAATGCCATAGTCAAATACTTGGTGGCAATTTATTCTGCTTTTTCTGTTGCTGTAATTTTAATGAGCACACTGCAAGTTCTCATGTGGGACCCACAATCCATTAGAGAATGTTGCTATATACACTATGCAGGCACTTGCCTGTCATCGAGTGATTTGCTGACAAAATGAAAATTATGCCTTATTTCTTCAATGTGACAAGAGGTAAAATAGTGCAAACTTTTGTAAATTACTTACAAAATGGATGCCATAACCCATCTACACTTTTTTTTAAAGTAAGGACCTCCCCAAAAAGAAACAGTGAGGTTATCACACGTTCTTAAACCACAGCAATACATTTGCCAGCACAACTGTTGGCAAAATCGTCTCAAAAACTGAGCTTCTCTCCTTATAACAGTGGGGAATTTGCTAAATAAATAAATACACATACATAATTATTTCACAGTTATTCATTTACACATTTTCTCTTAAAGAGATTTCGATAAAGTGACAAGAAGGTGGGTGCCATAAATCCATTTTCTTATAAATGTCTCTGTTATTCTAATTTCGTTCTAAATTATAGCTACTTTGAGTACACTAAGATGTATTCTTTCCTCCTTTGATTCATACAGTTGGTTTGTCTGATCTGCAAAGTTTACAGGGGAGAACGTACAAAATATGTTGACAGTACAGTGAACAAAAGAGCGGAAGACAGGGTTTAACAGCAGAATCCACATGAGCTTACAGAGCTCAGATTACACTTGCTTCAAATCCACTGCTTGGTTTACTGCAATAATTATATGTACATTACAGAAACCACTTGCCTGCCAAAAAAGAAACACTATTCAGAATGAATGTATCTATGTGGTTTTTTTTTAAATCACCATGACAACTTTTACTTCTTCAGTATATGAATTTGTTAACTGCTTGAGACTATGTTAAGGAAGAAGTATCCTAAAAATAAGAAGCAGTGTTCAGTTCATCTTTAAATTGATACTGCAGAAAAATACAGAAACCCGAGAAAATGATTTCATTGGCATTCATGGCAAAGAAAAACTGATCCAGGTAATATCACCTACCAACGCCTTCCTGGGTAGTACCTGGTGAAATAGCTTTCTATTGTGATTACAGAAGATCATGTTCAGAGAGAAAATATAGGTTTCAGATTTTGTCATAATGACTTGACTATCTCTTATTGTATAAGTGAGCTTTCATTTTTGAATAGAGGGTGCTGAGATTCCTGGCAAATGTATTATTTTGAGCAAGTTAAATTGCCCAGTATCTGATGTCAATAACAAGTATGATGATTGTTTCAGAAAAGAGCATCTCTATTTCCTACATCTCTATAGTGTTGGTTCTCTCCAAATTAAATATTGAATAAAAATAAATAATGAAACACAGCTGCTCTCAAATGGCTTCTTATCAACCCAATTGGAATAAAAGAAATGTTTCAGCAATGATTGATTTTTATATAGAATAACCTCAGTTAAATAAAATTGGAAAAACTGGTGAAATTCTGATATTGTGAATCGAAGCTTATATGGGCAGGAGATAGACCAGATTCAGGCACCACTGCTTAAAATACAGACACCATTTAATGCAAAACAAATCAGTTGCATTCAAGCTTTGTTATCTGATTTTATCCTGACATATACTTTGTATTTCTGCTTCTAGATAAGTAAATCAAGGAACAGAGAAGTACACGGGTTCGCCCACAGCCACCCGGTTCATCAGTGGCAGAATTAAGGCCAGAATCTAGATCTCTACACACTTTGAACTGTGCTCTTTAGGCTGTCTTCAATAATTTATATTGCAGTAAAAATATGCTGCAATATAATTTATGTTGATTTTTTTGGACAAATCCTTAGTTTTTTAATCTATTAGCTGGCCCTATACCTTCTATATTTTTATCCAAAACACTTAGTCATAGCTTAACTTTTTATGGCAAATCTTCTCTCAGAACATTGGTGACTTTATATACCAGGATATGATAACTTGGGGGGGATCCTTTTACTCTCTTTAAGGGACATAAGTGGTGTATACTTGCAGTTTTGGGGAGGTTCACAAAAGTTATTTGATCACATCCCCATTATCTCCTCACAGCACTTATTCTCAGTCTGTCTTGTGTGTTTGTGTATTATTTGCCTCCCACTAGAAATTCCTTAAGAACAGGACATTTTTGTTGAACAAATGATTCATTCAGAAAACACTCTTAAGCAACTTGGTAATTTATTCATTTTTATTTTTTTTAATTTTATTTATTTTTGCAAGAGAGAGAGAACGAGTGGCGGGGGCGGCGGGGGCAGAGGGAGAAGCCGACTCCCCACTGAGCAAGGAGCCTGATGCGGGACTCGATCCCAGGACCCTGGGATCATGACCTAAGCCAAAGACAGACGCTTAACAGACCAAGCCACCCAGGCGCCCCAACCAACTTGGTAATTTAGATACACAACTCGCCTCTCTAATGGGGGCAGGGATTCACGAAACACAGCCACCATCTTAGATTGAAGAGTCGCAACATACAACCCTTTAAGCTACATAAATGGAAGACGGCCATTATTTAAAATAATGTCCTTCAGAAAGTCCTAGGCAAAAGTAGGGTCGAGCTGTTTGGCTTTCTTCCACAGAGTCAGCAATAGCCCATAGGCATGAGACTGGCTTTGATCGGAGCTTTTGCATCCATTTCTGCACTCTGCATGTAGGTGCCTGCTCACATCTGCTCTGCAGAACGGCTTGTGCCAGCCTTAAGTGGAACCCAAACCGTCCTTACTTCACACTCGGCTCATTAAGCCTGACCTAAATGTGCCAGCTCTTTCAGAATCCTTAAAACAATGCCACAGGTTCCATTTATAGCTCCACTTTCTGAAGGAAATTCTCCCCCCACCCAAAATATGTGGCTTCCTTCTCTTTGATTCCTGGATTAAGGAATTTGAAAAGGCAGTGTGCTGAGCACAGAGTCTGAAGCCAGACTGCCTGGGTTTAAACCGAGGGTCCACCACTTGGAATTTGGAAACCTGAGCAAGTTATAAAACCTCTCTGTGCCTCAGTTTCTTTGTCTGTAATAATATAGCTTGTCCCATAATAAAATACATACGTGAGATACACACACACACACACACATGCATTAAAAAATAAATACAACATATCACTTAGCACAGTGCCTGACACATAGTGTTAGTTGTTGTTATCAGGTTGAATGGACAACATATTATTCATTTTTGCTAGTGTGTCACCCACTTTTCCACAGTTGTTCTTTAAGTATAATTTATGTTAAAATACAAAAGAGACAGTCAAGCTCAAGTTCCTGCTATGTGCTGAAGTTGCCACACACATTTCAAGGCTGTATCCTAACCCCTGTTAACTGTTATTAACATTACAAAATTTTTTCCAACTCTGTTCAGGAAGTGTAATGAAGCCCTCAAAACACTTAATCTCTAGAAAAGAGATTAAAATATAAGCTGAAATGTTAACTCGAAAGATGAGAAAGTTTCTCTTAGGACCACATTTCCCAACATAGTATAAATAAGTGGTTTGAGAACAGAGGTTTGAAAAAAGGTGGCAATATCCTCGTTCCCTGATCCTGGGAAGAAAATTAGTAGGATGCTAGAAAAAGCAATTTCTTATATTATAAAAATAAATGTTTACAAATGTATATTCATGTATGGATCTTATAATTCCACTTCTCACAACTTATCCTAAAATCATGACTTCTGCGAGTTTATATATATATGAATCATATTATGACTTTCTTTTAAAAAATAAAAAGCTAGAAACAAGCTAAAAGTGTAATAATTTATACAATTTTTGGATTAAAAACAATAAATGGTCCTAAGCTTTTGAAAAAAATTGTATATTATGGACATAAAAAATGATTATAACATATATGAAAAAATAGGAACAAGATGTACAGTAGGACAAATTTTTACAAGAGGATGTGCTTAGGGCACTTGGGTGGCTCAGTCGGTTAAGCATCTGCCTTCAGCTCAGGTCATGATCCCAGGGGCCTGGGATTGAGTCCCGCATGGGGCTCCCTGCTCAGTGGGGAGTCTGCTTCTCCCTCTCCCTCTGCCCCTCCACCCTGCTCATGTGCTCTCTCTCCCTCTCTCTCAAATAAATAAAATCTTTTAAAAAGAGAGGATATGTTTATATCTTATTTAAAATATATTTTAAAAATAAAATAAAATAAAGGGGTACCTGAGTGGCTCAGTCAGTTAAGCATCGACTCTTGATTTCAGCTCAGGTCCTGACCTCAGGGTCACGGGATCAAGCCCTGCATCAGGCTCCATGCTGAGAGAGGAGTCTGCTTGAGATTTTCTCTCTCCCCCCCCCTCTCTCTCTGCCCCTCCTCCTGCTCACTCTCCCCCCTGAAATAAATAAATAAAATCTTTAAAAAATAAAATACATTTATAGAGCACACAATATGTTTCAGACACTATTCTAAGCACTTTGAAAATACTAATTTAATCTTCATACTAACCCTATAATAAAGGCATTATTATTATCACTTTACAAAATGAGGAAAATCAAGGCACAGGGAGGGAAGCAAACCCACCTGACGTCACACAGCTAGTAGGTGAACATGCCAGGATTTGAACTCAAGCCTTCTGGTTCCAGAGTCCATGATTTATTCACAATTTTTTCCCCTAAGGTTGATTTTTGACTGCCCATATATATACTTTTTAATTTTCTACAGTGAATTTATATGATTTTTGTTACAATCAAAATGATTTTAGGCATGTGGTAGAAGGTAATCATAAAGGATAACAGCATCACTGAGACTGGATTGCTGTTCCCAACAACTAAATATTTATTCTTCACCAAAGTGTGTATTTATTTTCATGAAAATGTTATCAATGTAAACAATCAGTAGAGATATACAAAATTTTTATTTATTGCAAGTTTTGTCTAATGCAAATTTCCCTATCTCTACTTAACTTTTACAGGATAAAAAAGCTCCCTAATAACTTTTTTCAATAGAGTTTATATGGCAGATTTACACTTTCTTTGTTCCAGGTTGTTTCCTATGTTAACAGTTTGAATTTAAATCATCTAATTGTCCACCTAATATAAGCAAAGAGCTCTCTGATAAAGATCTTACAGTTAGCTTATGGCTGTGGCTAGGCTGCATACTATGCTGGTATTTGGGGGCATGGACATTTTGGGGGGAAGAGGTATAGTCTACAACAACAACCTTTACTGCTGTTTATAAAGAAAGTATCAATCATTGCACAACCTAACTTGTAATCCTAAAAGCTAAGGGAAAATTATGCTCCAAGTGACAACAAGGTACTTCTGATATTTAAAACATACTTTGTAAAGAATTTCAAAGTTTTCAAATTTTATTTTTAGACAACTTTTTTGAAATATGCCATATGGTTTTTAAGATAACCTCTCCATGCAGCTTTTGCAGTTATCATAACCAACCCTTTGACACAGTTCAGTTGAACTTCAGAACTGATTGTTCGTATATTCAGGGAGATTTGCAAGAAAATCGATTTTCAGATTATAGAAAAGAACAGACTTCCCAGAAGTCTCAATATGACCCCAAGATGTTCTTCAAATTCAAAGCATTTTAATTCCCTCAGATCTCTTTGAAAATTTACAAATTACCAGATAAATTATTTCTTTCCAATCCTCGATTAAAATTTATAGGCACATATTCTTTCTAAATACAAACCTTTCAAAGTAGGAAAATCTCTTTCTCAATATATGTCATTACTATCAAGGCTTTGGTATCCAGGGGACCTCCATTCAAATCAATTAACCAAAAGCAAGACTTTCATGTTGTTTACAGCAAATATTAAAAATATGTCACTAGTTATCAGGGATGTAATTTTTCCACAAGTTCTTTGATCTGCATCATTTCCTTTCACTTCTAATTACCTAACTTGGTGAAAAAAATTCCAAGAACATTTAAAGTTATCCCACCCAAATTTTTTTTCTTTTCTTTTTTTTTTTTTTTTGAAACGACAGATGTTGGCGGGGATGCGGAGAAAGGGGAACCCTCCTACACTGTTGGTGGGAATGCAAGCTGCTGCAACCACTCTGGAAAACAGTATGGAGGTTCCTCAAAAAGTTGAAAATAGAGCTACCATACGATCCAGCAATTGCACTACTGGGTATTTACCCCAAAGATACAAATGTAGGGATCCAAAGGGGTACGTGCACCCCGATGTTTATAGCAGCAATGTCCACAATAGCCAAACTGTGGAAAGAGCCAAGATGTCCATCGACAGATGAATGGATAAAGAAGATGTGGTATATATATACAATGGAATATCATGCAGCCATCAAAAGGAATGAGATCTTGCCATTTGCAATGACGTGGATGGAACTGGAGGGTGTTATGCTGAGCAAAATAAGTCAATCAGAGAAAGACATGTATCATATGACCTCACTGATGTGAGGAATTCTTAATCTCAGGAAATAAACTGAGGGTTGCTGGAGTGGTGGGGGGTGGGAGGGATGGGGTGGCTGGGTGATAGACACTGGAGAGGGTATGTGCTATGGTGAGTGCTGTGAATTGTGCAAGACTGTTGAATCACAGATCTGTACCTCTGAAGCAAATAATGCAATATATGTTAAGAAAAAAAAAAAGAAGAAGAAGATATCCCACCCAAATTTAAAGGCCGTATTTGTCCTATCTAAACTAACACTGAGGGACGCCTGGGTGGCTCCACTGATTAAGCGATTAAGCGATTAAGGGGCTGCCTACGGCTAAGGTCATGATCCTTGCTCAGCGGGGAGCCTGCTTCTCCCTCTGCCCGCCACTCCCCATTTGTGCTCTCTCAATCTCTCTAATAAATAAATAAAATCTTTAAAAAATAAATAAATAAAGTAACATTGACTTTGAAATAAATAACATCCATGTAACAGGATGTGAAATGAGAGTCTTCCTGTCTCACTTTTGGCTGGGGTCCCTACACAATAGGTACCAAACACTCCTAAGGTCCAAGGTGGTGGTATAATAAAAAAATATATATCTTTGGTTTTGTCCTGGGTTCCTGATACAGAGCTTCAAGAGCCCTTGGATTTCCCAAGTCCCTGTTTTTCATACATGTCCCTTTGGACCATATCAGTTTATACTAGCAAAGGTACTCCTGGGTCCTGGGGACGGGAGGGGGGCTGGGCAGTACAGCTGGACGGCTTCATGATGGGAAGGCTGGTTGCCAGAGAAACCAATGTGATTAGAGGGTTAGAATTTTCAGCCCCACAATCCACAACTTCCAGGGAGGGGAAGGGGACTAGAGATGACTTTCAATAACGTGGGCAATGAGCTGCTCAAGCATGCCTATGGAAAAACAAAAACCTTAGATAGTAACTCTCCACAAGGAGGCTTGGAGATCTTCCTGGTTGGGGAACGTACTGATGCACTGGTAAGTGGCGTGCCTGGGGAGGGCATGGCAGCTCTGGGCTCAGGACTCGTCCAGACTCTGCCACCCTAACAATCTGTTTGACTGTTTATTTGCATCCTAATAAAACAGTCATTGTAATTGTAGCACTTTCCTGAGTTTTCTGTCATTCTCCTGAATTTTCAAACCTGAAGGACTGTAAAAACTCCTGAATTTGTAGCCAGGTGGGACAGAAGTGACGGCAGCACCGGAAGCCAGGGCTTGCAGCTGGCATCTGAAATGAGAACGGTCATGGGAACAGAGACCCTTAGCCTGTGGAGCCTGTGCTAACTCGGACAGTTAGTGTCAGAACTGAATTATAAAAAACCCACGTGGTATCAGAGACCGCTCCAGAGACCTTCTAAAAAACCTCTGTTGCAACCCTGACCTGGACACCTGCATCTATAAGGGTGGAGAGACTGAGAGAAGAGGCTGAAAATTATAAGAACTCTTGGTGTTCCACAGGGTCAGAGAATGATGTTCTTGGGAACAGGGAAAGTGGTATCCGAGAGATTCATATTGTCTCCTAAGCTGATTTACTAGGGCAGGGATGTGTCCTACATCTGAGAAATTTAAAGAGGAAGGACAGTCTGCCTACCTGATCTGACAGCCTTGCCAAGAGAGGTCCCTGCACTGGGGACAGGCCACAGTAGGAGAAAGTATTGAGCTAAAGGGTATGTGACTTCTTCCCCTGGGTCAGACATGCGCCACGTTTGAGAGACAAACAGGAACTGTCTTAGTCTCTGGCCAAGAGCACCCTTGGGACAGGGTGGGGACGTGAAAAGCATCCGGAGGAATGATGGTGGAACAGTAACCAGCCAGAAGAGATTTCATTTGCCCACATCAAGGGAGCTACAGGGGAGACATTCCCAGCAATGCTGCATGAGGGACTCCAAAGAACTCACACAAGCACCCACAGCTGCCTGAAGAGACCCCATGGGGCTGATCATGGCAGTTATAGTCAATTAGGACTTTTCCTGCTCCTACCTCCCTGGAGGAGCCAGAGACAGCCTAGAGAATTAGGAAAAGAAGTCAGAGTGCTAGGTGGAGAAACATGAGCCCATCCATGGCTCTTTACTAAGGCTTGCCTGAAGCAGCCTGAGTCAGGAGGAAAGGGGCCTTTCAGCACATTGGGAGGTTGACTGTCGCCCTGCACTGGACTGAGGCTGCTTCAGGGAGGACTAGAAGTAATCAAATGAATTTATTTTTCACCTAAAAGATGCCAGAAATGTCATGAGCCATGGTCTCTATTTTACCAAAAAGGGTGGGAAGGGGTGAACCAGTCCCATAGAACTGTTGCAAAAAACACCTACGGTATTTCAAAGAAAACTAATCATTAGTAAGTATCTTCCCAGACCTTTACCAGCATTGTTAATATTTATTTTTATTATGTGCCACACACATTTAATCTACATGATAACTATGAATTCTAGATACTATCATTATCACCTTTGTATTTGATAAGAAAAGTGAAACTCAGGTAAGTGAAGTAACTTACAACATTGCACATCTATTAGGAGTATAGCTGGTAATCTGAATCCAGATCTTTTGGACAGCAGAGATGGTGTCCTTAATGAATGCACCATGTTGACTTGCCAACTGAATGTAGATTTTTAAAAACATATTGACATGGGGTGCATGGGTGGCTCTGTTGGTTGGGCATCCAACTCTTGATTTCGGCTCAGGTCATGATCTCAGGGTTGTGAGATCAAACCCCACATCAGGCTCCTCACTGGGCGTGGAGCCTGCTCTAAGATTCTCTCTCTCTCTCTCTCTCTGCCCCTTCCTCCCCCATGCTCACTCTCTCTCTAAAAATAATAATAGACAAATAAATAAATACATATTGCCAAAATGTATAATGTTGATTAAGTACATATGATTCCTTTTTTTTTTTTAAGATTTTTTTTTTTTATTTTTTATTTATTTATTTGACAGAGAGAGACACAGCGAGAGAGGGAACACAAACAGGGGGAGTGGGAGAGGGAGAAGCAGGCTCCCCGCGGAGCAGGGAGCCCGATGTGGTACTCGATCCCAGGACCCTGGGATCATGACCTGAGCCGAAGGCAGTCGCTTAACCGACTGAGCCACCCAGGTGCCCCATATGATTCCTTTTAAAGTTGCTACTATATGGTCAGGTTCACTGGCTTCTCCAGTAACCTTGAATAATAAGTAGGGTGCATGTGGAACATGGCCATTTGGAGACTGATGCCTCCACACAGTTCCCACCTGTCTCACCATTACCCCCATTCAGGTTACCATTTTATGCACCTCAACTCCTTTGTCGATGTTATGATTTCCACTGTCAAACAGCTTGATCACAGCAAATCTAAATAGGTACCCTAAATGATGACCTGATTTACCACTTGACAGGAAGGGAAATATTTAGTGAAAGAATACACAATGTACAATTTTACTCTTACAACATCAGTTCTGCCAGATCCTAGTTTTACAAAATTTTTAATTATATACCTCCAGGCTTTAAGCATATTTTATGATTCATTTATTCTTGAGAAATGAAAGGATTCTTGCATATATACATAGCATAGACTTTGTTACTGTTGTTCATTAGAACAGATGTGGATGTTATCTATTATTATTGTCATCATCATCATTATTATCATTATCCTCCCTTCAGCACCAAATTACGGTAGCTACTGTGAGTTGGGGAGAGGGTCTGCAATACCGCTGACATTCCACAAGATTTATCTTATTTTGAGACTGCAAGGTCTCCTCAGAACATCAAGGGCATCTGTGTGTCTATGTACATTTCCTTCGCCATTCCTGAACTCCCCACCCTGAACTTTATATGCAGTCTGAGACACACATGGGAATCCTTCAAAATGAATGACTCCACAGTATACAACACATAAAAGGATTATTATTGTTGTCTTCAATTATCTCAAATCCCAAGGATCGTAATAAATGAAGCCTCAGGAATAATGAAATAATAAATTTTCATTTAGAAGAAGTTGCAATCTGAATATCCTTAATACATGCCATCACTCTCAGTCCTAAACTTCCTAGGACATGGGTGATATTGCCCTTGAATGTCCTCAGGGCTGTCAGTAAGATTAAATCTTCGGTCTTTACTGATGTAAATTCTTAACTCAAGGGAATATAAGACATTCTTTGTGAAACAAACGGTGACAGATAAAAATGGCTTAAAAAATCACTCTTTAGAACTATATTAGCAATAGATCTCTGAATGGTTCTTACCGCATTGAAAGTTCCTTGAGATCATGTACCTAACAAGCACAATGCCTCCAATATACTTGTTTCATCAATATTTGATTTTTAAAAGACTTTAAAAGGAGAGACAGAATCAGATTCAGAGAGACACAAACACATACAAAGAGCTCAGAGAGATGACCAGGAGAGAGATGTGCGTACATATCAACCTCTCAGTGCCTAAAAGCTGCTAATCACACTAAAAGTTCTGACCTGCTCTGGATACTCTGCCATTCGGAAAGTTCCACCTAGCAAACAAAGACTGTGGTCTGGAATCCCCACTACCCAGAAGTTTTGTCCCTCTGCTGGGTTCCTAGCTTTCCAGTAACCCCACCACTTTCCCCTCTAATCCCACACCTCACTCCCTTTCATTCTGCGATAGAACTGTGAATTACTGATTGATTTTTACCTTATCAGTCCCTCCATCCCTCTGGTTGATCAAGTATTGACTATATAGTTAACTTTTCTATAAAATTTGTCAAATAAAATAAAACTCTATTACTCATTGAGCATCAATCATTATTTGCTCTGGGAAAGTTGTTGTTTGCAAGGTGGCAAAATCTAAAGTTAATTCTTCTGGCCTTTCTTTCCACAGTTGAAAAGCCATTAACTCAGCCTTTTATTTGAAGGGCACTAATGATCAAACATTTGATACTACGTTTTTTTAATGGTTTGAATTCTTTAAAATAAATTTTGTTTCAGTTTATGTTTTCCACTGTCTAAATAATATTTTGTTATATTTCATTCAATTTTTGAACACAATGTTTTGATGAATAATTTAAAATATAAAAATATTCATCAAAATATTCATATTTAATTCATGAAAAATTGTCATTATCTTATGCGTGAATACACATAAATTTGTCTACTGGTACTCACACGTAACTTACCACCTGTAAGGACATAAATAAGGAAATAGGTGTCAGAGTGGAAAAAAAAACAAGACCCATCTATATGCTGCCTACCAGAGATACCCTTTAGACCTGAAGACACCCGCAGATTGAAAGTGAGGGGGCAGAGAAACACTTATCACACAAATGGATGTCAAAAGAAAGTTGGAGTAGCAATATTTATATTGGACAAACTAGACTTTTTTGCTATTGCATTTTTATTCTGTTTTGGTATCAGGGTAATACTGGTCTCATAGAACGATTTTGAACGTGTTTCCTCTATTCCATTATTTGTAAGATTTTGATAAAAATCGTCACTAATTATTTTTAAAAATGTTTGGTAGAATTTGCCAATGAATTGGGCTTTTCTGTGCTGGGACATTTTTGATTCCTATTTCAACTTTTGTTCCTATTACTAGTCTAAGAAGATTTCCTATTTTTTGGATGCAAGATTCTTGATTCAATCTTGGTAACTTGAGTGTTTTTAGGAATTATCTGGGTTTTTTCCCCCCTAAGTTATCTGATTTGTTAGAATATAATTGCTTATAGTAATCCTTATCATACTATGTACTTCTGTGGTTAACTGTTGTATTGTTTTCTCTTCCATTTCTCATTTTGGTTTTGGGTCTTCTCTCTTTTTTTTCTTAGTTAATATAGTTAAAGCATTGCCAATTCTGTTTATTTTTTTGGAAAACTGGTCATTACTTTTAATGTTATGCTATTGTTTATTCTCTATTTTATTTATTTCTGATTTTTCTTTGTTATTTCCTACCTCTACTAAATTTCAGCTGTTTCTTCTTTTTCTAGTTTCTTTTTTTTTTTTTAAAGATTTTATTTATTTGACAGAGAGAGCACAAGCAGAGGGAGAGAGAGGGAGAAGCAGGCTCCCTGCTGAGCAAGGAGCCCAATGTGGGACTCGGTCCCAGGACCCTGGGATCATGACCCAGGCCGAAGGCAGATGCTTAACCAACTGAGCTACCCAGGCGTCCCTTTTTCTAGTTTCTTGTGGTGTAATGTTAAGTTGCTTATTTGAACTTTTTTTCTTAATACAAACACTTATAGCATAAATTTCACTCTAACATCTGCTTTTTCTGCATCTCAAAGGTTTTGGAATATTATGCTGCCTTTTTCTTTTGTTTTGAGACATATTTTGATTCGTTGTTTGGTTTCTTATTTGGTCCACTGCTTATGCAGCAGTGTGTTGTTTCATGTTTACATATTAAATATTTAATATTTACATTGTAGATTTTTCAGCTTTGTTTTATTGTTGATCTTTAGTTTTGTACCATTGTGGTTGGAAAATATACTGGGTCTGATTTCAGTCTTCTTAAATTTGCAATATTTGTTATGTCTCTTTTTATGTGATTTAACCAGGGGAATTCCTCGTGTTTACTTGAGGAAAATGTGTATTCTATTTTTCTCAGATGGAATTTTTATATATATATCTTTTAGAACCATGTATTCTGAAGTATGCTTCAAGTAAAAAATGTTCTTGTTGGAAAAAAAAAAAGAATTGTAGAATCACCATATTATACACCTGAAACTAATACAATACTGTATGTTAACTATACTGGAATTAAAATGAAAAACTTAATAAAAAAAACTAAGATGCAATTGCCCATTGTCTAATTCATATTTTCTAATACTGGCCATGCAAATATCCAAAATGTGCTAAGAGCTGTACAGAATATAAATTACGAATAACATTACAGCATTAAACACCACTCTTATTAAGTACTGATTTGTTATAATGCTATCTGTTTCTGAAAGTTTTCTTTTTCCTGAAAGAAATACCCTGAATGGTGTGTGTTTATGTTTCCTCTGCTCTAAATGTTAATATGTTCACAGCCATTGACAGCTAGTATGACAAATACACTTCACACTGTTGGCCAATTGGTGTCACTCTACCATGCTAAAACTTTTCTCAGCCAATGAGCACACTACTTTGCTACGAGTTGGACATGCTCTGAAATATTTACAGTTTATTTAGCTATGGCCTCTATTTTTGCCCTGGATTTTGTGCAATAAAAACAGTGTTGATCCATAATAGCTAAAAAAAAAAAAGATTTGCAAGTGATATACATACCAAAATTTGTCAGATTCAGCTAAAGCTGTTATAGAAATGTATAATATATATAATCTTTAATGTAATAATAGAAAAGAAAAAAGCTGAAAATTAATGAGTTAAATATCCATCTCAAAAAATTATAAAACAGTGAAATAAATGCAAAGAAAGTGGCAAGAGAGAAGTAATGAACAGTAGAAATCAAAGAAATAGAAAACAAGGAAAAACTAAGAGTACCAAAAGTTAGGTCTTTGGAATGGCCATAGAATTGACAATCCCTTGGAAAAAACAATCAAGAATAAAAGAGGGAGAGCAAAAGTAATAATGCTAGGAATGAAAAGGGACATCATTCTAAAATCTGCACATATTAAAACTATAGGAGAGTATTATAACATTTATGATAATGAATTTGAAATTATAATAAAATTAATACATTTTGAGAATAATACAACAAAACTAACACAAGGAAAAAATTCAATAGTCTTATAACTACTAAAGAAATTAAATCTGTAATTTAAAAAAATTTCCCAACAGCAGTTCAAGCCCATATAGTTTCATTGAGAAATACTACCAAACATTCAAAGGAAAAAAATAAAGCTAACTTTATATAAACACTTCCAGAGAACAGATAAAGAGGAACTTTTCTCAATGTATTTTAGGTCAGCATAACCTTGATACTAAATTCCGACAAGAAATTGATGCAAAAAAAATACTAGAGGTCAGTGTCACCTGCAGACATAAATGCAAAAATTCTAAACAAAACATCAGCCAACGATATCTAGTAATATACAAAATGAATGGCATACCTAGATCAATTTAGGATTTTTCCCTGAGACCTACCATGTTGGGTTTTATAGTCTACAGTCATGTAAGGGACTAGAGACAAAGCCTATGGACTGCGAAAATCAGCTAGTAAAACTATAGACTCCTGAACAAAGCAAGAATTTTGAAAATGCAGTGCCCTCTACAAAATAATGAATTGGAAAATAAAACACATCCTGCAGAAGGAAATGAGAGAAAATACACCTATTTATCTTGAATACAGATGGAAGTGAAGGTTTTAGGGACTGAATTGTGTGGTCAAAAAAACCCAAGCTAAGATATTAATATCAAGTAATTCAAGCTTGCTCGAGGCTACAGTTACAGATGAAGCAAAGTCATATTCTCTCTACAGTAAAGAATTTTAAATGCAAATGCCAAAGAATTGTGCAAATAAAGTTCCATGAACTCTAAGTTCAAATGTATATATTACAATGACATGAAGAAATACACAACCAAAATACAGAAATAACAGAACAACAAAATCAAAGACTGCCAACGTTGTATTTAGCATATAATCTGATTTAAATAACTATGCTTAATAATATTTGAAGAAAATTTTTAAAAAGGTTTTAAGAGATTATTAAATAAATAATTAAATCCTGGCAGATTCCATCCCCCCCCCAAAAAAAAAACCTAATAAAATTTTAGGAACTGAAAACTATAGTTATTAAATGTGAAAAAAAAATGACTAGGATAAAGGACAAATTATACATACCTGAAAGGAGAATTAGTGAAATGAAATGAAAATATGAAGACATTACTCAGGGGTAGTATTTATGGTCAGAGAACATTGCTGCATAATATAGACTCTGTGAAATTTTCTGAGACTTGCTTTAGAGCTGACCTATTAAATGGCCAATTTTCGTAAATGTTCCATGTGGCTCAAGGATACTATGTATTCTGAGGTGCTTGGATGGTTCAGTTGGCTAGGCTTCCAACTCTTGATTTCAGCTCAGGTCATGATCTCAGAGGCATGATCTCAGTGTCGAGACTGAGCCCAGAGTCGGACTCCATGCTGGGTGTGGAGCCTGCTTAAGATTTTCTCTCCCTCTGCCCCTCCCCACCTACCAGTGCCCAAAAGTATTGTTCTTACAATATTAAACAGAGCACTCTGTATTCTTCCAGTAGATCAAATAGCTAATTATTTTGTTCACATACATTTATTTTTTCTGTGTACTTATTTTTCCATTTCTCCTTTTTCTTCTGTTAATCATTGCTTTCTGTATTTTGATACTATGTTATTAGGTATGTCACAAAATATTTCCTGACAAGTTGAACATTTTTTGTTATATCATATTATGATCATCTCAGTAGATACAGAATAATCATATCATAAAATTTAACACCTCCTCATGAAAAAAGAAACTAATTCTTATCTAACTATGAATAAAAGAACACTTTTGTCCAACAAAGAATATATAAAAAAATCTTAAAGCATTCATTGAAAATCAGAAGTAAGGCAAGAATGCCTTCCATTACCACTAAAATTCAATATCATATTGGAGGTTCATATCAATGCAATAACACAACACTAAGATATAAGATATAGAAGGATTGGAAATGAGGAAATAAAACTGTCATTATTTACAGATGATAGGATTTGTCTACAAAGAAACCTGGAAGAGTGTACATATAAATTATTCAAATTGTGAACAGATTTTAGCCAGTTCGCCAGATATAAGGATATTACATAAAATTTAATTGCATTCCTATAACCAGCAAGAAATTGTTGGAAAACTTAATTTTAAAAAGCAAGAAAAGATGCTGAGAACAATCACAGAAAATATAAAGAACCTTAGACAGTGGTATGCTAGAGCCAGCTAGTACAGCTTGCAAGAGTTCATTGTTAAATTTTCAGGAATTGTGCAAGCCAATTGTTAAATATAACCATCATTAAAAATTAAATTATATGAACTAACAAATACCTAATTATGTTATTACATCTTATAATTATTTATGTTCTTGAGTTTATTTACATCTATTATTTCTGTTTGGTGGGAATACCATATAATGGTGTGCCATTCCACATCCCTTCCAACTCTGCATTCACACTGTAGCTTAGAGTTGGCCATAGCAGAATTTATATCATGGAAATTAAGAAATTCTATAAATCATTCCCCTACTCCTCTTCCCCAGAGAGCCTATTGTTAAACATTTACCAGCATATCACTGAGCCAGGGAATAAATCTATCAAAGGATGTAAAAGATCTTTATGAAAACAATTATAAAAATTAATTTACTAAGAACCTACTATGTGCCAGGCACTATTCCAGGAAGTAACCAAAGAGATAAAAATATGCTGTCACTTACATTATATCAAGGAGAAACAATATGTAATATGGGATGAAAATAAAAGTGTTCCAGGAGAATGTTGGGTTGTAATTTTAAGTAGGGTGGACAGGAAAGACCTCACTGAGAAGAAGAAACTTGATTAAAGACCAGATTAAAGAGAGGAAAAAACAAAATGATTGGAAAAGTATAACACATTCATGTGTTACAACCTCAAAATTTGAAAGACATAATTTAACCACAAGTTTATCTATACATGGGTTATAGTGCCAATCAAAATCTCAAACATTTTTGATAGAACTTGATAATCTAATTCTAAAATTTACAAGAAAGAGCAAAGGTCCAAGAATTGTCAAGACTCCTGAAGAAAAGCAAAGTTGAGAGCTCCTACCTTATTAATATTAATTTATTATAAAGTTATAGTAATTCAGATAATATGGCATTAGCACAGGGATAGAACAGAGTCCAGAAAAAATTCTCACAAATTTGGAAAATTGATATATGCCAAATATAGTATTAAAGATTGGCCCCCTAAAGATGGAGCCTAGTCTTACTAGTACCTAGACAAAGGTTATCCCTACTGAAAAACAACAGCAACAAAAACAGACAAAATTGGATCTATAAATCACATCATGCATGAAAACTAATTTCAAATGGAATAAGAATTTCAATGTGAAAAACAAAGCTTTAAAGGATTTAGAAGAAAAAGAACAGTATCTTCATGATCTCGGTTTACAGAAGGATTTCTTTTTTTTTTTTTTTAAAGATTTTATTTATTTATTTGTCAGAGAGAGAGAGAGCACAAGCAGGGAGAGCGGCAGGCAGAGGGAAAAGCAGGCTCCCTGCTGAGCAAGGAGCCCGATGTGGGACTCAATTCCAGGACCCTGGGATCATGACCTGAGCCGAAGGCAGACGCTTAACTGACTGAGCCATCCACATGTCCCTATAGAAGGATTTCTTTTTTTTTTTTTTATTTTTAAGATTTTTTTATTTATTTGACAGGAGAGAGAGAGCACAAGCAGGGGTAGCAGCAGGCAGAGGGAAAGGGAGACGCAGTCTCCCCGCTGAGCAGGGAGCCCGATGTGGGACTCAAACCCAGGACCCTGGGATCATGACCTGAGCTGAAGGCAGACGCTTAACCATCTGAGCCACCCAGGCGCCCCTATAGAAGGATTTCTTAAACAAGAAACATAAACACACATTCCATGGGGGAAAAAAGTTGATAAAATTCAATTATGTTAAAATTAAGAATTTGTGTTCATTTAAAAAACCTCCAACAAAGTGAAAAACAGGCCACAGTGAAATTCTATGGTGTCTGGGATTTGCTTGGGGCTTGGTGCAGTGGTGCAGATGAGTAGAGGTGCAGCAGAAACAGAGGAACCATATATTCATGAGAGTGATGCTGTTGTAAGCCAAGCAACGGGTACCTGGGGATCAAGGTGCTATTCTCTCTACTTTATATGTCTGAAATGTTTCATAATGAAAGGTCTAAGAAGACACAAATTTAGAAAAATCATTCATGACACATATACTTAGAAAAAAAGATTAATATCCAAAGCATTTGAAGAACTCATAAAAATTTAATAAGAAAATAAAAAGAACTCGGGGCGCCTGGGTGGCTCAGTCGTGAAGCGTCTGCCTTCGGCTCAGGTCATGATCCCAGGGTCCTGGGATCGAGCCCCACATCGGGCTCCCTGTTCGGCAGGAAGCCTGCTTCTCCCCCTCCCTCTCCCCCTGCTTGTGTTCCTTCTCTCGCTATCTCTCCCTGTCAAATAAATAAATAAAATCTTTAAAAAAATAAAAATAAAAATAAATAAAAACTAAAAAGAACTCAAGGGGGGAGAAAAGACATAAATATGCCTTCCACAGAAGAGGAATATGAAAAATCAATAAGTATATGAAAAGATATTCAACCTGATCTATAATCAAGGAAATTAAAATCAAAACTACAATGAGATACCATATTACTTACACCTACCAGACTGGCAACAATTTTAAAAATTTTGGAAAGAATGTGAATAAATAACAACTGATCTGCAGTATATAGGAGAATAATTTGACATTAGCTAACAAAGTGAAGATGCATATAACCTATAAACCTACAATTGAACTCCTAGTGATATTTGCTATCTGCACATATGTAGACAAAGAGACATGTACAAGAATAGTCTTAGCAACGATGTTTGAAATGGCAAAAAACTGCAAATAACCAAAATTTCCACTAAGAACAGAAAGGACAGATTATTTGTGGTATTTTCCTTCAATATAACACAGCCGTGAAAGTGAATAAACCTTAGTCACAAACAACATTGATACATCTCAGAAAAATAAAGTTGAACAAAAAAAAGCAAGTCTCGGAAATATACATTATGTGAGTATGGTTCTATTTATATTAAGTCCCAGAAATGCAAAACTAAATAATGTATTCATTAAGATGCATGGGTATGTGATAAAATATGAAGAAAAACAAAGATTATAAACACAAAATTCATTATAGGAGTTTCAACTGGAGGGAGGCTGAAGGAGGAAATCAGAGAGATGGCCAGGGAGGGCCTCAAGATATTGCTAAGGTCCCTTTGCTTAAGGTGACTGGTGGATAGAGGGTTGTTCCTTTCATAACCATCCTTTGAACTTAACAAATATTTTATATACTTCTTTCTACATGACAGATTTCATAATATATAGAGAGAGATTTTAAAAAGGGTAATGTATATAACAATTTGGGTGAGGGTATTTTTGCTGCAGTGAGATAATCACCCTTGGGAACTGTAATGATCCCTGTGATCTAGAAACTTTCTACTGCATTATTAGCACCCAAAAACCCATGTAGAACAGCACAGAGCTAAACTACAGAGAGCAAAGAGCTAGAAAACAGTGTGAGAGAATGGGACACGTCCTCCTATGGTGTCATAAACACCTGCTATATCTTTCATTTGGTAAAACACATAAAGAAATAGATCCCCTAGCTGCCCTCCTTCCCCTTCTGGTGTGATTCCGGTTGTTTTACTCTGTTATCAAATGACAGTGACACAGAGGGAATGTGTGGTCCTACTCTCACCCTGGCGTCACCTCAGAATTTGTTATCAAGCATACATAGCCTATTTAGCTAATCGCAAAGCCTCAACACTGTAGTGTATCAGCAAGTAAAAACCCACCTAAAATCCAAGCCAGGCTGAGTATAATGATAAAGATTATGGACTTTAAGGAAAGCGTATATTTTAATTTAGCATGCTAGATGAAGGTAACGGCAACAAATGGGAAGAATCAGTACTTGATGCTAATTCTAGCCTCCAGTTAGTAGTCTCTGAACTGCTCTTCCTGCTCCAAGGTTCTTTAATCAGTCCATTCTATGTATATTTCTAGTTAAATATAACACTGCCTGAATTATTTGCTTGTTTCCCTCACTAGACCGTATGTTTCTTGAGTGCAGGAACAGTATCTTATTCATCTTCAAACGCCCACGCACTGGGCATAAACATTCAATAAATACTAAATTAAAAAAATGAAAGAAGTCGTAATCACAAAATATATGAGCATTCATCTACTCAACTCCTTTGTTTTTACAGGTGAGAAAACTGAGACCATGCAGAATTTTCCAAATGCCCAGAGAGTTGTTTGGTGTGCATCCTTACTTTTAAAAAGGACATAATATATCATTACCTTCATACAGAATATGTCTGTTACTTATGTCTAATACCAATGCTAAAACATGCAAGGCTAAATGTTACTGATTTACCTGTCAGGCCACTAAAACCAAGGACAGAGCCCCTTACTACTCTGTTTTCAATACTCCCTCCTCATTGTTTGGCCTCTATGAATTTCCTTTACTTTCTTATGGTCTCAGCTACTAATGTGAAGGAGGTCTATTGTATTTTATCCAGCATTTCTAGATGTTTGTAGCAGGATTTTTCAGATGTAAGATCTGTCTCTCTGAAGTATAACCTATTTCCGAAGAAAGAAAGAATGCTCTATTTCCACACCTTTTTCATCTTTCTTTTGTTGGGGTTCTCAGAAATGCACACAGTACTCTAAGAAATTAACAGCATCAGGAAATGAACAGATAATATAATAATGACACCTGATCTTTGTTGCTGACAAGGTGGGCAAGAATCACAAAAAACAGAGCACACCCTACCTCCAACTGAACTGAAGAAAACATCAAACTCTATTAATGGTCTTTGATTCCTTCCTGAAAAATCACCAACATCTTTAAGCTGGAGGTGAGATGAGTAACATCATTTGGCAGAGCCCCGTCTCGTCCATGACACATCGCCAATCAAGGAGAATTACATTAAAAGCATTTTTATTAGATTCTACTCAGTCATCCTTGAAGGAGAAACAAGAAACCCAGAAGTTAATGTCAAAATATGCTCTACACTTAGAAAATTCTTTCTGTTGAAAAACTTAAGAGAGTAACCCAAAAATCTAAGACCATTATTTAAAAAAAAAAATGTGGATCCCAATCACACTGTGTGTGAGGTTTGGCAAACAACTCCACAATCCTGGATCTCAGTTATTTCATCTGTTAGCTGAGGGAGATGGCTTTACCACTATGATATATTATGGTCCTATTAAGAACATATCATGGAGATAATCAAAGGATCGGTTTTCAGAACTGGCATGCTATAGAGTCTAACACTAAACTTGAACACGGATTGATTGATTCATTCATTCATTCATTCACTTATTCATTCACCTCATGCTTGTGTTCCAGATACTGAATGATAGAAATATTATAGTATCTTTAAAAAAACAACAATCTATACCTTGTCAAACTGCTTATTGATAGTAAATAACAAGTTTACTTTTCAAATGTATACAGAAAACCTAAGCATGTATAACATCTAATTCTAAACCTAACAGAAGGGCTCTGGAGGTCTGGATTCACGCATAAGTCACCTCTATATGTAAACAGTTTCATTAATGCCACCTGTAAGGCAGACGTCATCATGATCAAACAATAGGTTAAAGTCCTAGAACATAACCCTCTACTATCCATTCAGTCACTGTAAAGAAATTTGATTAAAGTGTGATAGGCCAGACAGAGGAAAACAAATACTGCGTGGTATCATTACATATATGGAATCTTAAAAAAACAAACAAACAAAAACATCTCAAACTCACAGAAACAGAAAAGAGAGAAGTGGTTGCCCCAGGGGCTGAGGGTGGGCTGGTAAAAGGGTACAAACTTTCAGCTAGGAGATGAATACGGTCTGAGGATTTAATGTAAAAATATATGGTGACCATTATTGAAAACACATACCATATAATTGAAATTTGCTAAGAAAGTAGAACTTAAATGTTCTCAAAAGAAAGAAGAGATTTAACTAAAATGTGACAATTTGACATAATGTGCCTCTCCATGTGATGCAGTGAGCAGGAAACATCTCTCAGAAAGTATTCCTGACAAAAACGTCCTGTCTGAATCCAATCATGAGGAAACATCAGATAAATCCAAATTGAAGGATCCTCTATTTTATTACTGACCTATCCTCTTTAAAAATGTCAAGGTTACAAAAGGCTAAGGAATAGGTCTGATGTTAAAGGAAGACTACAGCAATGTGACAACTAAATGCAATGTGTGATCCTTCACTGCATGTTGGAATGGTAAAACCCTTGCTATGATAGACAGTAATGGATGGAGCTGTTGTAAAAATTTGAATGTGGACTGTAGATTAACCGTTAGTATCACATCAATGTTAAATGTTTTGATCTTTATAACTGTCTTGCGTTTATAAACAAAAAAATGTCCTTGCATTTGCCAATCAAGGATCTAGGGATACAAAGATGTTCCAGGCAGACATGGTGTCTCCCCTCCTGAGTACAGATGAGAAACAGATAGGAAAACAAGTAAAATATATAATAAATAAGTATAAATTGTGATAAATGCAACAAAAAAAAACCCCACAGCGTTTAAATAAGAAATAATAGTAGCAGGTGGAATGTTTTCGGATGTAACCACATCAGGGGATGTCTCTCTGAGAAGGTGACACATCAGCAGAGACATGTGGGGACCTCACGGAAAGCAACAAAGGCATATGGGACAGCGTGTGCTAAGTCATGAAGTGGGTGCCCAGGTTTTAATCATAGTCTACATTTACAAGGAAAGACGAGATGGCAGGGGGTGGGGAGAAGGCGGAATATAGCAGTAGGTATCAAAGCAGCAGGGGTAAAAAATCAGAACAGCCTATGGCATTATTTTGGACATAGAGACATGATTCAAACAAAATAATATCACTGTAGACATCTAGAAAACAGCCACAGTGAAGAGAAAGCCACTCTCATTTGAGTGAAAGAGAATAATCACAAGACCAAGAAGTGATAAGCCATAGAACAGTAGGGTCACCTTAAATTAGTCAATATGCTTTACTATGCATATTAATGCATAGTAAAAAGCTTATGGGTTCCACACTGATTTGTGTGTATAACTAAAGTAACCACTCTCGGAGTCATCCTTGAAAGGGAAGGAAAAGTGACCTGGGCCATCTGAAATTTCCTCCAAGGGATATATATACATGGTTCCAGGAGGGAATGGATATTCCTTTGACTGGACCTAAATTCCATAAACTCTTTGTCAAGAATTGTAGCTGTGTAATGAATCTAAATTTGGACTTCTATCACATATGTAACTGATGGAAGATTTGAAATACCATCTGTTATCACACTGAAACTTCAGAAATCTTCTCTAGAAATCCTCCTTTTCTCAAGGAAAGAAGACTCTTTAATACAAGCTTAGTGGAATAAAAAATGAGATGTTCCAACAGGCTGCCAGCAACATTTTCTCCTAAAATACAACATCTGAATTCACAAATTGTCCCAGCATTTTATTACTACATGTTCCTAAACTCATGAAAAGTCCTTTCAACACCAATCAATAGAGCAAAGGAAAAAGAGGAATTTCTCTCTGCATTCTTGTTTTCTACCTTTAAATGGGATGAATTCAATCTTAACATTTACTCATTTCTCCAAATCTTTCATTTACCCATATATTTTCCTAAATATCCACGAGTTAAAGTTTAAACCCTGCCTATTTCTGTACTAGCAGAAGGAGAAGCCTGACTAGTATAAATGTGTATGAAAAGTTAAGCAAATCTAGATTTTAGCTAATTCCTTCTTAAATGAAAGTCAGTATTGCATGAATTCAAAGAGTTGCATACCCCTTGCTTACAGCAGCCAAACACTCCTGGACTGTACCTGTTCACCTTGCCTTCTGCTTCATTGTTTGAGGAGGAGGAGGAGCAGAATGGTAAAAACTGAGTCTTTACTGTATGTCAGTATTTCACAGGTATTGCTGCATCTACTCCTTACGACAACCATTCAAGCATTATAATCTCCATTTTATACAAAAGGAAACTAAAGCCTAGCAAAGTCAAGTTATTTGCTTGAGGTCATTCACTCATTTAGGTACTGTGTAGTGAGCCCTATTACCTAAGTGGTGGAGCCACTTGATCACCTTTTGGCTGTAATTGGCAATCTAGTCCCTAATCTAAGAGATCCTGTCTATATTTAGGAATGGATAAAGACAATAAATTTATCTCTCATACATCATAATCCTTTAACTTGTTCTCATTTGTTATTTATTTTCCTCCTTCCTTTCCTTCTTTCCTTCCTCCATCCCTCTTTTCCTTCCTACTTTTCATGTATTCAGCTGTATCTTTCTTTCTTCTCCAAAAGACTTATAGCATAGCTATCTGTGTCATAGAAGGAGACATTAAATAATCTCCTTGTTCTTGTTCCCTAGTAATTTCTTCTCATCAGTACATGCAGCCAATCCGTGCTCTCTATACCATCCATCACCAGAATAAACACTGTAAGGTTGAAGAGTGCTCCCTTTCACATCTGCCTATCCAGCGATAATATTTTTATCCCCTGGGGCGCCTGGGTGGCTCAGTCGTTAAGCGTCTGCCTTCAGCTCAGGTCATGATCCCGGAATCCCAGGATCAAGCCCCACATCGGGCTCCCTGCTCAGCGGGAAGCCTGCTTCTCCCTCTCCCACTCCCCCTGCTTGTGTTCCCGCTCTCGCTGTGTCTCTCTCTGTCAAACAAATAAATAAAATCTTTAAAAATATATATTTTTATCCCCTATATTGTCCAGGTCACCTTATTTTTATTCGACTGCATTTTCTATCAAAGATATTTCTGTTGCTCAGCACAGAGTGTAAAGTAGATGTACCAATTGACTTGTTCATTTCAGCTGCACTGTCTTTGCTGTAACCCTCTTAATGAAGTGCACCAGACCAATCGCATACATCTCCTTATAGCTGTACTTAGCAATATTATGTACTGGCTCACAAAGAGCCAAAGTCAACAGTTCATTTTGTGTATGCAGATCCCACATTACCATGCTGGTCTTCTGAAAAGGGCTTCCTGTCCTCCTGTGAACAGTTTCAGGAAGACTAAGTCACCTTATTGTTCTTCAAGCACAGTTGTTGCTTTTTTTCTATTAAGGGGATTGAGTTCGTCAGTCCGACATGAGAAAAAGCATTCAGCATCACGCTGGAGCCACTGAACTGTAGGCTGATAATTAATCTGCTTCCTCTATTTGCAGTTTTTTATTAGATGCCAGACCTCATTGATGTAATTCATTGTCTGGAAATTAAATTAAAACAAGGAGTCTCATTTTTTTTTTAACCGATCTCCATACTTGAGTAATATCTTTGTGGTTTGAGTATAATATATGCAAAAATATATATAGGTATGAACCATGAGAATGGAACATATGAGAATTATTTTGATCATTTGAGAGCATTTTTTATTCTCCACTATTCCTTTCCAATATTTCACACTATTCACATTTCAGAGTTGTTTTTCACATAAATGCAGAATTATTGCCCATAGTTCTAATGGATTTTTAGAAATGAATATCACCCACTTCTAAACACCTTGCTTCTGTAATATGCTCACATGCCTCATGACGCCTGTATATGACTTATCTGATTCTTGTACTTCATTTTTTCACTGAAGCACATATATAATATGTGTGTCTATGTGCACTAGAAACATTTGAAGGAGAATTATTTTGATCCTCAGAGCAACCCTATGAAACAAGTAGTACTGTTATCCTCTTTTGATGCTAAAGAAAATGAGGTTCAGAGAGGTTCCCTTTGGTTACCTAAGTAGTAAGAGCAGGGCTTGAATACTGTGCTTTAGAATTCACCAATTTATTTGGGGCAGCTGGCTGGCAGAGTTGGCTGAGCATCCAATTCTTACTTTCAGCTCAGGTGGTGATCTCATGGTTGTGAGATCGAGCCCTGTGTTGGGCTTCGTGCTCAGTGTAGAGTCTACCTGAGTTTCTCTCTCCTTCTCCTACTGCCCCTCCCCACTGCACTCTATCAATCTCTCTCTCTAAAATAAATAAATAAAATCTTTAAAAAAAAAAAAAAGAATTTACCAACTTGTTTTATGTCCTGTCACCTCCACATTGTAGTGAGGTCAATAAAAAGAATTGTAAGTAGTAGTATCATTATTTTGTAGCTCTGAAAGTGAACTTCAGGGTGGCTAAGTGACTTGTACAAGGTCACATGGTAATAAATAGCCAAGGCCCAAACTCAAGGCCTCTGACTTTAACTCCTTTGCTATTTCACCATATCATGCTGCCTTTGTTGTTCACATAAAAAAAAAAAAAAAAAGCAACCAAATTACTATTTCACATCATGAAGGAACAATAATTACGAACACATCATTTATAGATTTATTTTCATGTCCAGTCTAAAGCAAACCTATTGGGTTTATTATTTTAAAAACATACACTCACAGGTATGTATCAGGCATATGTGTAAGTTCTACGCCTGGGGGTTGATCAAGGAAGAAGCAGGGCTACGAGGCAGTAACACACAACAAGTTTCACTGGATGGCACTGAGAATTACATAAGGGGGGAAATTCCTCCCAAACAGTAGACCTTCCTGAGCCTGTGGCACACACCGCCACTCAGAAGGGGAATATGGAGATACCTCCCAAGGCAGAAGGAGAAACTGGAAAGGGGGCTTATGGGTCTCGGCAACGTTGCTCAGCAGCGAGGTGCAGAGTCTCCGGGCCAGAGGGCTCCAAGGGCAGGAGAGCTTGGGGGAATTTCATACCCAGAGTCTGTCTTATCTATGGTTAGTAGTTTCATGGATATGTAAAGTAGGCAGGCACTAAATGGCTAAAAATAGGCTTATATGAACTATACTTAGAGAAACTGGATGCGTGAGAATTTCAGTTTGGTGCCAGCTAACTACCCAGCCTGCTAGGAAGAAGTGAACATCATGGGAGCCATGTAAGCTAATACGCAGCTGTTTGTTCCATTTACATAACAATGTACAAATCTCCAATCTAAAGACAACATCAGTTAACTCGTGCAGTGGAAAAGAATAATAAATACATGAGTTTTTCTCCTGTTTGTGTTTTTAACAAACAAGTTGATAAGTTCTACCCTGATTTCTGACTACCAGTAGCAGAGGAGAAAGAAATAAATGGCTGGCTTTTGCAGTTTATGACTTCTATTACCAAACTCAGTGGGCAATAGAAATCAGAGCGGACATTCTTTGTTTAACAAACTGGTGGGTAAACGGAAGAACAATTTTGGATTTTGTCATTTCTATCTATTGTAGCCTCCATTCTGTTTTCAGCATTCTCCCAAATGGAGCAGAGACTGTGGGCCGAGTTTTGGCTGCTACATAATTTTGGCCAACTGTCAAGTCCTTAACATATCCATAAAATACCCTGATTATTGAGAACATAAAAATGTTTGTAAAATGGCTGGAATTTAAATGAAAACTCCCTAGTCCTGGGTTTAAATAAACATCCATAGCCTTGGTGTAAGTCCAGAGTTTTCAGCATATTTGCTTAAATATTTACACAAAACTTTAGGGTCGAAAAGCATAATGGCAATGCTAGGCCAGTTCCATTGATTTTACAGATGGGCAAAATGATGTCCCAAAGTCACAGTGCTAGATGGCAGCCAATGACAGATTAGATATCCGGAGTCTTGAGTTCAGAATGAGTTCCTGAGTTCTACTATACTGTCCTACCACTTTATAAATCCTTCACATTGGTTTTTGACCAGGAGAAGAACATACAGAAGGTAGACAGTATAAAGTATAATACCACATGTTCTTTGAGAATGTTGATTCTTGTCAGATTGGGATTGATGTGATATAACAGACATGAAAAACTGAGTGAATAGTGGCTCACTGATCATGATATCTGGATACCACTAACACAGAACCTTACTATTTTCAATGAAAGATTTAAGCTGTTTCTCTTATCAGAGATATCATAGAGCTGATCATTGGATTTGACCAAAGATCTAGAATTCTTTAATCCCAGTCTGTTCTTAATTCTTAATTTATTTTTAATATGCATATTTAATAACTGGAAATTTCTAAGGAAATGCCATTACTGCTACAGAGTGGTAAGGGAAGAATTATCCCCAATCAGATTCTATCACAATGTGTCAACAATCAGGACACTTATTCTGTTCAAAGCAGCTTTTTTTCTTCTGAAGTTGGGGATTATCATACATGGAATGAGAAGGGTCAAAACAGTTTTGGGGAGATTCATTATTCATGTTCATAGGGCCTTTATTAAAACACTTCCAATCATTCCAGAGAGATAATTCCATCTTTTGATAGTTAGAAATGTAAAGGAAAGACTTTCCACACATGTATGCATAATCTAGGCATAAACTATGTTTAAACTATGACTAGTTTATAATCAAATTTGTGCTGAATGATTAACCTGCCATTTTAAAGAAATGAAAATTAATCAAAAAGTATGTTTATGAAATAAAACATTATATAAAATTTGAAATAATGGCCACATTAAATTTCAACTTCTTTGTCTAAACACCTTTATCCAGAAGAAAAAAAAATAAAAAGAGGAAGATGAAGAGGAGGAGGAGAAATGCATGGTGAAGAGAACCTGGGACCAGGTAGCAGAAGATCTGAGTCCTGGTCCTAATTCCAGCATTTATTTACTGTACAAATTTGAATGAGCCAATCCCCTCTCAGAAGCCTGTTTCTAAGCTACCTCTCTTTCAGAGGGAAACAGAATGGACTTGGGAAATAGAACGACTTCCCACAGAGGGAACTGCTTTTGTCCAGGCATTCAGGAAAGTGTGATTGCCCTCCAGATTTGCCTGAGATGATCTTTGCCTCAGGTTTTTGCCTGTTTCACTTTCTGAGGAAAAGATGAATCTGGTCACACCAAATGAGCTTGCCTCCAATTTTGTGTTCAAAATATGGCCGCCCTTCATCATAAAGCCCTACCACAAACAATAGTCTTTCATACAGAAACACAATTAAACAAGCAAAAAAAGTCCATAGACAATTTGGATTATATAAATCATCTTCTTCCCTGAGCTCTGCCCAGAGCTAAGAACCACTGACTTAGATGAAGTCTACTTACAGTTAAAGGCTTTAAGAATGGAGACTTAATTATCAAGAGTACCTTCTGGATAGAAAACAAACTGTTGGTTACTAGAGCAGGAGGATTTGGGGGGCAGGCAGAATAGGTGAAGGGGCTTAAGAAATACAAACTTCCAGTTATGAAACAAGTAAGTCATGAGGATTTAATGTACATTGTAGGGAATATAGCCAATAATATTGTACTAACATTCTATGGTAGCAGATGGGAACTAAACTTATTGCGATGATCATTTCATAATACACAAAAATATCAAATCACACAACCCAAAAGACTCCACCCCAAAACTGCTAGAACTCATACAGGAATTCAGTCAAGTGGCAGGATATAAAATCAATGCACAGAAATCAGCTGCATTTCTATACACTCAAAAACAAGACAGAAGAAAGAGAAATTAAGGAGTCGATCCCATTTACAATTGCACCCAAAACCATACGATACCTAGGAATAAATCTAACCAAAGAGGCAAAGGATCTGTACTCAGAAAACTATAGAACACTCATGAAAGAAATTGAGGAAGACACAAAGAAATGGAAAAACGTTCCATGCTCATGGATTGGAAGAAAAATACTGTGAAAATGTCTACCCTACCTGGAGCAATCTACACATTCAATGCAATCCCTATCAAAATACCATCAACTTTTTTCAAAGAAATGGAACAAATAATCCTAAAATGTGTATGGAACCAGAAAAGACCCTGAATAGCCAGAGGAATGTTGAAAAAGAAAAGCAAAGCTAGTGACATCACAATTCTGGACTTCAAGCTCTATTACAAAGCTGTAATCATCAGGACAGTGTGGTACCGGCAGAAAAACAGACACATAGATCAATGGAACAGAATAGAGAGCCTAGAAATGGACCCTCAACTCTATGGTCAACTAATCTTCGACAAAGCAGTAAAGAATGTCCAATGGAAAAAAGACAGTCTCTTCAACAAATGGTGTTGGAAAAATTGGACAGTCACATGCAGAAGAATGAAACTGGATCATTTCCTTACACCACACACAAAAACAGACTCAAAATGGATGAAAAACCTGAATGTGAGACAGGAATCCATCAAAATCCTTGAGGAGAACACAGGCAGCAACCTCTTTGATCTCAGCTGCAGCAACTTCTTCCTAGAAACATCACCAAAGACAAGGGAAGCAAGGGCAAAAATGAACTACTAGGACTTCATCAAGATAAAAAGCTTTTGCAAAGCAAAGCAAACAGTCAACAAAACCAAAAGACAACCAACAGAATGGGAAAAGATATATGCAAATGACATATCAGATAAAGGGCTAGTATCCAAAATCTATAAAGACCTTATCAAACTCAACACCCAAAGAACAAATAATCCAATCAAGAAATGGGCAGAAGACATGAACAGACATTTCTCCAAAGAAGACATCCAAATGGCCAACACACACATGAAAAAGTGCTCAACATCATTTGGCACCAGGGAAATACAAATCAAAACCTCAAGGAGATACCACTCACACCAGTCAGAATGGCTAAAATTAACAAGTCAGGAAACGACAGATGTTGGCGGGGATGCGGAGAAAGGGGAACCCTCCTACACTGTTGGTGGGAATGCAAGCTGGTGCAGCCACTCTGGAAAACAGTATGGAGGTTCCTCAAAAAGTTGAAAATAGATCTACCATACGACCCAGCAATTGCACTACTGGGTATTTACCCCAAAGATACAAATGTAGTGATCCGAAGGGGCACCTGCACCCCAATGTTTATAGCAGCAATGTCCATAATAGCCAAACTATGGAAAGAGTCTAGATGTCCATCAACAGATGAATGGATAAAGAAGATGTGGTATATATATATACAATGGAATATTATGCAGCCATCAAAAAAAAAAAAACACACGAAATCTTGCCATTTGCAATGACAAGGATGGAACTAAAGGGTATTATGCTAAGCAAAATAAGTCAATCAGAGAAAGACAAGTATCATTTGATCTCACTGATATGAGGAATTTGAGAAATAAGACAGAGGATCATAGGGGAAGGGAGAGAAAAATGAAACAAGATGAAACCAGAGAGGGAGACAAACCATAAGAGACTCTTAATCTCAGGAAACAAACTGAGGGTTGCTGGAGTGGAGAGGGGTGGGAGGGATGGGGTGGCTGGGTAATGGACATTGGGGAGGGTAGGTACTATGGTGAGCGCTATGAATTGTGTAAGACTGATGAATCACAGACCTGTACCCCTGAAACAAATAATACATTATATGTTAATAAAAAAATTTAAATTATCAAATCACTATAATGCACACCTGAAACTAATAGGATATTATATGTCAATTACACTGCAATTAAATTTTGAAAAAGATCCTAAGGAGTTGCTGTTCAAGACACATTATGCAGTTTGACGAATTCTTAATAGCAGAATTCCCCATTTATGTAACAATTGATAGAATAAAAACCACAAAGGGTTAGTTTCATAATCTAAGACATGTTAACTTTTTATAAAATAACTATCTCTAAATTACTTGTGGTCATTTCTGGTTAAAATGCTTTCAAATATATTTCATCTTACATACCCTATTCACCAAAAGCTTTAGGAAAGTGTTGAGAGTTTGAGCTTTTATTGCATACATGCTCATAGTTTCTGCAAATTCAGTAGGTCTCAGATACAACTTTGACTTTTCCTTAAAGGCATATGTATCATTTTCAAATGATCTAAGAGAAAATCCAAAGCCTAGGAAAGAAGAAAATATAATGAATCTCTTGAATAAAAGAGTTCTTTATTCACTTGGCAAAGATTCATTTTTGCCTTTTGAAACCATTTTGGAAGTCTAGTTGACTAGTCAAATTCCACACATTTTAATGTTTCTTCTCTAAACTGAAGACAAAGGCAGAAAAAGATTTTGTCTGGGCACAGCTGCATCACACAGCATGAAATGAACCCCAGCAGAGTGGCCCAGTCACTACAAGCAGCCGGCACACACCAAATTGGGAGTGATTAATGCATGATCCACCAACTAGATAGTCTAATTAAATAACGGTGGTTAATTACTAATTAGTATATGACTTATGTAGACTGAAGCACTTCCACTTGTCAGATGTTAAAAAGAACATTGAAAAAATCAAAGCTCTATCATTTCAATAATCTACTCAAAAATGATGCATCAGAGATTTTTTTTGCCATCATTTGTCTAGCCAAAACACATATTGAAGATCTTGTTTGATCTTTCCAAAATTAATGTCATTCTGTTTAAGTAATAATGTTCCTTTTGCTGTCATAAAAGGCTAGAAACCCTAAAATGATAAAATATTTTGAAGTGTGTAACAGGGTGGGGGTTAGTGTAGTCCCTATTATCCATTTAAACCCCCGCATATTTGAAATGTATCCACAGCTAATCAGCTGGGCACAGGTGGTTTTCATTTCTCACACGTTTATTTTCTGCATACTTAGAAAGCTCTGATTTTAACCAAAAAGCCCTCTATTTAACCAATCCAAAGACAATCAGAATATGCACACCTACTCTCCCTGTGAGTGACTGTCCTAAAGGGCTAGAGAGGACGGGCAGTAGGATCCAAGCTCTGCTTTTGGAAATTATATAAGATTTGCTTCCACAACTGTGAGATTTGGGAGCTTTTTTTTGGCATCAATCGAAAAAAAATGCCATCTGTCTCCTCATTACCCTTAAAAAAAAAAGAAAGAAAGAAGAAGAAAAGCTTGACATAGCATATTGATGCCAACCTTTACTTTCAATTATTTATCACCTAAAAAAAAAACACACACAGAAGGTTTCATGAATAATGCTTTCCTCTTTTGTGAAAAGTGTGGGTGGAAATACTATGCATGTACTTCTAAACAGGCAGATCAAATCAATGTCCATCTTTACTAAACATTATTTTTTTATAACCTCACCAAACAAACCAACTAAATACCTTTCCTGTCTCCTTGGTGATAGTGACACATTTGCTGCCTTAAACAATAACCCATAAACAAAAGATACACTCTAAAATCACAACATATTCGCCCAGAAGGAGGATTGAGGATGGAGGACCTGTTGGGTCATTTGCCAATGTGTGGCCTCATGAGAATCATCAAACATGCTTATTTGTTTGTTTGTTTGAAATTTAAGTATAGTTGACACACAATGTTACATTAATTTCAGGTGTACAGCATAGTAATTCCATAGCTCTATACACTGGATGCTCATTTAAAATGCTCTTCCCTTGGGGGGGCACCTGGGTGGCTCAGTGGGTTGAGTGTCTGCCTTCGGCTGAGGTCATGGTCCCAGGGTCCTGGGATGAGTCCTGCATTGGGTTCCTTCTCAGCAGGGAGCCTGCTTCTCCCCCTGCCCCTCCCCCTGCTCATGTTTTCATTCTCTCTCTCTGATAAATAAATAAATAAATAAATAAAATAAAATAAATAAATAAAATGCTCTTCCCTGGGTCTCACTCCACATGTCTAGGAATCTGCATTTTTGACAAGCACTCTGAGGTGATATGTATACACCTAAATTACAAGGGTGATCTGTGGTATTCAGGGTGTTCACCCACTACTTTTCATCATCCAGAGAGAAAGAGCCCCTCTGGTCAACAGTCCTCTCATGCACACACCTTCAGACATTTTGGTCACCATCCACCTCCACCTGCCTCCCCATTAGCTCTGAGGAGAAGAAAGAAAACTGATTTCAACTCTGGCTAAAGAGAAAAGGAGCAGGGTGGTGAGACATCAGGATGAGAAATTCACTGTCAAATCATGTTTTGTTTCCTGTTTAGTTTAAAGTGCCCACTGATTGAAATGTAGACTAATGTAGTTGAAAGCCCCAGAGGGAAAAAAAAAAATTGGATATTCCCAAAACAGTCATTAAGTTAGGAGGAAGAAAGTTGAGAAGGAAAGCAGAAAAGGCAAACCATTCCTAGGGCAGGGGGACAGAGGGAAAGCAGGGAGACCCTGCAGCAGCCACAGGGGTGGTCCTGTTCCCAACTGGGAAGTGAGCTTAGTGAATTCCCAAAACTAGATCTGGGGAGATTGATGCAAGAAGAAATTACCCTTGCTAGCTTGGGACCAGGAGGAAATGCCTTCCCATGACACAGCTGGCTGGACAGCTGGCTGCCTTTTAAGATAAAGGAAAGAAAAAAAAAAAAGATAAAGGAAAGAAGCAAGGAATGCTGCTGAGCAGCAAGCAGGTGGGGAAGCAGAAGTGGCCAGAGGGAGTGGTCATCAGAAAGCAAAGCAGCCAGGCAGGCTCTAGGGGAAGGCAGAACCCAGTCAACTCTACCCCATTCACAACACAAGGGAGCTGGGAGGGAGGGGCTAAAGCTATCAATCTAGTTAGTGGGGATGACTGGAAGATTAACAGTTCATCACTGAGTGTTTTCCTTTTACCATTGTTTCTGAAGTGGAGATTGTAACTTTGCAGTATTTTCAAGCTAGTAGGCTTCTGTGAATTAAAGCTGTTCCCCTCCAGCCCCCCAAAATAGCCTCTACATTCAGATTTTTAAACCCCATTATATCTAAATGAGTTGCACAATTTTACTAGGGTTTTTTGTTTTTGTCGTTGTTTACTTCTACATAGCAAATAACAGGGTTAACTTAGGAACATACCGCTATTCATTTTATTTCTCTGAGAAAAATGCATTTTGAATTCCAAAGAAGTAATTTGAAAACAAAATTTTGGATCACTATATAGGTGTAATTGGAGACTTCCTGTACAACTAAATTCAAGCAAGTTAGAGCGCCTATAGAGATCTTTGGTGCAAATGTTTATCCACAGTGCCCTCTAGCGGTTTTAATTGTCATTTCAACACAGACCAAAAAATTCCTCTGAGCAAAAGCTTTTCCGTATTATGAGATGAATGTGTGTATTTGAAAGTGTTGGAACCATACAGTCCAAGAATTTTATATTTGAGAAATACTAAGAAAATTTAAAATCAAAATTTAATCACTGTCCACTTGATCATGACGAAAAAGTATGTTCTTTGAGGAATCAATCAAGTCTTTCTTTGGTTTTTGTTCTTTCTTCATTAAGGACATCAGTATGGATACAACAATGAGTGATTTAAGGCAGCTTTTTCTGATTTGAATTTTCTACCTTTTTTTGAAGTCCAGCCTCCCCTGTGCTAGATGATGCATTATCCTGGACAGATTTCATGGCCAGTAATACTCGTAATAACAACCAGAGGGAAAAAAAATTCCTTCCATGGTAACTTCATCATCTGTGTCTGAGATCTCAAATCTCTGATTTATACATTATTACAGCAGTCACCCAATTTTTTTGCTGGACTGAGTTTCTAAGGTTTTTCAGATGCCCCTCAACAAACAAAACCTCCAAAGTGAAGTTAATAATAGGAATTATGGCAGGCTTTGTGCTGCTCTCAGGCTAGATGCAAGGTAATTTACCTTAAGCTTAATTAAATTAGGTTATTTTCACATACTTTTCACAGTATATCACAGAACATGGGGGAAAAACCGCAATACAACAAATAGAGTTTATAAAGAAAGTTCAGAGGAGGGAGAACAAAGAAAATAAGGAAAGAAAAAAGAGGACCAACATAAAAGCACAACATTAAAGGAAAAAAAATAGTAAGCAAGAAATGGAAATACAAGTGTCCATTTTTCTTGCTATACTAGGTGATTAACCATGAGGTTTTGAAAGATACACAACCCAAGGAATTGGGTGGTGTCACACAGCGTTTGATCATGCAGAGAACTACTTAGACTTACCGAGTAATATAAGCTTAGGCAGGTGGCTGTATTATACAGAGCACAGTGGTTTTCAAAGTGCTATTCCAGAAACAGCAGCAGAAGCATCACCTGGAAATTCGTTAGGCATTCTCAGGCTGCACTCCAGACCTTTTGGATCAGAATATCTGGGTCTTCACAAGTCCTCCAGGTCATTATTTTTTTTTTAAAGAGTAGGTGATTGCTTCTTTTTTTTCTTTTTTAAGTTTTTATTTAAATTCCAGTTAGTTAACATAGTATTAGTTTCAGTAGTAGAATTTTGTGATACATCGCTTACATACAATACCCAGTGCTCATCACAAGTACACTCCTTAATGGCCATGATCCATTTAACCCATCCCCTCCCCCACCCACCTCCCCTCCAGCAACCCTTGGTTTGTTCTCTATAGTTCTGGTTTGCCTCTTTTTCTCCCCCATGTTCATCTGTTTCATTTCTTAAATTCCACGAGTGAAATCATGTCTTCCAGGTGATTCTGACACCCACTAATGTTAGAGAGCCACTGTTATAGATCAGACACTGATCTTAATCAGAGGCAGAATTCAGAAAACCTGGGTTCAAATTCTGCAATGATTCTGAGCAGCCTGATCTTAGGTATCAGTTTCCTCATCTTTGGCAAGAAGATCATAATACCCACCTGATACAGGGAGCAAGGATGCCACTGGTGCGTAACTATTCATTCATTCATGCTCTAAGCAAATACTGAGCGCCTACCACATGCCAAGAGCTATTCTAAGGTGCCTGGGAACAAAACAGGGAACCCCTGCTTTCCTGGAGCTTGTCATTAGAGTGGAACAAAACACACACCTTAAATAATAAACAGACTGGATTGTTTTCCTAGGGCCGCCACAACAAAGTACCACAAACTGGGTGGCTTCAACAACAGAAATGGATTGTCCCACAATTCTAGCGTGAAATCAAGATGTCAGCAGAGGTTCTCTTCAGCAGGTGTCTCACATCTTACCTTCAGTGATGGTTAGTTTTACACATCAACTTGGCTGTGCTGTGGTGCTTAGTTATTCGAACACTCACCTAGGTACTGCTCTGAAGGGATTTTGTAGATTCCATTAACATCTACAACCGGTTGACTTTACGTAAAGGAAATTAGTCTCAATAATGTGTGGGGGCCTCATGTAACCCACTGAAAGCCCTTAAAAGTAAAGCAAAACTGAGGTTTTCCCCAGGAAGAATAAATTCTATTTCATGACAACAAATCAGTCCCTTGCCCATGAGCTTTCAGTCCGCCAGCCTACTTTACAGATTTCAAACTCACCACCCCCACAATCACATGAGCCAATTCTTGATTGATAGATCACGGATAGAGATATTGATATTGATACCAATATTCCGCTCCCTACCGATTCTGTTTCTGTAGAGAACCTGATTGATATATTCCCCCCTACTCTCCTTCCTTCTTCAAGCCAAAGAATTTTTATCTTAATGTTTCAAAATAATATCCCATTAGATATAAATTATTAGTTGATTTCAGCTCTAATAAACATTTGTACGATAGATGTTGTCCTTGTTTTGCAGATAAGAGAATGCAGGCTTAGCAAGGTAAAAGAATTTGCTAGAAGTCATTCAGCAAGCAAGAGGTTAAGAAGAAATGAACTAATCTCCAAATTTTTGGTCTTGCTCATTAGCTGATACACTCTGAAATTCGTCTTTGTAATGCCTGGTGCTTGGCCTATGTGATGGTTAATTTTATGTGTCAACTTGACTGGATCATAGGATGCTCACATTCAACATCATTTCTGGATATGTCTGTGAGGTTGTTTCCAGACAAGATTAGCATTTGGATTCATGGACTGAGTAAAGCAGATGGTCCTGCCCAGTGAGAGTGGACATCATTCAAATAGTTGAGGGCCTGACTAGAACAAAAAGGCAGAGAAAGGGGGAACTAGTCTCCAAACTGACTGGAACAGGACATCAGTCTTCTCCTGCCCTTGGCCTGGGACTTATACCATCGGTTCTCCTTGTTCTCAGGCCTTTGGACTAGGACTGAAATTTATGCCATTGGCTTTCTTAGCTCTTTAGCTCACAGATGGCAGATCATGGAACTCCTCAGCCTCATAATCACATGAGCCAATTCCTTATAATAAATCATTTTTATTTATCTCTTTATTTCCTTGGCTGACTCTAAGGATCTGTAACTGACAGCTATCCTCTTGGATGGAGCCACGACAACCTTTGCAGTCCTTGCTTTTCCCTCTGCTAATGTCTGGGTGACCTTGTCTCTGTAATTCCCAAGCGATAATATAAGTCATATGCTAGACCATCCTACCAGCAAAATGATCTGTATGTTGCACCAGATGAGCTGGATTTTTGCCGTAGATTGTATCTTATCTACTGGAATTCACAACCCTTTAAACACAGACCTGAATGCTGAACCTTCTGGCCAGTCAGCCTGGCACTAATAAGAGTAAAGCCTCCTGGTCTTCCTCTCTTACCCCAGGGCTATCACAGAATCCATGGTAAGCAGTAACTTTAGAGTGGGTGTGAGCGTGGACCATGGGAGTAGAACTGGATGCCAATCTGGGCTCCACCATATATTAGGTATGTGACCTTAGAAAAGTAATCTCTCTAAGGCTCAGTTTCTTCCTATGGAAAATGGGGACAATAGTGACATCAATAGGACGAGTAGTAGCAGAAGTACCTACAAAGCCTTCTAGTAAAAATTAAATGAGATAGTAAGTATCAAATGCCTAACTCATGCCAGGTCCATGACAGTCACTCATCAATATTGTCAGTGATGATGGTAATGATGACGATCATAATGAGACAGCACAGTTTCCGAGTAAGCATTCTCTGGAAAACCTGAGGGCAATGAGAGCAATGGAGAATGCAAAGAAAGAAGCAAGAATCCAGGCATCTTTAACAAAGGAGTTGATAACTAGTCCCAATCAAAGGAGAACTAGTCTGGGTTGTATGGGCAGGGTATACACGGAGAATAAGAAGTGGGAATATTCAAGCAGAAACACAGAAACTCAAAGGCAGAAAGAGGATCTCTTTACTGTTTCACATTCAGTTCTCTGTCCCTATAGCAAAGAAAGAAAAAAGTTAAACTAAATTAAAACTAAAAGAATCAGGTGGCTCTGCACATTTCTCCTGTTCTTGCTGCCATTTTTGTTGGAGAGAAGCACATGAAGAGAGAAGTCCCAGAAAACTTCTGCTCTGGGAATGTGAATTCTAATGGTGAGTGTGCAGGCTTTGGAGTCAAATATTTCTGGGTTCCATCACAGTTCTACCATTTTCCAGCTTATTTAATCTCTCTGGGCCCCAGTTCTCTCATCTATAATCTCCCAAGATTAATGTACAAGGCAGATTATTTTGCAGAAAGCAACAGAAACCCAACTCAAATGAGCTTCAACAGAAAGAGAATTTACTGACTCAAGGCATCCAAAGAAAGGTGAAACAAATGAGTCATGAGGAGCTAGAGATGAAGCTGAGTTTCAAGAACAATTGGAATTACAGACACTGGCAGGGGGCTTTTTTCTGACTCTTATATCTGCTCTCAGCACTTTCAATTTCATTTGTTCTCACTAAGATCAACAAATAGGGCCAAAGAAAGCTCCCAGGGCTTCAGCTACCAGAGAGGTCCCAAGTTCAAAATGTTTCTGGGGAAGCAGTTCAATTAGCTAAGTTTGGCCAACTGCTCACTTCTGCTGCAAGCATGGGATATGGTTAAATAAGAACATGACTGCTCCTATAGTAACCATGTAGACAGTGGAGGATAGGACAGTGGAAAGGATGATGCAGGGCAGAAAATCCCACAGATATCCACTAAATTGACATTTTTTTAAACCATTTAAAATAACGTTTATAAAAATTTAAGTGAAAATGGATAAAAATTGTATGTAGAGTACAATCTCAACTTTAGAGAGTATACTATAGACTAAAATCATTGTAAGAAAATGCATTAAAATATTTATAGCATTTATCATGGGTAACAGAACCATAGATAATTCTCATTTTCTTAAAAATGTTTTATTGTACTAAATTTGTTTCTAAAATAGGCTTGTATTACTTTGATAATCAGAGGGAAAACAATAAAAGATCTCTGTCATTGTTGAAGTTTTTTTAAGTTTATTTAAGTAATCTCTACGCCCAATGTGGGGCTTGAACCCACATCCCTGAAATCAAGGGTCACATACTTTACTGACTGAGCCAGCCAGGCACTTCACTGTTGTTGTTTTAATATCACTCATATTTGTTTCAGATTAAATCCTAGATACCTAGAATTCAGGCTCATGCCTAGCTCAGTTTATAACCCTAATAACAACCCTAGAGACTCAGACAAAAATTTTATAAGCTTTCTTGTGACTTAAATAGGATCTGTGAAAGTTGTCTAGAGAACATACGGGCTTATTTAAAGACAGAGCTACAAGAGAAAGTTTTCAGAGATGACCCGTTAAAATCACATAGGCTGTTAATTTTATTATCTGGCTACTTGTTATATTACCATTATTGTGTCAGTGATGTTCGAGTTGTTAACAGATCATTCAGTATTCTGCAGATCACACAAAGTCCAGATCACTAGCTAGTACTAGCTACTGAGAAGACCACTATCTACCTACCAGTGATGTTTTCTTCCTTGAAGGTTATTAGCAGTTCAGAGTGCATGGGTAAATAGTTCCAATTCATCTGGTAACAGTAATGTCAGTTCCTGTGTAAATACTAAGGCATCTAAAAAAGCCTTTAAAAGGTACCAGTTTTTACAAAAGGTATCTAATCAGGGGGAAAAAACCTCACAGACTTCAAAGTTGAGTTTAAAGGCCAATTTTGCAAGTTGTGTGACCTTCAGCAGATTCCTTAATTTCTGAAGCCTTACTTTTTTCACCTGTAGTAAAGTGACTTGTATGCTTCTAACATACAACAGGACTGCTATATGGGTTAAATGAGATAATGTGTGGTATATCCGTGATGAGCCTAGCACACAGTAGGCATGCATCAAACCCTATCCCAACTCCTCTCCCCATCCCAACACAGGCCATTTTCTATCAATCATAATGTGTCAGACAAATAAAAACAATGTGATTTCCCTCGAGCATATATATTCACTATGAAGAAGGAATAATTAGAAGCCTTTCAATTCACTGAAAAGGAAAAGCAGCTTTAAAATGCACTACTAGGGGCGTCTGGGTGGCTCAGTCGTTAAGCGTCTGCCTTCGGCTCAGGTCATGATCCCAGGATCCTGGGATCGAGCCCCGCATCGGGCTCCTGCTCAGTGGGAAGCCTGCTCCTCCCTCTCCCACTGCCCCTGCTTGTGTTCCCTCTCTCGGTTTGTCTCTGTCAAATAAATAAATAAATAATCTTTTAAAAAAATAAATAAATAAAATGCACTACTAGAGGAAAAATAAAGAAAAATACAAAATGTGTGAATTATGTAGCCATTGTTAATGACCCAAATCCTGAACTTTACCCTTGTTTTGTTGTTGTTTATTTGTAGGTTTGTTTATTTTGCTTTCCAATCTCTGGTTCTCCAAAATAACAAAGATTAATGATTATACAAAAGCTATTCTATAGGAATAGTTTTTTGCACATCATTAAATGCTAAGTTGAAACTGACCCAGTAAGCTTTCCTTTGTTGTAATGAGGAATACAAATATAAGAAAATAAAGATATATCAAGTCTTGTTGAATCATGACATTCTACTGTAACTAAATATTTTTAGGAGTCTGTCATTAATAAACATACTTCTATTTCTCAGAGTTGCAGCTCATTAACTAACTCTCTTTGAAGAAAGTACAAAAATACCAATGGTTCTTGACCGTTGTTAAGCCATGGGACCTTTTGAGACTGCAATGGTCTCTCTCCTAAAAGAAAGATACACACATTTACTAAATTTTGCATTTTTAAATTTCAAGATCTTAACTCCATCCAGAAGATATTCACAGGCCACCCAGTAGACCCAGGTTGGTCCCAAGTATAGCAGGATTAAGAATATCTAAATATTCCACATTGACATCTTCATTGTCATAAAAACATTCTCACAATAAAACCAACATTCTCGTGATCAAACTAGAGTTTTAAAAGAAAAAAACATCTTAACTACAGGCATTTTATTTATTTTTTAAAGACTTATTTATTTATTTGAGAGAGAGAGAGAGAGCATTCACGCACAAGCAGGAGGGGCAGAGGGAGAAAGAATCCCAAGCAGACTCCACACTGAGCGCAAAGCCTGTAACAGGATCTGATCTCACAACCCTGAGATCACAACCCTGAGAAGACGACCTGAGCTGAAACCAAGAGTTGGACACTCAACAGAATTCTATATCTGCTCCCTAAGACAGATAATATAGTGATAAAGTTTTCATTTCCCTTCCATTTTCTCCTCACACCTTTCACCCTTCCATCTTCTCAAGGGCTTTCCACTCAATCCTGAACCCTAAACACAAGGGTCTAGGGTATATGCCAAGAATATACGTGTTCCTGGGCACCTGAGTGGCTCAGTTGGTTAAGCAACTGCCTTTAGCTCAGGTCATGATCCTGGAGTCCTGGGATTGAGTCCCACATCGGGCTCCCTGCTCAGCAGGGGGTCTGCTTCTCCCTCTGACCCTCTTCCCTCTCGTGCTCTCTGTCTCTCATTCTCTCTCTTTCTCTCAAATAAATAAAATCTTAAAAAAAAAAAAAAAAGAATATATGTGTTCCCAGTCATCGGGTTGATAAAAACAGTTTACATCTGCTTCATCTATCCCTTGAAAGAGTTGAAGATTAGTTCAATTAGCTGAGGTATATAGTACAGTGACAGACGCTATTATAATAATCCATTTTACAGATGTATAATATCTTACAGCGAGGAAGTGGCTAAGTTGGGATTACATTCTGGCACAAAGGCTACAGTTGGACTGACTGATGCCCTAGAGTTTTATTTGAATACTTTTATTTCAGGAAGATCAAGAAAAAGACTCTGTCTAGCTCAAATGCCACCATCTCTGATTCTTTCTCTGCTTTCTCTTTTATTGTACTCTTTGAAGCAATTATTGAACAGTTATTCCACGTTGTTGTCTGTTGTTATTCTTTCAACACATATTTATTACCTATCATGTGTTAAGAATTAGACTCTAGGGAAAGACCAATGAATAAGATACAGTCCCTGATCTCAAGGCTCTCGCGTTTAGAGGTGGAGGGAGTCAAAAGTGTTATTGTAATTGAATGTGGTAGGTAGGTAGGAAGGTAGGAATTAAAGTCATTGAGAGCACCTTAGGGATCAAAAGTGACTTCTTGGAGGAGGTATATAAACTGAACCATGACAGATGAGTAGAAGAAAGGCTGAGGAAAGGAAGTGGAACAGGGTCAGATGATGGAAAGTGGAATGGAGCTCAGGCCAGACCTAGAGATCTGCAGGCCTGAGAGACCATGGGGAGCCAGCACATTTGTCTACATTTCAGAATTTGCAATATAAGTCAAAGGACGGGCATACTATAAATAAGCCTGAAGAAGCAGTCAGGGGATAGATCACCAAGGGTGGTGTCAGTCATACAAACTGGTTCATACTGAAGTAAATGAAGAGCAATAAATTTTAAGATGGTGATTAACATGCTCAGACTTGCATTTTATTAAGTTCTCTTTTGTTTCAATGTGGAAAAACGGATTGCAAAGGCTAAGACTAGAAACAAGGAGACCATATTGGAGGCTACAGCAGTAATTCAAATGAGAAATGATGATGGGCTGATCTAAGGCAATGGGATGAAGAACAAAATAAGAAGGCAGAATGGCAAGTACTCTCTCCCTCTCCCTCTCCCTTCCTCTCTCTCTCTCTCTCATCTTGTCCATAGATAATAAGAACTGACGTTCACTGAGCACTTACTATATAGTGGGCTCTCTCCTAAATGCTTTTATTTGACTCATGTAATCCTCAAAACAAGTCAATTCCTCATTATATAGATGAGGAAACTGAGGCAGAGAAATTAACTTGGCCAAGGTTCTCAAGGTCAGAGACATTATCTTATATTTCTTTCATTATCTTATATTTCTTGAAATGTATATTAAGTATAAATACAGGGATCAATAAATACTTGTGGATTTATTATAATTATTCACCAGGGGAATAAAGATTCTTACAGATAACTTTCCATCTCCCAAAGCGCTCAAGCACAGACCATGTGATGACTTGGCAAGCATACTTTGGAGCAAAGTCGTACATTTTGTGGACACTCCCAGAAAATCCTAAGGTCCCTAATAACACTAACAACTGATGACTTTATGATTCAGTGACTTTGAAGGATGAACAACCTGCTAATTAATGGAAAAATCTCCGAGCTTGCAAAATTCTCCATCAGAAAGGAAATCACCATTAATCTCAACCACACTTACAATCACCATATTCTCCTTTGGCTACTATTTCTGATCCCCTCTTTCAACATTCCTTATATGACTGGACAAAAAGAAATACCTACCTATGAGCAGTAAGGACACTTTGATCACATGTATTTCCCCAGAAACCTAATCGAAGTGTAATAGAAAGAGCTATTTCATTAAATTCCTCTTAGGTCCATTTTAATTTCTGAAAGCACTGAGCATGTAATAATATGCTAATTTTCATGGACAATGTAGCATTTTAGAGCAGAATTAGGGATATATTCTGAGAAAAGGTTGAAAATCTCTGGAGCCAGGGAACTATGCCTTTATTGCTTTTCTGCTATTAACTTGCTCTGGGACTTGAAGCAAGTCCCTTAAGCCTCTCTCAGTTCCATTTGTACCTCATTTGTAAAATATGGAATAATACTTAACAACTACCTCACAGGGATATACTGAAAAAATAATGAGCTAATAGAGACAGGCAAGATGTTTTGAGATCCTTGGATCAAAGATCCAGCACATTAAATACTAAATTTTAATGAATTAAAGATGCATGAAAATCCTGTTAATGTGTACATTTCAGAGGAATGGACTGTGATATCATAAACTATACAAAAACTTTTAGAGTGTGAGGTATAAAAACGTTTAAATACAGGATCATTTTCTAAATGTTCTCGCCTTTTAGATTAAAAGCCAGTAGGGCTAAAATTCATCTTCTAAAACTCCAGAGGATAATGAAATATCTCATGACAGCATTTTAAAAGGAAATGTGGAGTTACCTTGAAGTCATTTTTGGATAATAAAATGGTTTAAAGTCTAATTTCTGAAACTGCAAGAAAAAAGATGTCAGATTCACTTGACCCTCAATACCTATGTTCGTCCACATTTCTCATGTGGGCTTAAAGCAGGCAGCAGGCTAAGAGCTGCCAGGAATGCCAGTGGTCTAGACTGAGGGATGACGATCCACTGCTGTAACACCTTCCACTCCAAGAACTGCCTTTAAGAATTTTTTTAATCAATTTTCTTATAATAAGTATTTCCTAAGGCAGATCAGCATCCACATTAGGAAACATTGGCTCTGATTTACGTACTAGTTTAAATCTTACCAAAAGGCATGTTTCCCATTTTGGAGATATAGCCTGAAATGCTATCTGAGAACAAGTATATAATATAGTCATTGTCTGATTCAAATGCACTGCATTTAAAGTATGTAGAAATAACACAGAAATTAAAAAATCTACTACTTTAGGAATCAGAAAAGGCCACTGATCCTGAAAATAAGAGAGATTTTAAGATCTAGGCCTCTAAAGGAGGGTAAAATATTCCATGTTGTTGTTTGAAATCTTAGGCAGAAACTGAAATAATAATAAATATGAATAAGAATTTGGGGAATAGAGGGACAGGTTCTATGGAGCTGGAATTCACTAAAAAGAGCTTTGCTTAAGGCTTAAGAAGGCTTAAGAAGCTAAGTACAGAATCCCCTAACAGAGAGGAGAATTGTCCAGAAAAATAAGTATTTTCAAATTAAAAGAGGTCACCTATGTGATTGGAATCTTATAAATCAGAGCTGCAATCTCTGATACCCAAATGTTAAGTTACTCCGGTTGTTGAAAAAAGGAGAAACCAGCCCTGGGTAAAATAACCTGTAGAATGTAAACTGATACTGCAGTTAAAGAAAATGTAGCAATAGAGAGATTCTAGGTCTCACATCTGTGAAAACAAAACTAAATTTCAAATACAAGTGAGTTATCGGGAAGCCATAAGTGCAAAACTGCTGGTTGGCCTGATTCCCATTCCAGTAAGGTCTGCACAAGAGCAGTGCCTAGAAAACAATGAATAATAGAAATATATGCCCAAGAGTAACAAGTTCTAAAAACCTGTCCCAGAAACATGAAAAGAGAGCTGGAAGGAATAAGGTTGTGCCCATCTGTATCTATTTTCTAAACATTTTATGAGGACCGAATAATAACAGAGTGGATGTAGCATGTGCTATCTTATTAGCACCTGCAGAAGGGCCAATAAACACCCCTGGTGCTACCCCTCCTGTTCACCTTGCCTATTGTAAACATCACTTTTTGAAAAATTATATTCCTCACTGAGCACGGAGAGGGTCTTTGAATCCTATTTAAAATAGTGCCCCCACGTAGTCATTACCTATCAAATGGAGTTGGGTCCTAAGGTGACATCTATTTCCCATCTCCAGCTTAGAAATTTCATTTGAAAAAAAAAAAAAGGTTGCTTGTAATTACAAAGCAGTGGCTTTTCATTTATGTGTTATATTTAGCAAACACTAAAACACATACTTGTAATAGCTTTGAAAAATACCAGTTATCATTTAGAGCAACCCCCAATTAACCTAACCCTCATGCAATTCCCATGGGTAACCATTGTTAAATATTTGGTGCAATCATTTCTAGAACTTTCTAATGCAGTATATAATATATCATATTTCTCAAGTCTAAATGCCTTCATTCGAATTTGAAGCAATTTAATAACTGGTTTCCTAAAGAAAAAGCACCACAACAAATGAAACACTACAATGTTAATGTAATAATTATGACATTGCCAAATTTTAGTCATTAAAATTTAAAAATTGTGTATTATATATATGCATTTTATATATGCTAAACTTTGTAAATCACAATCTTCTACATGTTGTGAGGAGTTCTAAAACAAGGGTTAAATAACACAAATATACATGTCTAAACCCCTCTTTTGCAGATGCTGCCAAGCATCTCATATATTTTTTTAAATCTACAGATAAATCTCATGTGCCCTTTCTGGGAAGACCTCCTGTCACAAGTATTTTATTTTACTCTTTTATAAGAAGATATTTAACTGAAACTTCTCAAATATCACAATGTATTCAAGTGTCTGTGATTTCCATACCACCAGTTTCTTTCCTAAGGCTTAGTCTAAGATTCTAAAGGAGTTTCAACAAAAAAGAAGTATACTATTTTACTTGTTACAAAATGAGTATATGGTAACACTATCCTGACAAACTAAACTTGGTGGTTTTCTATGATTAACTGTAGGTATTAAATAGAGTTGAAAACAAGATTCCACTCCATCTTCAAACACTTACGTGTTTTCCTGCCAAATATAGAAATGAATATTAATTTTCAACTTTCCAGAGGAGGCCAAGAAAGACTTATAACTTGCAGATATAACAGAGCTCAGAAATAGATAACACTGAATCATCAGAACAGAATGTAGGCTGATAAATGCACTCATTTTTTTTTTCCAGGAGATGAATATGAACCCTCACCCTAACTTTACAACAGAAGAACTGCATATTGTTGATATGCATATAAAAAGTTCTAATTCATTGGTACACAAAATAATACAAATTAAAATGAGATTCAATTTTTATCCGTTGGATTATTATTTTTTAAACTCATCTATGGCATACAAGTCTCCCAAGACACAAAACAACTAGAAAATAGGAGAGTAACACCAGTAAATGGCACAGTAGGAAGCCCTGAACCCTCCTTCCCCCCACAAACACACCAATTCAGCAATAATTCACGGAAAAAATTCCCTTTGTGAGAAATCCAGAAATGAACTGAAAGGCTTCGGCACCATGGGAGAATGAGAAACCAGACTCACTGAAGCCAGTAGGGAGAATTGGAACACCCTCCTGCCAGAGTCCCTGTCCATATGATCAGGAAGAGACTCTCTAACCCCAAGTTTCACTCAGGAGGGTAGGAATTGGTTCACATGTCCAGCAGGGGTTCCCCAGAGAAATGGTTTCTGTCTTGAATTGGAGCTCTGACCAGTCCAGCACAAACTAGCCACCCAGGGGAAAACGGAGATGTTGACTTGGGCTGGTAGACACCATAGATCCTCCCTGCTGCTTAGCATAGAATAGGTGGGTGAAAAATCCCAGCTCAGTTTCCCCCTGGCGAGGAAAAGAGTTGATCTGTATGCCCAGTGACCCAACTTCTCTAGAACCACATAAAGAATTATCATCTGTCTTGCCAATCTTGTAGCTCTGACTAGGTCTGACACAGTCTAGTAGCCTCTCGGGGAGAACGAAGGTGACACTTGGCTGACAGAAACCATAAATCCTCCCTTTGCTCAACACAATTAGTGGATGAAAAATCCCAGCTCTTTGATCTCTCTTGGAGAAAGAAAGAGTTGGTCTATGTGTCCAGTACCCCAACTTCTCCAGGGATGCCTAAAGAATTAGCATCTGTCTTATCAGTTTTCACAGTTCTGACAGGTCAAGGACACAGGCCCCCAGAATCTCCGGCCAGGCTGATTGGTGGGGATCTTCTTCTGTACAAGTCTGCTCTATGAAGACTGGGAGGGGTACCTACTTTGTCTAGTGTACAGAAACCCAACAAAGACATCAAGAAGAATGAGGAACAGGCAAAGATGTTACAAAGGAACAAGATACATCTCCAGAAACTGACTTTAAAGAAAAAGGAGTTATATGATTTACCTGACAGAGAATTCAAAATAATTGTAATAATCACTCAAGATAGGTCAAGATAAAATAAAAAAATTAACAAAGTGACAATCTCAACAAAGAGATAGAATTTTTTTAAGTATCAAGCAGAAATCATGGAGCTGAGAACACAATCACTGAACCGTAAAATTCAGCAGAAAAATTCAACAACAAACTAGAAGAAATAGAAGAAAGAATTAGCAAACTCAAAGACATGTCATTAGAAATAATTCAAAGGAGAAAAAAAAATGAAAAAAGAATGAAGAAAGTTTAAGGGACATATAGGATATCAACAAGTAGACTGTTTTACACATTACGGAGTCCCAGAAAGTGAGGAAAGAAAAAGGACAAGAGAATTTATTCAAAGCAATAATGACTGAAAACATCTCAAGTCTAGAGAAGAAAAGAGTCATATAGATCCAGGAAGCTCAATAAAACCCAAAAAAAGATAAACCCAAATAAATTCACACCAAGACATATAATAATCAAATTTTCAAAAGTCAAACACAAAGAGAGAATTTTGAAAGAAGCAAAAGGAAAGTGACTTGTCACATACAAGGGAACCACAATAACACTATCAGTGAATTTTTCAATAGAAACCCTGCAGAACAGAAGGTAGTGGGCTAATATATTCATATTCAAAGTGCTAAAGGAGTATGGTGACTAACATAATATAATAAAATTTAAAAAAAAAAAAGTGCTAAAGGAAACAAACAAAAAAACCTGCCAGCCAAGAATGTGATACACCACATTAACACAATAAGGGATAAAAAAATCACACGATTATCTCAACAGATGCAAAATAAAGAGCATTTGACAAAACTCAACACCCTTTCATGATAAAAACTCTGAACAAACTAGGAATAGAGGAAATTACCTAAATATAACAAGAGTCATATACAAAAAGCCCACAAATACCATCATACTCAAAAGCTTTTCCTTTAACATTAGGAAAAAAGCAAAAATGCCCACTCTCACCACTTCTATTTCACCTAGTACTGGAAGTCCTAGACAGAACAATTATGTAAGAAAAATAAATAATAGGCATCTAAATTGTAAAAGAAGTAAAATTGTTCCCATTTGTATATAACATAATCTTGTATGTAGATTAAAAATATTGTCAGAATAAATGAATTCAGTAAAGCAGCAGGATACAAAATCAACATATAAAAATCAGTTGCATTGTTATACAGTAACAATGGACTATCTGAAAAGGAAATTAGGAAAAGAATCTCATTTACGATAGCATCAAGAAGAATAAAATACTTAAGAAATAAACTTAACTAAGGTAGTGAAAGACTTATATAGTGAAAACCACAAAATACTGATGAAAGAAATTAAACAAGATACAAACAAATGGAAAGATATCCCCTGTTCATGGATTGGAAGACTTAATACTATTAAAATGTCCACAGTACCCAAAATAATCTACAGATTTAATGTAACCCCTATCAAAATGCCAATGGCATTTTTTTAGAAAAATAGAAAAAAAATTCTAAAATTCATAAGAAACCACAAAAGACCATAAAGAGCCAAATACATCTTAAGGGAAAAAAGTAAAGGTAGAGGCATCAAACTTCCTGATTTCAAAATCTATTACAAAGCTATAGTAATTAAAACAGTCCTCGCTCATGCTCTCTCTCTCCCAAATAAATATTTAAAAAAATAAAATAATATAAAAAAAAGTATGATACTGGTGTAAAGACAGACACATAGACCAATGTAACAGAATAGAGAGCCCCAAAATAAATCCATGCATATATAGTCAAATGATCTTTGACAAGGGTGCTATGATTACACAATGAGGAAAGGATAGTGTCTTCAAGAAATGGCGCTGGGGAAACTAGACATCCACATGCAAAAGAATGAAATTGGACACTTATACCACACACAAAAATCAAATCAGACGGATTAAACATTATACCTGAAACTGTAAAACTCCTGGATGAAAACATAGAAAAAAATCATTACATTGGTATTGGCAATGATTTCATGAACATGACAGCAGAATACAGGAAACAAAAACAAAAATAAACAAATGGGACTACATCAAATTAAAAAGCTTCTGCACAGCACAGGAAACAATCAGCAGAGTGAAAAGGCAGACTATGGAGTGGGAGAAAATATTTGCAAACCATATATCTGATAAAGAGTTAATCTCCAAAAAAATATGAGGAACTCTTACAACTCAATAGTAAAGCAACTAATAACTCAGTTTTTAAAAATGGGTGAAGGACTTGAGCAGACATTTCTCCAAAAAAGACATATAATGGCCAACAGATATATGAAGAAATGCTCAACATCACTAATTATCAAGGAAATGAAAATCAAATCCACAATGAGAGATCATCTGTCAGGTGTCGGGATGGCAAAAAAACAAACAAACCAGTTGTGGACAAAGATGTGGAGAAATCGGAACCCTTGCACATTGTTGGTGGGAATGCAAAATGGTGCAGCCACTATGGAAAAGTACAGAGGTTCCTCAAAAATATTAAAAATAAAACTACCATATGATCCAGCAATCCCACTTCTGGGTTTTTATCCAAAAGGACTGAGATCAGCATCTTGGGGGCGCCTGGGTGGCTCAGTCGTTAAGCGTCTGCCTTCGGCTCAGGTCCTGGGATCGAGCCCCGCATCGGGCTCCCTGCTCTGCGGGAAGCCTGCTTCTCCCTCTCCCCACTCCCCCTGCTTGTGTTCCCTCTCTTGCTGTGTCACTCTCTGTCAAATAAATAAAATCTTAAAAAAAAAAAAGAAAGAAAGAAATCAGCATCTTGAAGAGATATTAGCCCTTGATGTGCACTGCAGTACTGTTCACAATCACCACGATGTGGAAACATCCTAGATGTTCATCAGTGGATGAAGAGATAAAGAAGTGTGGTATATGCATGCAATGAAACTCCATTCAACCTTTAAAAAGAAGGAAATTCTGCAATATGTAACAATACAGATGAACCTTAAGGAATATGGTAAGTAAAATAAGTCAGGCACAGAAAGACAAATATTGATAATTCCACTCTATGAGGTATTTAAAATAGCCAAATTCATAGAATCAAAGAGTGGAACAGTGGTTGCCAGGGGCTATGGGAAGTGGATAATCAATGAGCAAAAGTTTCAGTTAAGCAAGATGAATAAGCTCTAGAAATCTGCTGTGCAACATGGTATCTGCAGCCAACAATAATGTACTGTATGCTTAAAAACAATATGAGATTAGATTTCATGTCAATGTTCTTACCACAATAAAGATTAAAAAAAAGAGAGAGAGAAAATTTAGCCACTGAGTCTCCTAGAAAAAGACCACTCAAATGTAGTCAGTTATTAAAAATCCTTTTTAAATATTCTATTCAGAACCCTAAAGATAAAAACAGGAACGCTTTAAGGGGGAAGAGAGACACTAACTAAAAGCCTCACTGAGAGATCAGTTCACAATAAAATGTATGGGCCACACAAGACAATGGAAACAAAGAACTAGAGGGCAGATCAAAATATGTTCAAAATAATAAACAAGATTTAAAAATAAATAGAAACCACACCAAAACCAAAATATCCTAGTATGTGTATTCATTTTCTAGGACTGCCATAACAAATACCACAGAATGGGTGGCTTAAACCACATTTATTTTTTTAGCAGTTCTGGAGGCTTGAAGTCCAAGGTTTGGTTTCTTCTAAGACCTCTCTCCTTGAGGACAGGTGGCCATCTTCTTGTGGTGTATCCACATAGTCAATTCCTGTGGTTGCATCTGGTGTCCTAATCTCCTCTTCTTATAAAGACCCCAGTCATACTGGATTAGGACCAAGCCATATGACCTCATTTTACCTTAATTACCTCTTTAAAAACCCAGTCCTGGGCACCTGGGTGGCTCACTCAGTTGAGCATCTGCCTTCGGCTCAGGTCATGATCTCGGGGTCCTGGGATCGAGTCCCGCATCGGGCTCCCTGCTCAGAGGGGAGTCTGCTTCTCCCTGTGCCCCTCTGCCCCCCTGCTCACACAGGTGTGCGTGCGCTCGCTCGCTCTCTCTCGCAAAAATAAATAAAATCTTAAAATAAATAAATAAATAATAAAAATAAAAGCCCAGTCCCCACATACAGTCACATTCTGAGCTACTGGGGGTTAAGACTTAAACACATGAATTTAGGGGGAACATAATTAAGCTCACAAACAGTATAGAAGGAGGAAAAAGGCTGATTTGACAATAAAAAGAAATAAAGCAAAACTTAAGGAAACGATGAATATAATCTGAAAGTTAAAATCCAATTAATACGTTAAATAGCAGGAGTTCAGTTCAGAGTTTTGAGAGAGAATTAGTTACCTGGGAAACATCTGTGGATAATATGTAATATGACACAGAAAAATACAAAGATGTAGAATGAGAAGTCAAGAGGGAAAGAGAATGAGATGAATTGGTAAAATTTTTATCTTACTGAAATTCCAAAAATTATATTATGGACCTAAGGAAAAGACAATTTCTAAAAAAATAATGATTAAGAATTTTCCAAAATTCACAAAAGATGTTAATTTTAGAATTTGGGAATCCCCAAAAATTCTAAGCAAGATAAATGAAAAGAAATCCACATTTAGGCATGCTGTAGTGAAATGTGGATCTTCAAACACAAAGAGATCTTAAAAACAGTAATGAAGGGGAAAACATCATTGTCTAGAAAAGAATAAAAATTATAAAATCATGAAGACATCAGTAGCAATAGATTCAATAGGACAACAGAATAATATCTTCAAAGTGCCAAAGGAAAATAATAGTTACCTCTAGTTATTTATTCAGCTCCACCATCATTCAAAAAAAGGCAAATAAAGAGAAAATAATCCTCAGCATATTTATACCAAAAAGTTAATCATGATTACATCTAACTATTATAGATTATTTTTATTTCTTCTTTGTAAGTTTTTGTATTTCAAAAATTTCTATAATGAACCAAAGTTGCTTTTAACATCTAACATTTTAACATTAGCAATGAACATTAAACAAAATAACATTTAAACAATATATACAATTAATATATAATATGTATGTTATATATGAAGTTGTTAAAACAAGTGAAAAAAAGAATAATTTTATAGTCATTCTCTCCATTTTAATCAAATGTCATTTTTCTTGGTGTATTACATCTCAGATCCCATTAAAATAAATATTTATTCAATGGCTTCTATTCTTTTCCAATAAAATGTGTGACCCCAAAATGACAACTTAAAACAAGTGGGACAGTGACTTGGAATTCAGGTATAATGGAATTATAATGTTTCGTTGACAAAATGCTACTGAACTGATAAAGTACAGAATTTTGAGTTTGAGGTGTCCACTCCGGATCTCTCACTGATGGGGTGTATCTTCCAGCATGGGCCTCTTACGTCAGCAGTCAGTGTGGCCCCAGTGAGCCAAAGTAGGAAGCTCGTTTGGATTTCAGACTCAGTTCATCTTGATTTGTTTTGGAAGTTACCTTCTTTTAATTACCTTCATTTTCAGTTTCTATCATTTGTTTACTAACATCTTGATTTTTTTATCAATGTATCTGGCACTAATTACAGACTGATTGCTGTTGCTACAGCTTTCCTTCCAAAATAATACTCAATATACAAAACAATATTTGAAAATAAAATCAGTAAAAAATAATCACACCACAATTAACATTTCACAAGCACTTTTATTTTTTTAAGATTTATTTGTTTATGGGGCGCCTGGGTGGCTCAGTCGTTGGGCGTCTGCCTTCAGCTCGGGTCATGATCCCAGCGTCCTGGGATTGAGCCCCACATCAGGCTCCCTGCTTAGCAGGAAGCCTGCTTCTCCCTCTCCCACTCCCCCTGCTTGTGTTCCCACTCTCGCTGTCTCTCCCTCGCTGTCTCTCTCTCTGTGTCAAAATAAATAAATGAAATATTTTTGTAAAAAAAGATTTATTTGTTTATTTGAGGGGGGGAGGGGCAACGGGAGAGAGAGAAAGAAGCCTAAGCAGACTCCCCGCTGAGCCGGGAGCCAGACAGAACCCCGAGATCTTTACCTGAGCCAAAACCAAGAGTCGGACACTTAACCCACTGCCACCCCAGTGCCCCCATGAGCACTTTTAAAATAACAAACTGTCATGATTAACATCTAAAAAGTTACAGTCTTCATTACCATTTCTTAAGTTTGGGGCAATTATCAAAATATATCATGACAAATAACTTGGCCAATTTGCCTTTTGGTGTTTCTTTGGAATATGCCATATTTTAGAAAAATCATATCACCTTTTCTTCATCCAAAAATTATTTTCATATAAATAAAAAGCTTTGACCTCATAATTTTCAGTGTTTCATTGCAATTTTACCAGCATCTGGGTTCTGGCAGAATCCTGCTGTTTTCCTTGCAGTAAAATGACTTTAAAATAACTTTTCAGCTCACACTTTACTTGGTGAGCACAGAAGATGACTGCTTTAAAAATTCTCTAATCAATCTATAAAGCACTCTTGAGAATTTCAAGTTACTGTGTGAATTCTTTTTTTTTTTTTTTAAGATTTTATTTATTTATTTGACAGAGAGAGACACAGTGAGAGTGGGAAAACAAGCAGGGGGAGAGGGAGAGGGAGAAGCAGGCTTCCCGCTGAGCCGGGAGCCCGATGTGGGGCTCGATCCCAGGACCCTAGGATCATGACCTGAGCCGAAGGCAGACGCTTAACGACTGAGCCACCCAGGCGCCCCTACTGTGTGAATTCTTTGCATGCCGAGATTTGTAGGAATTTATGGACGTTTTCTTCCTATTGTTTTCTATCAAATGATTCCCAGTTTATTCATTTGCAGTCTTTATTCATGTTGGGTAAGTATGAAAAAAAAATAATCTCAAAGGGAGAAGCTTCACATAAAGTCGTCAGGTAGGAATTTATTTCAATTCAAAGAAACTTCGATTGGAAATGCTCCAACTTTGTTGATACTTCCTTAAAAGTCTGTCTCCTCCACCATTTCATGGAAAGGTTCCACTTTGCAAATAAAAGAAGACATTTCAGTATGTGGGCTGATTTTTAAACGAACATTCCATTTTGCATGACTGACGAAAAATGAGAATAACAAAGAAATAGTAAAAGATTGTGACCAAAATGCTTTCCCCTTACCTCTTTCAGACACAAAATCTGAGTAACAAAGAGTTTAAAAAAACAAAACAAAACACAAAATCTGAGTAACAAATGCTTCCATTCAAACCCATGGCATTGCATCCAAACTGTTCTGGTGCCTCTTTTGCTCTTTATTAGTTTCTAAAAGGGTCTATCAATAAGGGAAATTTATGTTCTAATCTCTTCCACCCCAGAATATCAAATCTTTCCTAAGGTCATGATTTTCTTTAAGTCCCAAAGAAATGTTAGTAGGTGCTGATAAAAAGAGATTAACTGCGGTGGAAAAGGTCAGGTGCTCAGCACCTGATTAAAACACTATGTCAATGTAATACAGTAGTCAAGGTACACCTTTCAGATAAATCAGAAGCAGGAAAATAGTGGTATGTTTTCAATATCCTCTGGTTATGAGCATTCCGATTTCACAAGCTTGTGGGAGGTCATATGGGTAATGGAGTGACTTGCAGGCTTTTTTTTTTTTAAAAAAACATCCATTGCAAGAATCTTATTTATGCATTGTGAAACAACACATAAAAATAAACACAGTGCCTATCCTTAATGTGTATGTACCATGACTGATATTATCTACTCCACTTTTTTTTTTATGCTTTTAAGATCGTTATTAGCCTGCAGTGTGACCTGCTAACTGTGACCTTGGACAAGTTGTTTACCCTCCCTGCATCTCAGTCTTTTTACTCCAAGTTCACAAAGTTAAATGGGATGACATTTGTGAAGTTCTTGGCACCCAGAGCTCTCAATATATGTAATTCCTTTCTGTCCACACCACTCTTTTTCCTTTATTTAGAGTCTATGCTCATATTACATCGACCAAAAACAAAATTAAATATATCCAAAATTTAAAGTAAACATAGACACATATATGACAGATGGCCATAGTAATGACTCTTAATTTATCATAGGTGCCTGCATCTAGGGCCCGGTCAGGTCATGCTCCTCACCACCATGTGACACGCTTTGCCCGATGGGATATAAACAAATGTGACACATGCAGCGGCTTAAAAACTGCTTGTGCATTGGGCTTGCCTTCCTCCTGCTGGGAACTCCCTCTTGTGACTTTTGGAACGCTGCCACCACGTCAACAAATCTGTACGAGCCTACTGGGCACTTGCGGTCCAGCTGACAGCAGGAACCAACAGACATACATGTGAGCAAGGCCATCGTCAGGCATGTCAGACTATGGCCCCATAAAACGGGCTAAAGAACACCCAGCCAAGCCAGCCTCAATTGCTGACCCACAGATCCGTGAGCAAATCAAAGAGCTGTTCTACACCCTTTTTGAGCCACTAAATAGGTTGGCTTTAAGCCACTAAATTTTGGGGTGATTTACTATGTAGTGCTTTCAACTGCATGGTTATCTTCAACTTTGTATTAAAACATTAATACAATTTGTTAATCTGTTTGTGAAGACACAGATTAGGGAAATCCTTAACCAGGGGAAATGGGGGTCAAAGGACTTTTTCCAGGAAATTCATGTAGCTCAAGTCCTTGATGACTGAGCTCTTAAGCAATATATTATATATGTATAATACATAAATACTCTTTCTTTTCTGACAGTATTACCAAAGAAGTAAAAGAAAGAATATTTTATTCTCAGGTTACTCCCGAAACAGATTGTGACTGAGCAACTGGGGGGTGTGATTTTTCTTGAAGAAAAGAGGCAAACGATTTTTAAAAGGAAGTGGAGACCTATCCCCAGTGTGAGCAAAGGGAAAATATTAAGATGCCATCTCAAAAACTTGTCAAGCATATGTAGGGAAGTAGATAAAATAATTATGGTAACATAGAAAAATTAAGTCATAATAAGTTCACTTTTGATTTAAAGAGACTATCACTGATCTTCCTGGATACCTTAATTTATATAAACATGATCCAAAGAGGTGATTTTTAAAATATGGGTTATAAGGTACTTCATGAGAAACTTGGGTAATAACATACACATATAGGGTCTACGCGAAAAATAAAAGCGTCTTAAAATAACTAACTACAAGACTACTGGATTTAACTATAACTTGATCCAAGGTGCTTTTCAATGTGTTTAATTAGAGGGCAAAAGGCCAGAAAACAAGAGTGTGGGTTCTTGATTGGACCCATCTTTTCCTGGACCTGGTAAAGAGAACACCTGTCGAGTCAATGAGTAAGATGAGTTTGCCTAGCTGACACCTCCTTTCTGTGGAGATGGAGACATTAGAACCTGATGTGACTGAACATTCAACCGTGCGCCTAGTCGCCTTCATTCACATTCACACTGACCCTGGGCCCCTCTGATAATCTCACTTCCACTACTGTTTTCCTAAGGGAAACCGCTTAGGCTGACCCAAACATCCAGTTTTCCTGACATGGTTTGCCTTCTCCTAAAATAATAAATTCACCTTCCTATTTATAGATGAAAAGTATATTTTATTTGCTTGTACAATAAAAAAAGTTAATATCTCCTGAAAAGGTAATTTCTGTAGTAGAACCCATTTTTCTCTTCATTTCGATTTCATTTTATGAGGCAGTATTTTGCTTTATTACAAACATTTTATGTCTCTCTTTTTTTGTAATATTAAAGAATTTTGGGCTTGGAAGAGACATTAGAAGTCATCAGGTTTAAGCAGTCACCCAAAGCAGAAGTCTCTCCTATATTTTCCCTAACAAGTGTTTTCTCTAGTAGCTCCTTGAACATGTCTACTGGCAGGGAACGGACTCATGCTATACTGACAAAACAGTTACTTTAATTTCAGATGGTTTCAGTAGTTAAACAGCTCTTGCTTGTGTTAAGCCCAAACTGATTCTCTAAAACTGTGATCCATTCATCTTTTCTCTTTTCTGTCCTCTGGCACTACACAGATTAAGGCTACTCCCAATAGTACATGACAGCTCTTCAAGTATTTGAAGACAGTGATAACATTCCCCAGCCTAAAACCCAGATTTAACAGTTCCTCCCATAAAAGAGTCAGAAAACCCTTTATTAGTATGGTCTGGCCGCCAAATGCAAGCAGACGGCCAGTGAAGCTTTTAGCATGTGGACTGGGAAGTGATCGAAATGTGTTAGACCTTGTCTGAAATTACAAAGTAGTACTGTTCCCTTCCTTATTTTAGAAAACACTTCCTATAATGGCATTAGCTCTCTTAACACTCAGGACACATTAGAGATTCCCATTTAGCCTTCAGTCAGCTAAAACTTTAAGAGCCTTACTAAACAAACTTCTGGTAAGAATACAACCTATATTTTTCTGGTAAAATCTAAGAGTACGATTTAGAATTATCTCTAACTTTACTCTTGTTATTTTCATTCCACCACTCTAGCATATGGAGCTGCTGCTTCTTTTTTTTTTATTTTATTTATTTGAGAGAGAGAGCATGAGCAGGGGGAGGGGCAGAGGGAGAAGCAGGCTTCCCACTGAGCAAGGAGCCCAATGTGGGACTCAACCCCAGGACCCTAGGATCATGACCTGAAGCTGAAGTCAGACGATTAACCAACTGAGTCACCCAGGTGCCCATGGAGCTGCTTCTTAATGCTGATTCCTTTAGGTAATTTCCTCAGTTTCTTTACCGTCATCTAAATTACTGACAGGCTGATAAGCCAGGGGCAGATCTAGAACCCAGTGCCACACCATTAGAGACTGCTGAGGGTCATCTGGCTATTGGCCTTTTTAACATGTGCTTCTTCATGGTATCTTAAAACCATAACACTCTCTGCTTTTCTTCAGTATAAAATAATGAATCACTATCCCAAAGGCATTGGGTTTCTGGCAAAAAACTTCCTTTTTTAACGGAGAATGCAATGTACCCTGAGAGTCTGCTAACATCTGGTGTATAAAGGTTGATTTTTTTTTTTTTTTAAGTGGAGCCCAACACCAGGCTTGAACTCACAACCCTGAGATCAGATCTGAGCTGAAATCAAGAGTTGGACACTTAACCAACTGAGCCACCCATGTGCCCCTAAAGGTTGATTTAAAAAATGCATTTTTCACACACTATATTACTTAGGTACCAAACTCATTCTATAAAGTAGATATCACCATTTTCGCTTTATACCTGGAAAAACTCAACGTAGCTAAAAGTGCAGGTTTTCTGGAGTCATAAAGCCTGCATCTAAATTCTGACTGCCTAATCTATCAGCTACAGGACCATCAGCAAACAACTTAACCACTGTCAGTGGTCTCTCCTCCTAAGATTTTCATGAGAAATAAATAAAATGATATATATAAATCATGTAACACAGTACTAGGCAAATAATAAGGTCTTGATAAGTATTATCTATAATTCTTACAGCCTCAGACAAGAGAGTTTAGAAAAGTGGCAGGGGCAGGACCTAAAGCAGAGTTTGACCCCAAAACAACTACAAATTTGTACAGTCAAGGACACACAGGACTAATTTTATTTTTCCCCGGCAAATACAATTTGTCTTCCTGACCATATCCTTTGATACAGTAAAAAATAAAGACAGAATTTTGAGAGGAATAAAAGGAACAATGCAACCATGGACATAGCCTAGTTAGAGATTTTATAGTGACAACTTAAAGACAAAAACCAGTCTAAGAACTAGGTCACAGGAAAGATGAGTTACAAAGCAGACAAGCGGTAGCTCAAGGCAGGGCATTTGTGAGGCAGCAACAAATTCATTTGCTGTCCAGTATTTGAGGGCAAAGGCTAAATGACATTTTGATTTTGATGGGTTATATGCATTGTCCTGGTTCTTAATACATCCTTGACCTAGACTGCCACCTACATTTTCGTAAGACTAACCCTCAAAAAGTTAAATTATTCTTTAGCATTACATATTATTAAAAGACACGTCAATATTATTAAGGATACAAATCTCAAAAGAAGACATACAAATGGTCAACAAATATACGAAAAAATGTTCAACATCACTAATCATCAGGGAAATGTAACTCAAAACCACAATGTGAAATCACTCCACACCTGTTAGAATAGCTGTCATCAAAAAGACAGGAGATAACAAGTACTGGCAAGGATGTGGAAAAAAGGGAACCCTTGTACACTCTCAGTGGGAATGTAAATTGGTACAGCCATCATGGAAAACAGTATGGAGGTTCCTCAAAAGATTAAAAATAGAACCACCATATGATCCAGTAATCCTGTGTCTGTCTAGGTATATACCCAAAGGGAAGGAAATCATCATCTCAAAGAGACATCTGTACTCTCATGTTCACTGCAACATTATTCACAGTAGCCAAGATATATGGAAACAAACTAAGTGTCTATCAATGGATGAATGGATAAAGAAAATGTGGTGAGTAGATAAAGAAACAGATAGATATAGATATGTACATAACAGAGTATCACTCAGCCTTTAAAAAGAAGAAAGTCTTGTCATATGTGACAACACTGATTAATTTTGAGGACATAATGGTAAGTGAAATATGTCAGGCACAGTAAGACAAATACTGCATGATCTTACTTATATGAGGAATCGAAAAAGTTGAACTCATAGAAGCAGAGAGTAGATCGGTGGTAGTCAGGGGCTAGGGGAGGGAGAAATGGTGAGATATTGATCAAAAAGTACAGAGTTTCAGTTATGCAAGAGGAATAAGGTCCAGCGATCTAACCTACAGCCACGTGATTATAGTTAACAATAAGTAGTATTGTATACTTAAAATTTGCTGAATAGATTTTAAATGTTCTCACCAGACACGGGGGGCGCGCACATGCACAAAAGGTAGCTATGTGAGATAATGGATATGCTAACTAGCCTGATTGTGGTAATCATTTCACAATGTTTACATTTATCAAATCATCACATTGTACACCTTAAATATTACAATTTTTGTCAATTATAACTCAATCAAGCTGGGGGTAAGGATATGAAGATAGAAGAAGATGTAATTATCAACGTTATGGTTTTAATAAAAAATCTATTTCCATGTTGTAGCAAAGTTGAGGAGGTTATATTAAATACATGATCACTGGAAGAAAGACAACAAAAATGTACTTGTAGAACAAGGTAAGGTAAGATAAAGGGATAGATCATAAACTTTGCTCATCTTGATTAGTAAATTATGAAGACAATGAAAAATAAGAACGGAAATTCTGTTCTTCAAACAGAACAGAAAGGAGCATTCTTCCATCATCAGATATCAGACTAACGTGCATTTAATCATTAAGCACTCTTTTAAAAATCTGATAAAGAATCAAGAACTCGGAAGTAGAGCAAGTCCCCCACAAAACTCACTTTCCAAAGAATAATTCCCGGCTACCTATTCTCTCAAGTAAACAGTAATATCGATATTCTCCTATAGAATGCAAAGTCTTCTAAATAAAACCAAATTTTAAAATGCTTAAGTTTACTTAAAGTTTCTAATATTGGGGCTCAATTAACGATGCACGATCAGGGCTTCTCTAGATGCTGAGATCAAAAGACAGTGAGATGTCACAGCTCTGTGAAAAACCCGACAGAACAACACAGACAAATCTCTCCAGCGCATGACAAAGGAAGGAAACTTTTCTCTTCCAATTGTGGCTTAAAGTCAAATGATTGAAGGATACAGTAAAAGTCACTTCATTCAGTTTAATCCAGGCCTTCTTTCTTTTGCCTGACAACTAGGATGGTTCTATGGAAAAGACTAGGTCATGTACAGTTCTGGTAAAATCCGTAAGAAATTTTTTAATATACCTAAACTGACCAAAAAAATACGCAAAACTGTCTGTGTAGCCTCTCGGACGTCTCACCACTCAAGCAAACTTCACTACATAAAATATAAGAAAGTCACTAAAATTGGGCATATAAAAATGGGTCATAAACTTGATTTAGGAATAGTGAAGGAAGTTCACCTGCGGGTTCCTTTAAAAGAGTGGGCACCTAAAGACGTATCTCAATAAGACCGATACCATCTTGGAAACTAATCTCGAACCAAGGACCCAGGGTTGCCTGAGCCGCTCTGAACGCCAAGCCCCGCAGCAGGAAGCGCAGGTCACTGCTCTAACGTACGTGCCCTGCAAAGGGCAGCCAGTCTCGTTTCACTCCAGAGTCGTAAATACACTCCGAAGTAGTAAGCACTTTTTAATGTGCTAAGCAGCACGTCTATGGAGAAAAACAAATTAACAACAACAACAACAACAACACATCGTGACTGGAAGGGTTGCATCACCCTCCAGCCGCCGTCAGACATCCTTCGCAGGGCTGGAGTGCGGAGAGCCGGCAGGGGCTACTGATGCACACCGGGTTTGCGCCTCGGCTGCGGCTGCTGAACGCTCACCCATCAAGGGAGCTCAAGCCCACACAGGAACCAAAATGGAAACCTTATTCCGCCCAGCCAAGGCTGCACCTGGCACCTTCGGACTGTAGATATTAAGGCACTGATGGGAAATGAAAAATACCTTCATGTTGTCAAAAGAGCATGCATCCACCACTTCAGAGTAACAACTTCGGTTGTAAAGCCGCTTTAGAGTTTCGTCCTCTCCGTAAACTCCCTGCTGCGGAGAAATGCTGACAAGGGATGATAAGTGAGCTGAAAAGTTCTGAAAGGCAGACCCAAGCTAAAGAACAAATAAATAAAACATGGGCAGTAAACACGGCAGCTCTATGTTATGATGTGGATGATGCATGATATTACATCACTCCTGGAAAAATAACTCAAAATACACATCTACCGAAGGTGTGAGCAGGACTGTTACTTTTTGAGCGGTAATGTCGCACGGTGGCACCGCACTACTGAAGCATCGCGAGGTCTCCCCGTGTGTCGTTGTTACTCATTCTCTGGTCGCAATTTAGGCAATTAAAATTATGTTAATTCTGGGCGCCTGGGTGGCTCAGTTGGTTAAGAGACTGCCTTCGGCTCAGGTCATGATCCTGGAGTCCCGGGATCGAGTCCCACATCGGGCTCCCTGCTCAGCAGGGAGTCTGCTTCTCCCTCTGACCCTCCCCCGTCTCATGCTCTCTCTATCTCATTCTCTCAAATAAATAAATAAAATCTTTAAAAAAAAAAATTATGTTAATTCTGTCGGTTCCCTGTAGTATCGTTTAAAATGTCACCGTTAGCGGCGCCTGGGTGGCTCAGTGGATTAAGTGTCTGACTTTGGCTCAGGTCATGATCCCCGGGGCCTGAGATCGGGCCCCCACGCCGGGCTCCGCGCTCCATGCTCAGCCTGCTTCTCCCTCTCCACCGCTTGGGCTCTCTCATGCTCTCCCTCTCTCAAATAAAATCTTAAAATATATTATATTAATATATTATAAAATATATTATATTAATACATTATAAAATATATTATACAGGTATATATATATTATACAGGTATATATATTATACAGGTATATATATTATACAGGTATATATATATTATACAGGTATATATATTATACAGGTATATATATTATACAGGTATATATATATATTGTATATATATACAGGTAAAAAGGCAATTCCAACGCAATGGGGTGAATGTTATGATGTGGATGATGCATGATATTACAAGTATGTATAGAAGGAGTATTTTTCCTGACCTTTAAGTATGAGGAAATTTTCCCCAGAGGAAGTGGTAGCTAAGCAGAGACCTGAATAGATTGAGTTAGCCAGGGGATAACCAACCAATGGGATGAGGGGGGGTGTGTTGGGTAGAGGAATTTATTTGAAGACCCAGGGGTGAGAAAGTAAAGGTTCTGTTCATAGAAGTAAAAGAAGGTCACTTTGGATGGAACTTAGTTTTTTGGCAAAAGGAACAAAAGAGCAGAATAATGAGGTAAGCTGGGGCCACATTATGTAGAGCCTTATAAACCATGGGAAGAACCTGGACTTTATCATGAAGACCATGAAAATCCAGCGCAGACTTGTAAGCAGGGCTATCTGTGTGTTAGAGGAAAAACCACCGTACAGAGAATGAATGAGAAGGGGCAGCTGCTGTAGAAATCCAGGGAAGAAACAACAGGAGAGGAGCAGTAAGGATAGGTCTAAGTAGATGGATTTGAGAAATCCTTAGCAGGTAGAATCAAAGAGCCTTTGTGATTTGCTGTGTGTATGAGATAAGGGAGGGCAGGAAAGAATGAACAATATCAAAGTGTCTGGCCTTAGCTGCCGGTTGGTAACGGTGCCATTCACTGGTAGGGAACAGAGGAAGGTGGGTCTCATACAAGGAGCCTGCATAGAATAAGAAAATTCTATTAGAAACCTGAGTGATGAGAGCCCAAAGAACACTGAAGAGCAGGACAGTGAGAGAAGAGAATAAAGAGAGGTGAGGAGTGTATGGAATTAGAAACCAAGAACACAGGAGCATTTCAAGAAGGCAGGAATGGTAGTAAGTGTCAAGTGCTGGAGGGAGAGGTCAAGTCACTCATAAAGACTGAGAGGTATCCACTGGTTGTTTGACAAGGAGATCAGAGGTGACCAAGCGGATTTGGGACCCGCACAGGATCATGTCAAGACTCGTGGCAAAGAGCAAGACAGAGACAGGTGCTAAAGCCTCTTAGTGAGTGAGAGAGAGATAATCGCCACGTTGCTAGATGACAGAATGGAAGAAGTACAAGGTGAACGCCAGACACCTCCAAGGATTTGATATGAGGGCGGGGGTGCAGTTTGAAATTAATTTTTAAAGAGATAATAATAAATCTGCACTGCACTCTAACAGACGTCTATCACAAGGAATATTTTGCTTGCTCTACCTTCTTTTGAAACATTAAAGGGAATTTTTTGTTTCATTCTACAAACTAAAAGGACATTCCTATGGCTCTGCTGTGCTTTCTTTGATTAGGGATGTTGTGACATTACAAGCTGAAAGGATTTTATCCTATCTTTTTATATTTCTGCTTTCAATGTAATTCTTACTTCCTGAAGTAAAATTTAAACTCATTTCCTACTAAAAAGATATACACATAAATCAGTGTATCACACACAGCTCATGAGGAAGTGTTAAGTGATTTTAGTAAGAATTATTTGCCCATGTGCAGGCTGCAGTAAAAACTGCCAAGTCTGGAAATAGTTTTAAATACAGGTACTTTCTCATGCCTAACTAAAAGAGCATTACGCCATTATTCCTAAATTGAAGTGGTATATGGCACCTATAATTTGATGACTCTAAGAATCTGTACCATGCTAAAGAAAGAAACTGAAAAATCTGGCAGCGTTTTAGCTACCCCTATAGTCAGAATAGTATGAGAAGTCGCCTGAACATAATCTTCCTTCAGCAGGTTTTTCAAGCTAAATATTTACCTTTCCTGTAACAAATACTAAAAAAAAAAAAAAAAAAAAAAAGATTTAAGGAAAAAAATCATAGAATTCTATACCTAGAAAAAAATTAAGACATTACCTGCCAACTACGTTTTCCTTGGTCACAAGGTAGAACTTTAAACCATCCTTAAAAGACAACCAACAATCTGCAGAAGAAATTTGACAAATGCCTTTGGTGTGATGCTTGCTGTTGTTGAAAAGGTCAAATATACAAGACATTCTCCTTGAAAACTAGTAAGTTTTACTTGGGTGTCCTACCTACAATTAGATTAGTCATTAGGACTAGAAGTAAAAACCATATTGACAGACTTGAAAAGAAATGGCTCATTAAAATTCATTTTTACATTTACTGTTAGGATTTGTTAGGAACGTCTTTAAGGATGTTCTTCTCTACATTTTAGAGGGTCCTCTTTATGAAAACTCCCAGGAAAATTTTCCTTCTGGTTTTCATAAGAAAGAGCAGGAGTGCTTCCCCCAAATATCCATTGTATAATGCAATATATGGTCTCTCAGCCTGAGACTGAGTTCTCTGTTGATTACGTGCTAATATTCTAGGGAACAGCTTTAAATTTTCCCCACCATCAACATGGAAGATTTCCAGAAAAAACATGGAGCAGAAAATAAAATTCCTGCAGAGAATGGAGAAGAGCATAGGAAAAACTCCTACTACATAGCATACAAAGGGAATTTGTTTTGTGGCCATTCTGGATGTGTGTGTGTGTGTGTGTGTGTATTTTTCTTTCTGAGCTTTTCATCACATAGAACCCACTATTTAAATACAGTGCATTAATTATTTACTGCTGAGGAATAAATTGTCCCCAAATGTAGCAGTTTATAACAGCAAACATTTATATCTCACAGTTTCTGTGGGTCAGGAATCTGAACACAGTTTAACTGTGTCCTCTGGCTCAGAGGCCAGGTCACAGGCTATAGTCACCATATGGGCAGAAGCTACGGTCTTCTCGAGGCTTGATTTGGGGAGGACTGGCTTGCAAACTCACTCACATGACTGCTGGCAGGTCTCAGGTCCTTGCGGGCTATTGTCTGGACACAGTTCCTTGCCACATGGAGCTCTCCATAAGACTACTCTCAGTGTGGTAATTTTGCTTCCCCAGAGTAAGGACTCTGAGAGAGAGAGATACAGACAGAGAGAGACAGAGACAGAGGAAAAAGGGAAGCAAGACAGAAGCCTAATCTTAGAAATAATAATCCATTGAGGCGCCTGGGTGGCTCAGTCAGTTGAGTGTCGGCTCTTGATTTCAGTTCAGGTCATGATCTCAGGGTCATGAGATAGAGCCCCACATTGGGCTCTGCACTGGGCATGGAGCCTGCTTAAGATTCTCGCTCTCCGTCTTCCCCCCCCCCCCCCCCCTCGCACACCCCCTCCCCCCCTCTCGCTCTCGCTCTCTCTCAAAAAAAAAAAAAAAACAAAGGAAGGAAGAAAAGAAATAATATCCCATCACTTTACTATATTTTATTCACTAACAGCTAACCACTTGGTTCAACCCACACTCAAGGAGAAAGGAGCACAAGGGCCTGAAACCCAGAAGCAGGGAACATCGGGACCACATCAGAGGCTGCCCACTACACACAGTTATAGTCATTTTCTCCTATAACAGGGATTCCTCTTTATTCCAATTGGGATCTGAGTGGAAAACAATGGAGCTTGATAGGTTTGCCTTAAGCACAATGGAACTTATTTTCTTAAAATAGTCATGGGAGCAGAAAATGGAATTCACTTGGTCAGTCAGTCCTTAACCACTCTTTGGTCAATCATGAAGCCCTTTCCTGAATATGGATTTCTAAAACTTTATTTTTTGCCTAGGAACTCATTCTTACTACATTCTAACCTGATACAAGTTATTCCTGGAAAAAGGACAATGAGATCCTTTATCTTAAAACAATCTCATGGTCCTATCAGACACTGAACCTGGCTACAAGTTAGTTACAACTGTCCAGGAATAGTCTGTGTGCATCAAGGCCAAATCTTTCTTCCAGATTCCCAGATGATCCTCTTTCCCTCACAGTCTCTCTATTCTCTCCTACTTATTTTAGGTGGGTCAACTACATGTTTCAAATAGCACAGGACATCACAGTTTATGCCTTGTCTCCTATTATTAATAGCACTCCTTTTCATTTTCAAAAGGGTCCTGGTTTGGATAATGAATTACAAAATCATCCTACTTTTAGGTAATACTTTGTGGTTTTCTTCTTTATTTCTACTCTGGCTTTTTTGGGATTTGTTCTGGAAGCTAAAGGGAGTGGAATCAAGAGAGCACGTTTGCTAGTGGAAAGGGTTCAGAGAAGGACAAAGCAGCACTAAATGAGGAAGCGCTCATTGCTAACTCTTCCCAATCTCTCCATTCTCTAAGCATTGGTGCAAATGTGACATGTATTTAATAAAAGCAGAAAAGGCTCAGACTATTGAGCAGAATTTGAAAGATATATTTGGCAAGGATAAAATACACCTAAGGACATTAAAAACAAATAAGCTAAATTCACAGGAAAAATATGGGCAAGCCTGTTTTGACTCCCTCTTGACCCTTCTGGGCAAATGAGAACTTCCCGGCTAGCTGTAAGAGCCGGCAGAGCAATCCGCATAGCAGATGGCTCCAATCCCAAGCCAATTATACAGGTCACAATCTCCCAGTACAGTGCTTTTCCTGGACTACAATGGAAGAGATAACGTAGATATGCAACCATGTGATTTACTATCTACTCTGCCTTCAACCAATGTCAGGGAAGAAACATTGCTACTAGGTGCAGTGCTATGCCCAGAAGCTTTCAGGCTCAGGCTTAATTTAATTATTATTATATTTTTTTTAATTCAAATTCTTCCCCTCTCATGACCTCATCCTTTGCCTTCAGCAAACTCCTCCCTAACTTTCCCAGAAGTACGAGTTGACTTGAACACATATTTCCCTACCTCCAATTATTTCTTCACTCACACTATAATATTACTAACATGGAAAGGGGGCCTGTTGCCAGGGCAACCAGGAGGCGTGCATAAGTTCAGCCTCAGTTGGATCCTCTATTCTAATTGATCAAATTCCAAATGTGTTCTTGACTTACCTTAATTCTGTAGACAGAAGAAGGCAAAACATTTCATAATTCCTCTGGCTTATTATACATTTACCCCTATCTTCATAAGGCCCCACTGTCCTATGTCTTTTCTCCTAAATTCACTAACTCAACTCATTTATTTCCAATAATCAGGGATGACATTCAAAGTGTTGCAAACAGACATGGCATGAGAAGCACCAATCAGCATGGATGTATTCACCAAATCCAAATGTATACTAGAGGTACACAAGAACTGAACCAGTGCATGCTAGCTACCAATTGATCCAATGATACCTTGAAACCGTTCCTTCCTACTAGCAAATAGATTTCTCCTCTGATCAATTATTGCACATTTAATGACCTGATTGGCCATCTGATATCATCACAATATACAACTGAATATGAATTAGATTTTCATGTGAGATTCATGAATTCCTTTTCTGTCAGATCATAGTTACAGTGATCTTGTAAAAATCATTTTATATATCCCATTCGTAGGAAGAAAGACACTTCCTAGTTGAGGTAGGAGTGGTCACATGTGGTAGTCAGTGGTGTTATTCCAGGTACATGGGATGACTGCTGTTCCCAGCCCTCTTGTGCTTGGTTGGGGCCAAATAAGTAGTTCTCATCAAAGTTGTGAGCAGAAGTTACATCACTTCCAGGCAGAATGTTGAATTACTTCCCTGAGACCTAGGGAGCAACTAGCAACATTATAACGTAGCTACTATTTCAATCATGGTCTCAGAAGGAGGAGGATGAAGCAAAGCCCTCCAGCTGACTCACAACGAAATGTAGTGTGACCAAAAAATAACTTTTGTTGTCTTAAGCCATTGAAATTTTTGGATTTGTTACAAAGCAGACTCTAACCTATCCTGACTGACGTATCTTAGTTTTAAGATCTTACTGTTGGAGGGGCGCCTGGGTGGCTCAGTGCTTAAGCAACTGCCTTCGGCTCGGGTCATGATCCTGGAGTCCCGGGATCGAGTCCCACATCGGGCTCCCTGCTCGGCTGGGGGTCTGCTTCTCCCTCTGACCCTCTTCCGTCTCGTGCTCGCTGTCTCTCATTCTCTCTCTCTCAAATAAATAAATAAAATCTTGAAAAAAAAAAAGAAAAAAAAAGATCTTACCATTGGAGCCTCCTGTTTTGTATTCTAATTCTGAGATACCAACTTCAGTAGCTTTTAACATGGAGTCCATAAATTCCCTCACATTGTACACAAGATTTAGGAGGCTGGGAAAAAGGGCCCTGGGATCTCAGGGTCCTGGGATCAAGCCCCACATCATGCTCCCTGCTCAGCAGGGAGCCTGCTTCTCCCTTTCCCTCTGTGATCTCTCTCGCTCTCACTCTCTCTCAAATAAATAAATAAATAATCTTAAAAAAAAAAAAAGAAAGAAAGTTAACCTTCCAATGTGATTCTCTCCTTGACGAAAACACAAGCAAGTCCCTTATCTCTACCCCCAAAAAAGGCATTATCCTCCTGCCTTTAACGCAAGAGTAGAAGAAGTTGTGGACATTCCTGACTGAGCAGCTGGAGTAAGGTTCACAACTGTGCTGCAAGTGATGCTCGCTTGACAGGGAACCATTTGAATGATGAAGGATTTCATTCACAGAAGTCTATTTACTGGTTTTCAACAATCCCTCAAGAATAACGATGGGCTTAATATGGGTTGCAAAGAGGATGACTTATCACAGAAAGGTTGCTTTCTCTGCTCACGCTGGGTCTCTCTTATTAATTTATTACATTAAACTATATAACTTATGATAAACCTTAAGCCTCAGGCTATCAATACACATTTTCATGCCTGGAAAGTAATTATTTCCTACACATTCACCACTGGGAGAAAGGAATCGAGATAGAAATTTAAAATGTTCATTATTACATAGTCTCTAGTAATGGATACTCACACACAAGGACACAGGCATGACCACCACATCATTAATTCCCATGATATTATCCCTAATTCCACCAAATGTTCCCTCTTTTCAAAAAAAGTCAAACTTAGCAGATAATCATTTGGTGACTTAATATTATGTTTGATTTCCTCCTCTGAATCCTAATGAAATATATTTGCTCTCTATATTTGCTTTTCGTTGATGAAAAATAAAATCAGGAACAGTTTATGTATATTCATAAAGATGCATTCATAGACTTTGAACTGGGTGCTGTGTATTCCATATATTAATTTGACTCTGTAATTCAAGTATATTTAAGATTATGATATATTATGGCATAAGAAATTAACATTTATTGAAGGCCTACTGGTGCTAGGCATTTATTGGGGCATTTTGCATAAAATTGATAATTATCATCATAGTTGAATGATAATCATTAACATAAATTATTTCATTTCATTATATTGACCAAAGTACTTATTGTTATTATTACAACAATTAATATTTATTGAGAGCTAAAGTCCTTGAGAAACTAAAATATATATTCTATTATTATAAAAGCAACTAACACTTACTGGGGGCTCATTATATGGTGGCACCATGTCAACTGCTAAGCACACATTGTTTTTCTGTGATTGCCACAGCAACCCTAAAGTAGTACTAACATCCCCATTTTACATCAGTGGAAGTGAGGTTCAGAAAGTGAAGTTCACCTAGGGTCACATCGCAAAAGAGTGTCAGGATGAAAGTCCATGCTATTTCTATTACATCATTTCGCCTTTCATACAAAACAAAGCCGATGGCAACCAAGATTAAGGTTAGTTTGTGTCTCTACCTTAGAAGCATGCATTTCCCTAAGAGTAATAATAATGATGATGAGGCTGATAATAGTAAATCTACTAACAACCTTATAACAACAACTCATATCTTAAAAATGAGAAACAGTCTAACTTCTCCAAGTTATTTTTGCCAGTGAGTGGCTAAGATGGGGCTAAAATCCAGGTATTCTGATTCCTGGATCAGAATTGGTTCCTCCTGTAACAAGCTGATAAGCTATGATGTGGGAAACAAAGGCAGGAGAAGAATTATTAAATTTCCTTACTACCTAGAGCCCACCGACAAGTCCTTGAAATAGGCAGAGTGGCATTCCTCTAGGGACTCAACTGCTTCGATGTTAATACTTTGCTAAGGGCAAAAGGCAATCCTAGCCTGACCTCCCCCGCTCCCCAGAATCCTGTAAATCTACTTTAACATATAAAAATTCCTTTGGAAACTTCCTTTATCTCTAAACCCCCCAAGATACGTGTTGGCAATCATCCCCCAAGCAGATGGCCCACCGATATACATCTGCAGGGTCTCACGACTAAGGTTTTATTAGACAGTAATAAATGACCTTTTCCCAACAATAGCTAGCCCGCTGAAGGTCCTGGAAACCTTGCTTCCAAAATTCCTTAGAGACTTACGCTATCCCTAACCCCCTCACAAGTTGAAAGCATATAACAGGCCACTCCTCATGACCCCGGTGCAGCTCTTCCTGCCCACGGGTCCCGTCCCCGTGGTTTAATAAAATCACCTTTTTGCACCAAAGATGTCTCAAAAATTCTTTCTTGGCCATCGGCTTCGAACCCTAACATCGTCTTCCTACATCAAGCTATGTAATGAGGGAGTTGGAATAAATAACTAAAAACAGTGCTCACGGAACACACTCATCTTAAATGTGTCAAAACAATGTCAATTCTGGACATATAATAATGCAACATTGATTGCGTTTTTCATTAATGTTTTAAAACTTCATCAATTCAGACTACACTAACAGTAAACTTGTGATAACTTGAGTAGGCTGTGCTATTTTACGTTTATACTATCAAAACCAAGTAATGTGAAACCAATAGTATTAAAAGCAGCAAACTAAAACACGATGAAACCAGAGAGGGAAACAAACCATAAGAGACTCTTAATCATAGGAAATAAACTAAGGGTTGCTGGAGGGGATGGGGGTAGAGGGATGGGGTAACTGGGTGATGGCACTGGGGAGGGTATGTGTTGTAAGGAGCACTGGGTATTATATAAGACTGATGAATCACAGACCTCTACCTCTGAAACTAATAATACATTATATGTCAATTAATTGAATTAAAATAATTTTAAAAAATAAAAAAATAAAAGCAGCAACTAGGCCCTACAGCTATAGAGCTTCAGGCTGAATAAGTCTCCGTCTCCTCTGCCCTGACCCTCCCCCTCCTATTCTCCTTCCCTTTCTCTCCCTCCCCCTCTCTCACCAAACCTGCCTCCCCCCCTCCAGCACCCCACTGAGTCGGCGCCCTTGACCAGACTCAGCCATTCATTTCCAGCTTTTCTTCTCACCAGCCCATTCTCAGCAACCAGCCTGGCCCCTTACTCCCAGCCTTAGTAATTAATTGTATTATTATTGTGAATTAATCGTACAAGCAAGTCAATGTTTAGCCTAATTAAGAATGAAGCCAACAAATTATTTAAAGCACCACTCCAGCAGAATTTGCATTCAGCCTTGTATTAGCAGCCAATCAAGCTTTTCAGCTATTGACTCAAGTACTTGCAGGCTTCCTGTAATTTGGTTAGTTTCGGTCATACAAAAACTGTATAGTTTAACATTACTAAAGACTATTTGGATTTTTTTTCTTGCCATTTCCCACCTCTAAATCGCCTTTAAAATCAAAGAAACACACACAGAAACATTCCTTCCTCAGCATGTAGCTACCAGTGTAAACAACGGTAGCAGGTCAACTTTGTACTTGAAGAGCAGTAGCAAGTGAAAACCATGTCTCTTAACGGGAAAAAAACAAAAAAACAAAAAAAACACACGATGAACCAGGGCTGCTACTTCTAGATCAGTAGTGACTAAAAAGAGAAAAAAAAAAAGTTTGAGTAAGGAATCTGAAAGCATTAGTGCAGGTTTTAAAAATAATGAACTTAGGAAAGAAAAAAGTACTGCCTGGAGTGAAATTCCACCCTGAATTTTTCAATTAAAGTGTAACTCAGCTTTGGGAGAAATAATGGGCTGGAACCTATACCTCTGGCAACAGAAACTGAAACTATAAATCAGAGTCTTTTCTGATACAACACGTGGACGCACGGATGGACCAGATTAACAGTCATTCATTACAAAATGAGGTAAGAGTATGGGGGGTAAGATCTAGGGCAGCTGTGCACACACACCTGAGGAACCATTAGAGTCTGGACAATTTCTTCCAGCCTATGGACAAGTCTATGCCAGTCTCTTGCTTGTTGATATTTCCTATTCGTCCTTGCTTGCTATTGCTGCCCTCTCTGTACATAAAAGCCATGCATTTTAGATTGTAGGGAATATTTTATTTTTTTAAGATTTTATTTATTTGAGAGAGAGAAGGAGAAAGCACAAGCAGGGGGAGGGACGGGGGGGAGAGAGAGAGAGAGAAGCAGACTCTCAGCTAAGCAGGGAGTCCAAGGAGGGGTTGATCCCAGGACCCTGGGATCATGACCTGAGCGGAAGGCAGACTCTTAACTGACGGAGCCATCCAGGTGCCCCATAGAAAGTGTCTATTTTATTTTATTATTATTTTTAAAGATTTTACTCATTTGTCAGAGAGAGAGAGCACAAGCAGGGAGAGCGGCAGGCAGAGGGAGAAGCAGACTCCCCGCTGAGCAGGGAGCCTGATGCGGAACTTGATCTCAGGACCCTGGGATCATGACCTGAGCTGAAGGCACATACTTAATGGACTGAGCCACCCAGGCATCCCTGGAAAGTGTCTATTTTAAATATTCCCTCCTGTCACCTCCCCTAAGCCAATCACCCTTATAGCATACTCAGAGTGTGTTCATCACACCCAGACATTTAATGAGTGCTCCACATAAGTTCTTACTTACTAAAACAAAACAGAAGAGAGAGACAATCTATTCCATTTTCATTACACCCATCACCTAATTTGTACCATCATTTTTTCCCAGGTTCTGAATATGAATATTAATACTTATTTTCAAAATTGCCTGAATCACTTTGTCTCATTTCTCAATTTTTGTCTCTGCAACACCTAACACATATCGATGTATTAATTAATATTTGTAACACTTCTCTGGAAAAGGCTGTATATTAGAAAAAATAAAACGTTCTTTATCATTAACCCTAGAAAACATCAGCTTCTTCATATTCTGCCCTAAGTAAGATGTACTCTTTGGAAACTTATTCCAGTTCACAGAAGAAATTTTATGTTTGTCAAGTGTCTGATCTCCTCCATGCTAAATACAATATTTATCCTTGTAATATCAGAATAAGTCTATAAGCATATAGATATATATGTGTGCATATATGTGTTTATATATACTATTATTTAAACTTGTTTAAGAACATAAAAAGGGGCCAAGCACATCATAAGTGCTTATTATAAAGATCACTAGGTGGATTTATTCAAAAAGTCCATTAACAATTAGGAAGGCAAATATTTCAACCCAAGTTTCAGAAATTCAAAAGGAGCAAGATTCTCTTCAGAGAAAACCTGCCTTTGACAGGTCCAGGCAATCCGCACTGAAAACATGCCCTCTGCTGCCATCAAGTGGCTATTTTCAGAATCGTTTTACGAATATAACGAGACTGCACGCTTTGCTTTCCTACCATTTCATTCCTTACACGTTATACATATTATTCTTTGGGGAATTTAGATATTTGAGAAGGCCAGGCAAACTCTTCCTAAACTAGAGCTTTACACTCTGAATGCTGTGAAAATTCCATGACTAAGAAGTTCTTCGGAAAGATGATGTCACAAAGGGTAAAAACTCTTCCCAGCCCTAGACTTGCTCAGTTTCGGGTCAGTAAAGACCTCACCATGGACTCTGAAGCACATCTCTCTTTATTTCTGCCAAACAGATTTCTAAATAGATTGGCCTTAAGATACCTAGTTGAACAGGGAGAAAAAAAAAAGAAAGAAAAAGAAAAACCTGGGGGTGGAGGGAGTCATTTAGAATCATTTTTAACCAAGGCAAGTCCCATCACTGTGGAAGAAAATGGTTTCATGTTTCTCACTCCAGTGAGAACACCAGGAGCAGCCAACTTGACTCTTATCAAGTCAGTTCTGGCTAAAACTCTTAAGGTTCATTCAGACAAACCTAGGGTTTTTGTTCTCTATAAGGAGGGATCAAAGGACTCTAGCTGAACCTAAATTTACAACCAATCCTAAAATTGGGGAAAAAAGCAAATCATTCTAGGGAATTCTCTTTGAAATCCTAAAAGAGCCACAAACCAGGACACATTGGAATCCTCAATGCCAATCAAATTCATTGTAAATAATCCAGGATTCCCCTCTACCACCAGCAATCCACAGTCACGAAACTAGTCAATCATGATATCCACATGCCTATTCTTTCCACAGCCTCTGGCTCCATCATTCCCTGCCTTACAAAGGATGAGGCAATGCTTCAGATAACATGGTGTCTCCTAGAGAACCCCAAAAGCACAGTTGTATTCATTTTCCCTACCACCTGATTTTCCTCCAATTTACATTCTAACCTTAAAGTACTCACTAGTTCAAATGGCATGTGTAATTAAAATTGGTAATATGTCTTTTATAAATAGTAATTTAATTTTTTATTAGCAAAACTAAACCACTTGTCCCTTGCTTTGGATTAAAAAAAAAAAATTAAAAAGTGACCCCATGAAAATGTCCTTCTGAACAAGGATGAGGCATATTGGTGAAGAGTTCAAGAGTTAGTCAGAATATGGAATACTGTATTTAGTCTGAAAATAAAAAAGAATCACTTTCAATTTTAGTTAAGACAGACACCCATAAATTCTTATTTCCTGCATATACCGCCTACTTCTTTCAATTTTCAAACACAGCTTGAAAGATAAAAATACAAAGAAAGACTAATAGACTTACAGTGATTGAGCATCAGAATCAATCAGCAATCAACTCTGTACCAGCCTGACAGCAGGAGGTATTACCAGAATTCACTACTTAATCGCTCAACTCCTTGTTTAACGTCTAAAGTAGAGACTGAATTATAATGTAACTTTAGACAAGTGACAGGACATCCCTGGTCCTCAGTTTCCTGATCTGTAAAATGGAGATAATAAAAACACCTATTGCGCAGGGTCATTGTGAGGTTTAACTGAGTACTGGTACTGAGTGCTTAAGAACTGTTAACCCTCTGTAAGATTGGTTTTATTATTAGCTATTGAGTGCTCTACAGTGTGCCAGGGATGACCTATTATTGCATTTAGTTTATTACTTTTAAATCTGCTTCTTTCCTCAGAATAAATAACTTCCGGTTAGCAAAGACCTCAGTAGCTCCATAAAATAAAAAGAATAAAAAAAGAATTAGAGAGGAAATCAACTTCCAAACAGAAGCTATATATACTATTTTGACATATTATCTTCAGCAAGTGCTTAAAAAAATGTAAGTTTTTTATGGCTCCCTTCCTCTTCTGGCCCCAGTGCTGTGTGCACAACACCTCTCTGACAGACTTCTGGTTGTGTTGGGTAATTCCAAGAGGACCGTTAGCCGTTGCATTAATACAGGCATGCGCTAAGGCTGAGGCTTCTCCTGACGGGCCCGAGTTAGAGTCTGGAACGCCACCATTTAAAAAGAGACCCAGGAAAGGGCATTATTTGAAACCCAAGAAATAATCACAAACAAAGCTTGTCAGTAACTTCTTTTTTTTTTTTTTTAAGATTTTTTTATTTATTTGACAGAGAGATAGAGAGTACAAGTAGGCAGAGTGGCAGGCAGAGGGAGAGAGAGAAGCAGGCTCTCCGCTGAGCAGGGAACCCGACGTGGGGCTCGATCCCAGGACCCTGAGATCATGACCTGAGCCGAAGGCAGATGCTTAATGACTGAGCCACCCAGGCACCCCAAGCTTGTCAGTAACTTCTTAAAGCCTGAACATTTGATCTAAATATCACATGCCTGAATTTATCCCTTTACTATTCATTTTCTTTAATGGTGGGGGAAAAACAATAAAATTTTAATTGAGCTATCCCTCTTAGCAGTGAACAGTGCTGGCTAGAATCTATACATAACATCAAAACAATTGCTTTCCAGAACTGGTCGACAATCTTGCCTAGCCTACATTTAGAAGAAAACGATATCACCTAGCTTTCCAATCTACTGGGCAGAATAGATGGAAGCATTCCTTAGGAACTATGTCAGTATACAACAATATCTAAAGTGGTTTATTCTTGTCAGGAATCTAATTCTTAGTGCTCTAAGCTAAGCCATTCTCCTTGTATTCTGTTCTTAAAACTTACCAAGAGCAAATCAAGAATTGAAGAAAGTTACCAAAAAAAAAAATAATAATAATAACAAAAAAACCCCTACAATCTCCTAGTTAGCACCTCTTCATGCCACAGTGATTTGATCAGTGATTTGATAAGTATAGATCACAACCCTGCATTTAATACAGGGTGGCCCACTTTTAAAATGGCCCATTTATAACAAAGGTCTCTCTGTTGGAACTATCAAGAGAGTTAAAAAAAAAAAATGCCACCAGTATCAGATACTTTTATTTAACCAGGCATTGCAGAGCAATGAAACTGCAAATCTGGAGACCTTCATCTTATCCCAGCTTTACTAACTGTGAGATAAACAAGTCAGTAAGATTTCCGGATTCTCATACTCTCTGTGGTTTTACTGCAATTATTACCTGCCCTCAAACTACCCCGCAGAGAAGTCCTCAAGTAGAAAGAACACAAGTATCGCAGAACGCTATAAGCTCCTTGGAGAAAAGAGTCTAAATGCTTTAAGTAAGAAAAATGCACAGATTATCTTTATTTACAGTAGAATATTTGTGAAGAGTTAGGCTACTATGAACTAAAAAATTCCCTTTGAATTTTTAAGAGTTTCAAACATAACACTCACCACAGTAGAAAGGGGAAAGATAACCTACCCCATGTTCCCATCCATTAGAAGAATCGTGTTGTATATGTGAGAAAATATGAAGAGAAACAGAATTGTGCTGAAGAACATTGTCATCCATGACCCATGATCCTCTCGAAACATTTTTAACCGGAGCAACTGACCTGCAATATAAGATATTATGAGAAATCAGTGTCCATCATGACTCACAATTCACACAGCTTTGCTTTCTTTTACTGAATCTCTTATCTCACTATTTTCTGAGATCTTTGCCATAGAATTGCCTTATGGGTCAAACCACTCTACTAATGTCCTTTCTGTCTTTGGTCAATAAATGATCACAGATGAAGTTCAAGACAGTCCCCGTATCATCCTGGAGCAAATAATACTAACATGAGACTCGAGGATAGTTCAGAGATCGTTCATGATGCTGCCCTGAAAACAAGAGGAATTAGAGCGCTGACACCTCTTTTCTATTTCACTAATGTGTCTTTGGTTTCCTGTATACTGAAGCTACTTCGGGCAAATGGTAGAGACATTGTGTAAGTTCCACATAATTCCCTTTTGCTTCCATAAGCCCACCCCCAGTACTGACCAGACAACAAAACTGAGGCAGATCCAATTGTTGAAGGTATATGAAAACTTAAACGGAAAAATATGGTGTCTGCCATAAGATCCAGACGACATACCCTCACTCTCAGCTAAAACATCCACACTTGCATACAGGCCTGTGCATAAGTGTGTGTGGGTTGAAGGGGTCAGATGGGGGGGGGGGGGGGGGGCAGGATGTACATGTGTCACGGAGCTTGGTGTGGCTCCCAGCAAAAGGATATTTCCACCCTGATGCCTAAAATTCCATTTACATAGATAAATGCTAAGATAAGAAAGAATTTAAAATGCAAATATTTCAAGGAGGGAAAACATGTATAGATGAATACTAAAAAAACATTACTAATATCAGAATTAATACAGAAACATTTCAGTAGAGAAGAGAAATGAGAGCATTACTATCCTGAAAATTGAGAGAGATGACAAACCATGGGAGTAAGAAACAAATGAACGTAGGTCACCCTGGCTTCTCCTAAGATCAACTTTGTCTACTAGGCTTATTTCCATTCCTGAGAAAGTTATCTAAATAATGATAAGGGAGATGATACACACATATAAATTACAATTAAAATAAAGTAGGCCTTAAATCCTATAATAGAATTTCTCACCAGAGAAAATATTCCCTTTTTATTCGTGATATGTCAAGGCTATGAAAAAGATATACATATTTCCATCTGGAAATTGTCTCTCTAGGGATAGACAGTAGCTCTCATGTAGGTTACTGAGGATAGGAAAAAATCTTTTAAGATTTAATTACTAAGATTTTCTTGTACCTCACTTTTATTAAAATAGCACTTTAGGTTTCATTTGGAAACCAGAAACATTATGCTAGCCAAAACTTTAAATAGAGCAAAAAAAAGAAGATTTGGTTACATCATCTGGTTTCTTGGCCTGTGCAAGAGACGCAAAGGGCAAATCTGAAAGTCAAGGGAAGAAGAACATGGAAAACTCTTTACTGAAGCAAACAATACTAGCAGAGCAAATTACAACTTCACAGAACTTGCTGATTAACTGAATCAATAGTTATGGAAAACCAGAGATCTGCAAGTCTCCACACAATACGTTGTCAGGAATATGATAAATAGATATTAAGCACAGAATGCTTGAAAGTAAAACACTCATGCCATAAATATCATAAAGCAAACTGTAAAGAATATTATTCATTTGTTGAGCAAAATATTGAATGTGTTCTGATGACATGTCAGCCATGGTTCTAGGTACTAGAGATACAGCTGAGAGCAAGGTAGAAAGGTGTTTGAAGTCCATCATTATTTGGGTGATTAATGAAAATGTGATCTTATCTCAGGCTCATGGGCTCTCTTTGTTCAAGGTTCCCTTAGCTTCAAGTCCTTTCAGCTTCAAACTAAGATTATTTAGTTCAGCAGTGTAGACTGAAGAACAGCAAAGACCAGCAATTAGAGTTCCTTGAAAATTTAAATGTGAATTTCCTTCTTAACATATGCATATGTCAAAAAAATTACTAATGGATGCACTTTAAAAGTCAAATCATAATGCTGGCGATTGAAGAGTGCTTTGCAAATAAAACATAGTAGATTAACTGTGCACTGGCTGAAATAACACAAAGTTAGTAAAAAGGGAAATGTGACAGTACCATTTATGCTGTCATTGCCAAGCTCATTGTCTGGCACTAATTTCAGTCATTAGAGTCATTAGAACAAAATGGCAGGTTAACATGGCCTGAAATTCACTTGTGACGCATAATAAAAGTGTTGCAATATATGAAGGACACCACTGGTGTGGCTCCAATGTTCAGTCAAATCACATTAAAAAATTCCCCATAAGTTACTTCAAGGTTAACTCACTGGGTGTCCATCCTATTGCTAGAAACACATATGCATAGATTGCCATCAGTTGGCTGCTGGCGTAAGTGACTTCTCATCAAGCTAATCAGATCAGGAACCTCAGTGTTACCTGAGGATGTTCACACGAAAATGTGTTGTCTCTGCCCTATAATATGACCATATATTTGGTCTGCCTGGGACAACAGTGGCTTATAACTGTTGTCCTGACATAATTATTCAGAATGCCCCCTTCATTTCTTAAGTGTACTGGTTTGGGTAATAAATTATATGCCACCTTCTCTGTAGATCACAGAATTCAAAATTTTATCACACTTTCCTTTAGAGGAGTTTCAGTAAATAACTGAGTGAAGACAGTCCTATAGGTCAACAAGAGTAAAAGGGCATCACTGAGAAGGTGGGTACATTCCCGACAAGGTCATAAGTGACTTTTATTTTAACCATAGATATATTTATGAATATGAGTGTATATTTATATTAATAAAATTTGTCTTGGACTGTATGGACCATCACCTTTGATAAGGTCAAGGTAATTGGAAAATGAATCTTAGAACAAGCAGAAGCATTAAGATGGTACACAAGCCTATAGAGGTGTTGGAAGACACAAGGACTGGCTGTTACAAATGCTGGTTAAAGTCAACTGAAATACCCTAAAACCTCAGAATCTTTCCTGGAAATACAGTGGGTTTAAGGCCAGTAAGATGTTATAAAATTCTAGCAAGATTAATGATCTAAAAGCATATTTAAAAATATATGATGACCCCGCATATGTAGTGGAAAATAAAAAGAGGCAAGTGTAATAGGGAGAAGTATGGAGAAACTGCTTGGTTTCTTGGGGGGATTTTTGCTGCTGTGTTCTCATCGGCAAAATAAAAAGGAATATTTCCTTTCTACCTCACAACCAGACTTTTATCCTGTGTTCTGGGTACCTTTTGTTCAAGTGCGGTTCTCACAAGGAAGCCTTGAACAAAGAAATAAACTAAGCAATCTCAGAGGCAAAGAAGAAGAGTCTGTACTTCCACGCAAGAGATGGGGGTAGCCCTACTCCTGGGAATTTGTTAAAGCAAGGGATTCGATAGAGCAAGGGCTTCTAGGTTCATGGAGGATACGAAGATTTAGGCCTCCAAGGTGGCAGAACATCATTTGGATTTGATTTAATGGATGGTGGTGAAAGCCAATATCAAGGGTCATGGCACTGAAAGTCAGGTAAGGAGACTGAGTTAGCCCCTAGGGCATAAGGCCAGTAGGGCAGCCACCAACCTCCATTAGGAACACAACAACCTGGGCAGGACCCAGACAACTGTTGGAGGATATCATCGAGAGGACATGATGATCAGGTGGCCCTCAAGCCAGACCTAGGCAATCGGAGGCTCCTGACCCCTTCCCCTGTTATTGGAATGCTCGTTCTACCCACCACTCCCACCATGGGAGCTGTTTTTAACAATGCAGTATTGAGAGAGCAATGAGTTGTTGCAACTGTCCAGATGGTATAAGTGACTGAACTCCGTTGAGACCTCTATACGAATTTTAAGATTGTAGTGGGCAAGTGCAAAGATCTACTTGTCTTATGGCCACCGAAGGCAAGCCTCATATATGTTCTCTTGCTTATTAAAACCACCACCTCCCAACCGGGAGGTGCCTGACTCTTTCTTCAGTCTCTCCTTGCCCTCTATGGGTGGGGGCCAGTGTCAGATTTTACCTGAGAAATTCCCAAGGTTGCAAACCAACATCGTCTTAAACAGTACCATAGCGCCAAAGAGGGGGCCGAAGACCATCACCTAAGCAGCATTAGAAGAATCAGGGAACAGGTAAATACAGATTGAGGGATTTGTTTCCAGGACCCCTGTAGCCTTAGGACTATTTTAAATTTTAGTGATAAAAAAGATAAGGTGAAAAATTACCAGTATTGTACTCTCTGCTCGCCTTGGTGAGCAGGAATCAGAGCAAGATTTATATAATATAGAGGAAAAACTGTGGCATTACACATAAGACCCTGACCAGGAAATATAAAAGGACAAATGAAGGTGGCACTTTCCTCAAGAGGACTTCAAACTGAATACATACCACTATCCATTAAGCCTCCTGCTCCAAACTCTCCTATATATGATGTAGCCAGCCATATACACAATGTATATTTCCATGTACATAATGGATACATATGTAAGACAAACATGTAATCTACAGCAAATTAAAATTTTTTAATTTGTTGAGGTCAAAAGCTGGTTGTAGTCAAAGTTGGAATAGCAGGCATTCCACATAGCAGTAAGAATGTTCTCTGTTGCCAGTAACAGAAAAGGAAGGAAGGAAGGAAGGAAGGAAGGAAGGAAGGAAGGAAGGAAGCAAGGAAGGAAGGAAGGAAAAAAGGAAGGAAGGAGCGGAGGGGAGGGGAGGGGAAGGGTGGGGTGCGGAGGGAGGAGGGGAAGGGAAAAGAAAAGAAAAAACTAAAAACCAGCTTAAATTATAAGGAGTCTTTTATTTATTGGCTTCTCATATTTTCTAACAAACATGTTTATTCCCTAAAAAAAAACATAATTTTCTCCTTAACATATATGTTCAGAAAATAGTATAGATTTAGTTTAACTAAAGAAATGAAATGACTTCAAGCAAGGCTTGGTCCAGCACTCAAACAAGGCTTGATTTATCTCCATTTCCCAGCTTGATTTCTTCAAGGTGAAGAAATGAAACTTGTTTCATGAAACTTGTTTCCTTATCAAACTTCTTTTCCCCAACACCCTTATTTCCTGTGCATCCTATACCTGCCTTATGCTTGCCCTGTAAAACCCCAACTCTGATTCAACACTACAGTTTGCTTTCTCTGATTTCAGTAAACTGCTGTGAAAAAAAGTTACACGAGTAGATTAATAAGCCACTACATAATCATGATCCCCAATTTCAGCAGCTACTGCAGTCCTGTACATTAATAGTTTTCCATTGTAGCCAGCTCCTCCAACATGTTCATACATACCCTTTGTAGTCCCAAGATGACTGTAGAAATCCTGAGTAATGTGCCTTCATTTTTGTCCAGGGAGGAAAACATAATGCTTCTGCCCCACTATTTCTAAAGAAAGTTAGGTGACTCACTCTCATTGAGCTTGTTTGGGTACTGAACCAATCACCAGTAGCAATGATTAGCTAAGCCTATGTCACATGTTACACTCCTAGAGCCAGATTAAGTTAATTACCTAGTACTACATTCATCCACAAATGTAAATCAAGTATGGCAAACATTGTTGAAAACAGCAGAACCATGGGATGGAAGATCCCTGGTCCTTGAATCACTGCTTAGATCAAAGGTACCTGCCAAGTTTTGGCTTTATATGAGTGAGAAATTCAATTGAGATGCACTCATTATATATTTTGGAGATTTTTATTACTGAAGCTAACATTACCTTACCAGACAGAAGATGACCAATGGATCAAAGGCCCAGAGAAGGAAAAAAAAAGGGTAGGGGGGCTTAAAATGACCCACATGGAATCTATTTCTTAGTCTTTATATCCCAAGTACTCAGCAGAATATATGGTAAAATAACTGCATTAAATTCTGATGGACAGATTCTAGAAGGAGAATTAAGACCTGTTCACAAGAAAGGGCACACATTTTCCAAAACAAAAATTCTATAAGTAAAATATGGGGGGAAATATATCTTGTTGGCAAGCTCACACAGCTCACACAGCTCCACCTCAGAACACCTAAGGCCCAAGACTTTGTATAATTTATTGTCTACTTGTGTGTGCCACATCCATCCATAAACTGCAACACAGTGAGGACCATCGCTGTCTTCTCCCCACTGGTATCACCATGGCACTGGCACATAGCATGTCTTAGATACATAGTTGTCCAACTGCCAACAATGAAGGGACGCAATACAATATAGAGCAGCAGTGTACAAATGAACAAAAAAGATATTCCACCGTATGGCTAAAATCCCGCATCTTTGCAGATCTGGCAATTACACCCACCCTCTTTGCCGTATGGAACCCACCAGGTTCTTTGACCTTCACCTCCTCCATGTTTTCTCCCCATCTATTAGCCACTTCCTGAGCTCTATATAGCATGAAACTTGTTTCCTTATCAAAATTCTTTTCCTCAACACCCTTATTTACTGTGCACCCCATACCTGCCTTATGTTTGCCCTGCAAAACCCCAACTCTGATTCAACACTACAGTTTGCTTTCTCTGATTTCGGTAAACTGCTGTGAAAAAAAGTTACACGAGTAGATTAATAAGCCACTACATGATCATGATCCCCAATTTCAGCAGCTACTGCAGTCCTGCATATTAATAGTTTTCCTTGTACTCGTCAATCTCTTTCCCATTCTCCTCAGCATCCATTTCACATTTTACCTCAAAGCTCCTACTAAGCCTCTTTCACTCTCAGACTATGACCTTGGCCCAACCACAAAGAAATATCGCTGCCACCAAACATGATTTCCTTCAACTTCCTGCCCACTCACATGCATCCGCTTATCTATCCCCACTTCCTTCCCTTGTTTCTCAGAGAATGCAGTGCTCATCCCACCAAAGGACCCACATGTACCTTCTTAAAACCATACCCTCCCCTCTCTTGGGGCCTTGGCCCATCAGCCTTCTTTTCTCTCCTTTGTATTTCAAATTTCTCTCTCTCTTTCCTGGTTCTCTTCCCTCTGCCTCTAAAGCCTCTTAAGTCCATCCTAAAAGCAATGCTTTCTTGACCCCATGTCCTTGAACTGTCATCCATTCTTCTTCCCTTGTCCAGATTTTGAGAAAAAGTAATATGCATCATGCCCACTCCCTGAGATCTTACTTGCAATGCAAACATTCTACTGAAATCGTTCTGGCAAATGTTAAAGACTCCCACAATGCCAAATCCTGTAGAAATATACTGCCCTTTAATTTACAGGACATCTCTTTTGCATCTGACAGAGTAGTTGTTCACGCTTGTCCTTTTTGACAGTAACTTCCCTGGCTTCTCAAACACCAAACACTCCTCATTCTTTTTCTACTTTCCTGATTATTCTCAGTCACCTTTTTGGGCATCTCCTCTACTTGTCCCATAAATGATGATGTTCCCCATGGTCTGTCCTCAGTTTTCACCTTTCTCGTATCACTACATGATCTCATCCACTGTTATGGGTTTAATATCCAATATCTCCAGCATAAACTTTTCCTCCCAAGCTTCAGACTGAGTCACCTGCTCACTCTCCTCCTGCATTTCCTGTGGGCCTTAACATGCAGGTCAGAGATGATCTCTTCCAGGTAGTTATCTTCATTGTTAAATATTTCATATATTAGAGTCATAGTCAGAAAGAGTTTATAGGACGTACTCTTTCAGGAAATAATAAGTTCCCTTCAGTGCAGATAAGAAGGAATGGCCACTAGCCAGGTATAGTTTAAAGGGTTGGATTACATGATTTTTAAGATCCCGTACAACTCTAGGGTTGTAGGATTTGTTTAGTCAGTGAGAGATTACTGTAGTCTGCTAACTCAAAATACTTCAAATTAAAAAGAGAAATCCTTACCTACTGAGAGAAAAAGAGGAAATGTTCCTCCTTATGTTTTATCTGTCATTGTATGCCCCTCTCATGTATAAAATGAAGCTAAAGTAACACACTGATAAAATTCCTTAAAGGCCAACTTAATATTTAACACTTTATATGGGAACATTTGACAATAATGTAAATCCTATTTCTTATGTCTAGAATAAGAGAATAAAATTGGATCAGAGCATTTCAATATTAATTGAACTTCACTTCCAATCAGACTAAAATAAGTATACAAAGTATTCACGGGTGATTTGTGTTAATTTCTAGTTTATAGGAACATGACATGATATGATTTTTTTTAAGATTTACTAATTGAAAAATGGCAACAGAATAAAAATAACTAAAATGAAACAGTCCATGGATGGGACATTAACAAAGAAAATTATCTAAGAAAACACAGCAGAATATCATTAGGGAGAAAGGATGTTCTAGTTAAGACAAATGTAGCATTATATAAAGTACAAGATCATAAAATTTTGTACCCTAAGAGCGCCATTCTATTAATATTCAGATCAAGTCTTGCTATTTCAGTGTACAAAGAGAATTTAAAAAACATTGAATAGATGGTTTTTCTTCACATTAGGAGTAGGAGCTTACACACAAAATGTTTGTTAGTCACTGAATTTGACAGAAAACCAAATATTGAGAATTGAAATATAATCCCATAAAATACTACAAATACGTATTACAATGTGTAATTCAAAAGAGATTCTAAAAAAATAATAATAATAATAAGACTTTGGTTAGATACCCAGCATAAATGATGGTGTTTTCAGACCTAGAGTGTAATGTCAACTTCAAAAGTGTACATATTACAAACTTTAAGTAAAGTATATATCCACTAAATAAACACATGTTGACGTAAATAATTCTCCACAGAAAAAACAGTAATAAACCTTCCATTTTATTGAGAGAGTTGAAATATTTCATTAGACTATTCTTAGGATTAACTGACCTAAATTTTTCATTAGACTATTCTTAGGATTAACTGACCTAAATTGCTTATATTTGCTCAATGTGAAAAAGTATGATCCCAAAAGGAAATCAAAGTATTCATTTATTATTATCTACTGCTTTTCCTGTTAAGGAAAAAATAGCCACTGAATAAAAAGAATTACTAAATTAACATTACATCTTAGCTTGTAGCCTAAGATTTAGCAGCACACTTAATTTAAACATATAAATTATACATATATGATATATATGATATATATACATATTGAGTATTATAATATCCTGTAATTTTAATGAAATCAATTTGTTCTATATCTTCTAGACTTGTACGGGTGAAATCAACCTAAATAGCATTTTTAAGATCCAAACCCATCAAAAAAGTAAAAATTTATAAAATATGTTCAGAAATGTTAGAGGTTGTAGTTATCACAATTTTGTATTTCAAAATGGGCAACAGGATAGAAAATATAGCTCCCTATTTTTAAAAAATTAATGTAATCACCACTATTAATAAATTTTTATGTCTTCATTATTATATTGATATCAGTTTTGAAAAACAATAATATACTTTTAAAATAAGTTTTTGGGGTGCCTGGGTGGCTCAGTTGGTTAAGCGACTGCCTTTGGCTCAGGTTATGATCTCAAGGTCTTGGGACTGAACCCCGCATCGGGCTTCCTGCTCTGCGGGGAGCCTGCTTCTCCCTCTCCCTCTGCTACTCCCCCTACTTGTGCTTTCTCGCTCTCTCTCTGTCAAATAAAAATAAAATCTTAAAATAAAGTAAGTTTTCATTTGATTTCAGGCATTCTATTAATCCATCTAAAAAGGAAACATTGAATTGGCAAGACTAATCCCCTGTAGGCTGATCCATGGTTTGAAGCAATTGTAATCAATCACAAGGTGATTGTCCACAAGGCTTGAACACTAGCTCCTGATCATATATGGAGTAGAGGGGACAAGTGGGTCTGGTCCTCCCACAACCATAAATGCTAGGAAAGCAAAACCAGGCCAGAGGTGAAAATTTTTGTATTTCTATTATCTGCATTCATGTATCCAGGTCTCTTTGACTCTTCCTTCCTATGAACTTGGTTTTCATTCATAGTTTCCCATAAGTTCTCTGACTCTTGCAGACTGGTCTCTTGTACTCGCAAACTGGCTATTTTCTCTTCAGATTCCATTTTTAAACTTACTAAAGAAAGATATTAAAAATTCATAACAGGTTTCCACTTCCATATATAAGATGCTTGGAAATCACTACTTCATCCTAACAACAAGTACCAAGCTGAACAGATTTTAAAATGAACAAGTCTCCTAGGACCTGTAAGAGAAGTGAAGACACAGGGCAAACTACTGCCCCTCAAGATTGGATAGAGAGACAGCAAATAGAAGGAGCTTACCAGAGCAGAAACTCAAATGAAAACTGCCTTGAGAATCAGTGCTGGGGTAGGAAAACTTGAACTGTAATAAACAAATTGCTAGAGGCTCAGTGTAGAAGCTAAAAACTCTAGGAAGACACAGCCATAGCAGAGGCCTCATGCTTTTGTAATTTTTACCTCTAAAAGCTCAACCAGGATCCCATAGTAAACACTGGAGAAACCAAACCCAACCTGCTGAGGTTATCTGTCAGAGCCTTCTGACCTGGATGAAAGGTCAGCCTACTCTAGCCATCCTCTTCCAATTAAAGTGGCAGAGAGGTGAGTAAGTACTTTTGAAGTTCACAGTCCAGAAGTAGAGTCTCACTAAAAGACTGAGACCTAATCATAGGACTATAGAACACTCCTTCTCCCCCCATACCTCACCACCACATTGCTAAAGCATTCCTTTTACCTGGTACATCATGTTCAGTTATCAAAAAACACAAAGCATATTAAAAGGAAAACAAAAAACACCATTTGAAGAGACAAAGTAAGCACTGGAACCTGACATGGCAATGATATTAGAATTATCAGACCAGGAATTTAAAGCAATGACTAATAAGCTAAGGAAACAAGACAAGAAAAATCAGTGAAATTCAAGAGAAAAAAAAGACAATATAAACAGACTCATTGATGATGTACATACTGGAGTTCTAAGACATGGAAGTCAAAATAACTATAATCAATATGGTCCAGAAAATAGATGAGAAGACTATGAATTTTACCAAAGAACTGGAAACTATTCTTGAAAATCAACTGGAATATCTAGGTCTGAAAATAATAACTGAAATAATAACCGTAGATTTACTAGCAGTTACATATGTACATACTATGTGATCCCATTTATATGAATTTCTAGAAAATGCAAATTAAATAGAACAGTAATTGCCTAAAGGTGTGAAGGGATGGGAGAAAGGGATTACCAAAGCTCATAAAGAAACTTTTATCTTGATTGTGGCAACGGATGGATACATATGTCAAAGTTTATAAAACTATACAGTTAAATATGTGCAGTATGTCAATTATACCCCCATAAAGTTACTTAATATTAAAATAACAATAAGACTATCTTTTAGGATTTAAAACACATGTGGAATTTAAGTTTATGACAAAAGTAGGTCAAAAGATAGAAAGAGGTAAATAGAGTTAAAAGCTGTAAAGTTTTTTTTTTTTTAAGATTTTATTTATTCATTCATAAGAGACAGAGAGAGAGAGAGAGGCAGAGAGAGAAGCAGGCTCCCCGCTGAGCAAGGAGCCTGATGCAGGACTCGATCCCAGGACCCCGGGATCATGACCCAAGCCGAAGGCAGACGCTCAACCATCTGAGCCACCCAGGCACCCTAAAAGCTGTAAAGTTCTTGTACAGTGTTGTCAATATTAATTAAAGATAAACTCTAGTAAGTCAATTATGTGTGTTTTACCTTCCAGGATAATCACTGAAAGAATAAAAATAGTATAACTAACAAAGTAATAGAATGAGAAAAAATAAAATATAAAAAATATTTAATTTATCCAAAGGAAAGCAAAAAGGAGGAGAAAATAACTTAGGAAAGATAAGGCAAACCAAAAGCTACCACATAACAAACTGCTAGATTTAAACACAAATATATTGGTAATTAATAAGTGAAAATGGACTAAATATTCCACTTAAAAGACAACTGTCAGAAAGATTTTTTAAAAATTTAAAGCATAAAAATTGAGAGTATATTCCCTATATATCTTTATTTAAAAATCTTCTAAAGGTTGCACTTCAAGGAAAATGAAACTGACTCCGGAAATTACCTCTGTAGAAATACCTGAGACAAAAAGGAATGGTGAGAAAAGAAACCGATCAGCATTATCAAATCTAAACAAATATCATTTGTATAAAATAATAAAAATGTCAATGTCTACTTTGTGGGTTAAAAAAAAGAACTAGAATACTGAACAACAAGTCCATATAAGAAGAGGTTGATCTAATTAAAATGTTCTAAAGAACTTTCATCATTTGGGAGGTGATTAAGACACTGATTAGCTGGAGACTTGCTAGATTTTTAAATATGCATAATGAAATTGCAAGCGTAGCCACTAAAAGAGTGGCCATTGAATGCATGACTTATACATTAAATAGAGATGTATAAGAGGGATAGAAAGAGGAAAGAACAAACAAATGAACAAAATTCAATCAGCCTCCCCCACCTAAAAAAAAAAAAATTGCTTGCTACTTCCATTGCTACTACAAAAGAAAGTCTGAATATAAGGAAATATCAAACTTAAGAAGAAAAAGAACAAAGAGAGTAAACTCACAGAATGCAAAACAAAGATGATAAGAGCAAAAAAATGAATTGAAGGCAAAAAATAAAATACAGACCATAAACAAGGTAGAAAAATTGTTTTTATAAAGCAGACAAATCTTTGACTAGACTAATGAAGAAAAAGGAAGACACTAAAAAGTACTAGAATTATGTTAATTTGAACCTGAAATTCAGATGTGATTCATTTTTTTCTCACCCTGAATTTCATAGCTTATGAAAATATTTCTCAAAACAACTTAAGCACTGCAGTTTCTGAATTTCTATACAAGAAGAGTTTAGAAGAAACAATCTAATTGGAAGTGGGGAAAAAGAGAATTGAATCAAGTTATATAGCACTTTACGTAAAATGTTGGAAAAAAAACAATTATCCATAAATGAGAGAGATATGCCAGTAAGTGTTTAAAGACTAAAGCTTCCTGGGTGCTTCTACTGAGTTTTAGAAAGAAATTCACACTGCCAATTTTGAACTGAATTACTCCACTGAAGTAACAAAGGTTCCTTGACATGCTTCATTGAATAAATCTAACATATATGAAACCAAGTTCTAGATATACTATATCTTTATAAACATACATTTAATGAGTCTATAGATTGACAATTTTCTAACTTCATTATCTTTTCAACACCTATTATTTACATAGCTGATAAAAATACTGGGGATACATGTGTTTAACCTGTGCTGTGTTATGCATACGTGGCAGGTGGCTGGTTTGAGCCTAAAGCTGGGATTCAGACAGGTCTGAAGAACTGAAAGAAAAAGTTTCCAATATTTTCAATAATTTATTTTCTTGAGGTATTCTGGCTGGGTATAAAATAAAATAGGCAAAACAGTATTGTATCTAAAGTACATGATGATACATATTATGGTGAAGTTCAGCCCATGGATCCAGGTCTTAAGCCTTACGAGACATAGGGACATACCCTTAGGGTATTTAGGAATAAAATACATCATTCAGAGGTGTAAAAAAGACTTTTTTCCACTTTTAGGTGAAAATAAGAACAGGGGCACCTGGGTGGCTCAGTCGTTAAGCGTCTGCCTTCGGCTCAGGTCATGATCTCAGGATCTTGGGATCGAGCCCCGCATCGGGCTCCCTGCTCAGCGGGAAGCCTGCTTCTCCCTCTCCTACTCCCCTTGCTTGTGTTCCCTCTTTCTCTGTCTCTCTCTGTCAAATAAATAAATAAAATCTTAAAAAAAAAAAAAAGAAAAAGAAAATAAGAACAAATCTGAAATAAGAATGATTTCATAGAATTCATTATTTTTTTTTAGCAGATTAAGAACTTACAAATTTGGAAGCACTGGGAAACCTTACCATTGGCATGGATCTCAACCTTGAGTAGATGAAATCCTGAAGCTGTAGCAGTGTTGAGACACCAGCCTTAAATAGCACCCTCCCCTACCAACGGTGGCAGTGGACTTAAAAAGAGGGTGCTACAATAGAATATAACAGATTACTTCATCAGTCTGTATGATATTCCTCCGGGGACCACAAGAAACAAATGTTTGAGATTTTAAAGAGGGCTAGAAATTATAGGTATGCCAAGAAACACTGACATTGGGTTATGCAGATAAATGTGGCCCTCTAACTCAATTCAATACTTTTAACCAAAACAAGCATTTACAAAATATGGTAGCCAATCCCCAAGATGGTCCCCACTGAGTCTCACCTTTTGTTAGTCATCCCACGTGTAGTATCCTCCCACAATGAATTACAACTGGTCTATATGACCAATAAAATATGGTTGAAGTGACAATGAGTGACTTCCAAGGGCCAGGTTGTGAAAGGCATTGCAGTTTCCACTTTGGTCTCTCTCTTGAATTGCTCATTCTGGGGGAAATCAGCTGTCATGTCGGGGCAATTAAGTTGCCCTATGGAAAAATCTACATGGTGAGGAATCGAGGGCTCCAGCGAACAGCTAACACCAACTTGCCATCCCATTTGAGAGAGCCATCTTGAAAGAGAACCTTCTAATCAAGTCTTCACATGACTGTAGCCCTACCTGATATATTGACATTATCCTCATGAGAAATCCCAAATCAGAACTACCTAAGCTGCTTCTAAACTTCTCACCCAGAAAAACTGTGAGATCACAAATACTTATTCTTGTTTTAAGCCTCTGAATTTTGGGATAATTTGTTAAATAGCAATAAATAACTCTAGGCTCTATAATTATTCTGAAAGCCAATAGGAGCCACTTCAAAATTTGAGTCATGGAAATAACAAAATCTAACATGATATATGATTTTATGAGAAAAGATCAGAGACCACAAAATAGAGATAAAAGTAAAATATTCACAGTATAAATACTTACTTTACCTTAATAAATATTTGACATTATGATGACAGAGCAAAAGAACCTTTGTGAAAATTACCTTTCATAGCATGAAAGCCTTGAAATAGTTGAATAATTTCAAAGGGCAACCTTTGTGTAGTAAATGTTACTAATGATATTTTCTTTTGATCTCTACTATAATTCACATAATGCGTCATATTTTTCACCATATTTTATATCATTTTAGTCAGAGTTTTGACGCCCATATTACTGATAAAACAATAGATACAGGAGTTATTTTAGATGATTGGTGTCTATGCAAACTAAATGAATAACAGTGCATCATAATTTAGATGTTTGAGTTCTTTCATCTGTAAGCATGCAGACAATATTGCTTCTGAGTTTTAATCCACTAAAATTTGTAACTTATCTCAGATACAGAAAGAATAAACAAGCAAAAGAAATAAGGAACCACACCATACTCCGGATAGCCAACAAACTGCAGTTACAGAAAAGAGATAAAAATATACAACCCATTAGAATCCACAGTACCATTTTTGCTTGAATTCCTGCTCTTACCAATTCCACTATTTTATTTAGTTGTTATTTAAAAGCACTTACAGGGTGCCTGGGTGACTCAGTCAGTTAAGCATCTGCCTTCGGCTCAGGTTGTGATCCTGGGGTCCTAGGATCGAGCCCTAAGCAGGAGCCCTCAGCAGGAGTCTGCTTCTACCTCTCCCTCTGCCCCTCCCCCTGCTCATGCGTGCGCTCTCTCGCTCTCTCTCCCTCTCTCAAATAAATAAATAAAATCTTTAAAAAAAAATAAATTAAATAAATGCAATACACTTATATAGTGTTATGGTCTTCTAGGCTGTATTATAAGTGTTTCATTAAAGAATAACATAACATAGCCATTATCCTAAACTTCAATGGCATTTATTTATTTATTTGAGAGGAAGAAAGAGAGAGAGAAAGGTGGGGGAGGGGCAAAGGGAGAGAGACAGTCTTAAGCAGGCTCCTAGCCCAGCGCAGAGCCTGAGGTGAGGCTCCATCTCACAACCCTGAGATCATGACCTGAGCCGAAATCAACAGTCAGACACTTAACCAACTGAGCCACCCAGGTGCCCTCGATTGCTATAATTTAATATTTAATATTTACACAGTGTAAATTGTTTTCCCATCCTAAACATCACAACTGTATCTCTCTGACTTAACCACTGTTGAATATTACTGACATTTACTTTTCTGTGATGAAAGCGCAAAAAATCTATGGTTAGAATATTGGTACATTCCTCAATACTTTTAAAGAACTGGCTGTCCTCAATGCAGTTACATGACTATGCAAAATGAAATTGACTATTTTTACAGTATACTAACTTGAAATTATGACAGAAAAATTATGTTTTTATTTAATCAAGTAGGCAAACCAGCAACTTCAGAGAGATTAGTAGGAAAATCATTCCAATTATAATCCCATTTGAATTAGTCTCTTGTACAGTTTTAGAAATAGTTATTTGCCAGTGCCTGGAGGGAAGTCATAACTTACGAAGTGTTGGTGGTGAAGAATATTACTGTAACAGGCTAGATGCTACTATGGTTTATCATTAACACATAAGAAAAAACAGTGATACCTACTGCAGGGGCACATTGGGGATCAGTGTCATATTTATAAGATTGCCAATGTGTGATCAGGTGCCACCCTAGCTTGCACAACAAATACATGAAAAAAAAATTTTTAGATAGCTGTTAAATACAAAGCATTAACTGAAATCTCAACTATTCCTTGTATTAAATATGTTGGGATAAATCCATTATAACTGATCATACAATTTTTCTAATCATCAGATTATCACAAGAGGATTAACACTGTTGGGGGGAATGTCTATTCCCTAGTCCAGGTTGTTTCCTTTCAGAAGGTAGGGAATGCTCCATCAGTTATGTCATTCGTAACCTGTCTCCACTTGCAGGGGAAAAGTGACTTATTTGATTGATCATTATGGAAGAAGAAAATTGGTATGTGTAGTTTAGCACTTTTTCATTAGAGATCGAGTCTCCCTTGGAGAGCACCCCAAATTCTGTTCTTCTCCTCCAGGGGAGGTATATATGTCAGAGCAGTCTTGCCTGAGTCTAAGGAAGGCCACTTAATTGTGGATTTTAGTACTAAGGAGTTCCCTTGCCTGCAGATACAAGCCACATTCTCCAGTACATAGTCTTTCAGAATAGAGATAATATTTTGGTCTCCATAAACATCATTTCTGTCTCATTTCTTTATTTATGTAGAGCTTGTGCAGAGAAGAGAGGTGCTTCTTATAGGTCCTCCCAAGACTCAGTGATGAGAATAACCGAACATTCCACAAAAAGACAAAATACGACCATCCAGACACTTTCATGTGTCCCAACTTTTATACTCACGCAAATTACATAGATTGTTTGAAGTTACAATAAAAAGATTCAAAGAAATGAGGCAAAGGTAAAGTTAACAAACTAGCATGGCCTGACCAAGAAAACATCAATACAAAGGTGATTTCTAGACCAAGTAGAACACAATAATAAGAGAATGTCAAGCTAACATAAATTCACCACATTTATCACTCTGTTGTAACGCCTTTGCCTTACAAAACCACACATTTATGTCGTTTAGTATAATTAAACCAAAAGCACAAATAAGGACTAGATTTGCCTGCATGTTAATTTCACATCCAGTAGGACTATTTTCTATCACTATCAGGAAGGCATTAGGCATCAGGGACATACTAATATCCTTAAGTTCCAACAAAGAATTAGAAATCATTGGAATTCATATTTAACTTTTACAGACAATTAAGTTACTGTTCCAATCTCTAACTTTATGTCCCTTCTTATCAAGAGCATCCATTGCATGCACACTACTCTCTAATACCAAAGAAAAGGAGAGACTAGGCAAATGTGCTGAAAGAAACCAAAGTTTATGAGACATATTTGGCTTACTGGTTAAATCCAACAGAAAGACTCTATTGCACTTTTTTCTGGTCCTGCTGACAAGAGGTGCTCTAGTGTTGGAAATCTGGAGAAAGAAAGATTTAGAACTATCTACAGTAGAGTTGAGGAAGAAAGGTGACGGTGAGCATGAGAGTAGGCATCTGGGGGACCTGGTAACAACAAGAGGAAAGCAGCCAAACAGAGGTAGAGGTGGAGATGCAGCCAATATGGAAGCCAGTGAATGGAAAGAACGGCAACCAAGCACAAAGGTGGGACTCATTCATTCAATGAGTATTTGTTAAGTGACTCTCTAGGTACAGCCTAACTTTAACTGGTCTTGTGAACATAAGAACTGCTCCTCTCAAAGAATTCGATATTTAGTTGGGGAAATGAGATACACAGAAGCAAAAAGTAAATAACATTCAAACAAAATATGATTAACGCTTGAGTCGTACAGGAAATTTAATACATGAGAACAGAGGGAAGAAAGGAAGAATGAATGGAAAAAAGAACTAAGGAAAAAAAAATAAAACTTCTCCTGACTCCTCATCTTTGCCAAAGTCCTTCACATAAAATCTCATTCACATGTCACAGTAAGCACTAGGTATGATTGTCCTCATTTTGTAGATGAGAAAGTAGAAGCTCAGAGAGTTACATAGTTTGTCCAAAGTCACATAACTACTAAGTCAGATATCTAGGATCTAAATTTAGCTCTGTCAGGGGCACCTGGGTGGCTCAGTCGTTAAGCATCTCTCTTCGGCTCAGGTCATGATCCTGGGGTCCTGGGATCGAGCCCCCATCAGGCTCCCTGCTCCGCGGGAAGCCTGCTTCTCCCTCTCCCAGTCTCCCTGCTTGTGTTCCCTCTCTCACTGTGAATCTCTCCATCAAATAAATAAATAAAATCTTTAAAAATAATAATAAATAAAAAAATAAATATAGCTCTGTCAGATTCCAAATCTTTTTTTCTTTCCACCAAACGATATTTTCTTAATATAAGAAACAGTATGTAAAGGAAAACAAGCACTGGAAAATGAGCAAAGCACATTCATTTAAAATTTTTATTGATTACCTTCTCTGTCTGAGTACATGTATGTGCTGGAGGAAAATGATCAGAAAGGAAATCATGTGTCTACATTTTTGAAGCTTCTAGGCTAGAGGTAGGTAGATAAGGATGGGTAGATAGATAGACAGACAGACAGACAGATGGACCAGCCAACAAACGTAAATAATACAGAGCTCAATAAGAAAAATGCTACAGAAAAAACAGGAAATGCTATAGGGTTCAAATGAGGAAAGATTACAGCATTCTAAGAGAATCAAAAAAGTTATTATTAAAAGATGAAAATATGGGCAGTTTTATTATAAATGGAGCCAAAGACTCCAGTTACGAAGGACAACATGAGTAATAGTGTAGATGTGGAAAACACAATATAGATCAAGAATTAACAAAAATCAATAGTGTAACTGAAGTGTAAGATATGGGTAGCAGAGTATAGGAACAAAAAGCAGAAAAGTAGGGAATCAGACTATAGAAGATTTCAAATATCTGGCTAAGTATTATACTTAATTTTGAGCACAGTGAATAATTGGGTTTCCTAGCAGAGAGAAGAGGCACTCTCTGAATCATGCTTTAGAAAATAAACTTACACGGGAGCGCCTGGGTGGCTCAGTCAGTTGAGCGTCTGACTCTTGATCATGATCTCATGGGTTGTGGGATCCAGTCCCGTGTGGAGCTCCATGTTCAGTGAGGGAGTCTGCTTGAAGACTCTTTCTCTCTGCCCCTCCCTCCACTCATGCACTCGCACACACTGTCTCTCTCTCTAAAATAAATAAATCTTAAAACAAAAGAAAAGAAACTTACACAAAGTTATCTACATTGTAAAGAATGAACCTTTAAATGCTGCTCAAATAGCACAATGGTTTAAATGGTCTAGGTTTAAACTGACATGATGAAAAAAAGGGGGGGAAGGGGCACAAAGACATTTAAAGGATAAAATCTATAAAATTTGGGGGCGCCTGGGTGGCTCAGTCGTTAAGCGTCTGCCTTCGGCTCAGGTCATGATTCCAGGTCCTGGGATCGAGCCCCGCATCGGGCTCCCTGCTCCGCAGGAAGCCTGCTTCTCCCTCTCCTACTCCCCCTGCTTGTGTTCCCTCTCTCGCTGTGTCTCTCTCTCTGTCAAATAAATAAATAAAATGTTTAAAAAAAAAAATCTATAAAATTTGGTAACTGATAGCCTGTTGAGTATAAGGGAGGGAGAGGTCAAGAATAGCTTCAGTTTCATGTTCAGGAAACTGGTCAATAGTAATGGCAGCAACAGAAAAGAGGAAGAGGCAGAGATTGACTGCTGGGGTGGAGGGATGCTATGGAGGAAGGACTCTTGAGAATGAATCTAGAGTTCCAGTGAAATATCGGAAAGGAGAGGTCCTAGAAGACATGGAAATATTATGAGTGATATAATGGACCTGGAGATATAAACTCACCTGCACCAGCCCAGAGCTGATCAGTGAAATCTTGAGAGTTAGTAAAGTCAACAAAAGAGAGCATAAAGCAAGAGAAGAAAAGAATAAAGAGGGCTAGAGACAGGGCGCCTGTGTGGCTCAGTCAGTTGAGTGTTGTATTCTTAGTTTCAGCGCAGGTCATGGTCTCGGGGTGGTGGGATCAAGCCCCAAGACGGGCTCCATGCTTGAGATTCTCTCTCCCTCTTCCTCTGCCCCTCCCCCTGCTCAACAAGCAAACAAATAAATACATAAGATCTTTAAAAAAAAAAGAAGGAAAGAAAGGAAAAAATGTCAAAGAAAACATCTAGAGCCCATAAAGCATTTATCTTGAAAAATAAAATCAGAAGTAGCTTCCAATTAACTAATGAACTAAGTTACACAAAGCTGCCCAAAAAGATTAACATGGTGAAATAACCTTTTGTTTAGGCAGTGACTAATTTTCAGGTGAGGTTGGCACTGAAAAACTTTGCTGTTAACCTCTGTAACAATTTGGTGACAAGTTAAAAAAGAAGTAAAAAAAAAAAGTATTCAACATCCCTGCAAGAGATGTTCTACAAAGGGAACAAAAAATATGATGGCTGATGACACAAAAATCACCATCAACTTTAATCGGACTAGACCAGACGGAGCAAGCATACACAAAAAAGAGCACTGTCGCTAATTACTAAAAAGAAAGAAAGAAAGAAAGAAAGAAAGAAAGAAAGAAAGAAAGAAAGAAAGAAAGAAAGAAAGAAAAAGAAAGAAATGTTCAGGCAGAATGATGTCCCTCATAACAGCCATAATCACAGCACTGTGCTAAGAGTCCTACGGCAGCATGTAGGCAATATTTTTGTCAAATAATGTGTGTCTGACAGTTATGTTCTATCACAGGCTCTGTCCTTGATGATAAGAGTATTCCGGAGGGGCAGAAATAGAAACTGAAGGATCCCCCTATTCACCAGAGAAGCACACGAAGATATCAATCTCACAAACTGGGTGTGGATGACTCATTGCCACAGACCAGGCAACTGGAATAGAGATCAGAACTGAAATCTAAATCAACCTCAACCAGGCAAGGTCTAAAATTACAACCTAAGTCTATACAGCTAAATGATAGGACAAGGGCATCACTGAGATTACTCCAGCTCCAAGATTCTATAGGTTTATAAATCCTCATCTTTGCTTTTTGCCTGATAAAAATCAAAAGAAACCTAACATTAGAAATAAATTTAAAAATTGGTTTGAAAATTCAGGTAAGAATTATAAACCTTTCTGGTTTTATGTTAGCCCAGGAACTTAAAAAGAAAAAGAAATTAAGCTAACAACTATGCCCGTATGTTTATGATACGCATCATGAGTAAGGGTGAGGGTTCAGGAGACAGACCACTAAGGCTGTATCCTGGTTTAACCACTGCCCATTGGGGTGACATAGAGCCAGCTATGTAGCCCTTCCCTGCCTGGGTTCTCTATCTGCCAAATGAGGGTAATAACATTACCACGTCATAGGATTATTGCTAGGATTACATTGTGATTTATATAAATCACTTACTCAAGTGCCTGACACATGATATGCACTCAAGGTGAGTTATTATTATTTTATCTCCCTATCAATAAATCAGATTTGATCTCTGCATGCAACTCATCACATCTACAACTGGGCACAGAAGTTCTTAACTAAAGGATTTCAGATAATCTGAACATGCTCTAGGAAGCTGAGACCTTGATATGGATCTAATTGTCACAGGAGAGAAGGATGGACCCGAGGAAGGAGCAGCAGTGGGGGGCAGGCTCTAACATTGAGATTGTAACGTCGGAGAAGCAGCTTAGATCTACTTCAGGCCAGCAAGAAATCAGAAAGAGCCAGAGGCTCTGTCAGTAAATTTACCTGGCTCATGGGCTAGCCCCTTCAATGCTAGGGAATAGATGAGTCCAGTAATGCAGTAGAAAAGTTGCAAGAGATAATTGTTTACTTTTTTTAGCCCCAGGAGCTAGAGAGAGCTCAAGCACCATCTAAACCCAGCAGTTGCATATTCTGGCAGTAGTAACTCAATGATAGTTGACTGTATTTGTCTTTCTGACACTGTAGAAAGATTTACAGACTAAGATGTTCATATTAGAGAGATGTAGACAGCAAAACAAAGGTAGCGTCCTATGAACATCCTAAATGTTCAACCAAATATCCTGGTACAATAAAATGATAAAATCATGCAGCCATTAAGATGTATCTATAAACGATACTTAATGACCTGGAGGGTGCAGAATCATAGTAAATATTGAACAGAGAGTATAAGTTCATGTTTTATAAATATATGTTTATATGAAAACATCAAAATATTAACAGTGGTGGTCTCAAGATGGCGGGCTTACAAGAGAATTTTTTTCTTTTTTGAACCTTACCATATTTTCTAAACTCTACACAGCATTCTTGTCTTAGCTTAATAATTAAGCAATATTTTTTTAAGAAAACAAAGATGCGTATCATAAACATACGGGCATAGTTGTTAGCTTCATGTGTTGGCATGAAGTCACTGAAAACATTTGGCAGTGAAGAGCAAAAGGTTGGAACAGCGAATTCCTCCCTGCTCTCCCTTGCACTTTCCTCCCTCCAAGCTCCCCCTCTTCTGATGGCCATAGAGACGGGCATTATCAGGTTGCCCAAAATACACCTGGGGAGAGGAAATGAGTTAGCAGTGGTTATGAATTTATCCTCCCCTTCTTTCTTACCCAGTCCTCACCCTCTTCCCAGCATTTTTTACCATAATGGCCATAGCAGTCTTTTCTGGATCAAACAGGAGTGTTTAGTTAGCATAGAGTCAGGGGAAAGAAAGAGGCAATGTCGGCAGTAGCAACAGTGAAGTGTGGTCATCTCCCATCTCAAAGAAAAATCTTTCCTTACCCTCACCTCCTCCTTGATATAAAGACACTATATACTCAATAAACCCTACTGGACAGAACTGTGTCTGTTTTGTTCTCCACTGAATTCCTAGCACAGTGCTTGGCACACACTAGGAGCTCTACAATTACGTGTGAAATGAAGGAATTAGTTCATCCAATCACCTCATTAGACTTGGAGCACAGATAAGGAATAATAAAATGTGATTACAACCCAGAGGGAGAATGAGGAGTGGTCAATGGCACTACGATTCTTCAGAGACCTGCAGGTCTGAGAGGGAGAGAAAGTATGATGGAGAGGAGCAAAACCAAAGCAACATATAACCCATCACAAAGAGCAAGTTTACTAACTCAATTTGTTCTCCATGGATAAAATATTCCTAGCAGCAAGTCCTCCAAACTCATCCTCTCCCCAACCCCCTTCCACGTCCCCCACCCCCTCACACACTGGTTACACATCAGGCTGTAGATCAGGGTTTGCACTTAATTGACTGAATTTGGCCAAAGCCTTCTCCGGTGATCCTTTGTCTATGCTAGACTACACAGAGAAAATAAGGAAAGGATAAAGCATTCTGCCTTTCACATCTCGGATTATTTATATCTAACATCCAAAAGCATACAGGAGAATTAAGTCTCCTGAATTGCATTAATATAAATGGAAAAGCCCATGATACCTTTTGTCCTACTTGACAAGATATATTTAATATTCGGTCACTTGTAATATTACTGCTCTCAATTGTATTTCTCTAAGCAAATAATTATTTTTCTTGTATCATGATGGAAGTGAACGAAGTGCTTAATTAAAAGGAGATGCCAACATTTTCCTTTATTCTTTTATCAAAGTGTATTGTGTGATTCTGTGCCTTGCATAAATCCAATTTGTATTGATTTTCTAGAAAGAATATAGTGAGAGCTATAATGGCAACATGTCACACAGTGGCAATAATTGGAATGACTCATAAACCCAGAGAACCACATATCAGGTTTAAACAGAGTGACATTGCACAGGATCAGATTTACCTCTACTTGCTGCAGCTCCTTTCCCCTTGTGTCCAGCTCCCCAGGAAATGTCATTCAGATAGCCCCAACCTTCTATCAAAATACTCTGTTAGCTTCCTTCCATTTGGGCACAGTTAGGTTCTTCACATCACAATGTGACAGGATAGATACCTAACACAAATTTTATTAACCTATGTGAATTTGTGGACAGTAAGAAGTTCAAAATAGGACCATTAAACAATATGACTTTTTTATTACTACACATCATTTCACTTGATCAATATTTATTAAATATAAAGCACTTTCTTGGGCAGAGGATAAATCAGATCTGGACCCTGAGCTCGATCGAGGATTGAAAATGTAGTGGGTATCCTTTAAAGTCAGGTTTCCAAACTGGAGCCCAAGAACCACAGACAGTTCACGAATGAGCTTTCAGGGACCTATAAATCTCTTAAAGTGAATGTGATGGGTTATATGTTGCTATTTGCATTTGGCAGGGTCAGTTGTTTGACAGATATCAAATTCTCAGAAGGACTGTTGAGTTAAGAACCATTGAGGTTAAGAACCATTGAGTTGGAGCTTATATAAAGTATTTCATTTTTCAAAACATTTCTAGTTGCTCAAAACATTTTTTGAGCTTTTCCTTTGGAATGTTTCAAAGCCTAGGACACTTTCTGTGAACAATCTCAATGATGACAAGTTTTCCTTGGAGGAGAGCCCTCAATTTTAATGTCATCCAAAAACATAGTAGAAAAATACGATAGATAGATGCTTAAACTGTGAAGTTTATTTTGGTTGAAATAAACATATATATAAAATAATGAGACTAATTTTCTTGGAGGACCTAAAATAGATTAAAAGCTATTCATTAATTGAAAATCACATGGAAAAGCACAATAAAAACACCAGTACAGGGGCACCTGGGTGGCTCAGATGGTTAAGCGTCTGCCTTCGGCTCAGGTCATGATCCCAGGGTCCTGGGATCGAGTCCCGCATTGGGCTCCCTGCTCAGCAGGGAGCCTGCTTCTCCCCCTCCCTCTGCTTCTCCCCCTGCTCATGTTCTCTCTCTCTCTCTCTATCTCTGTGTCTCAAATGAATAAATAAAAAAAATCTTTAAAAAAAAAAAACAGTACCTTAAGGATAATATTAACCTAGGTGGGAAAAAAAAAATCACAGTTTATTTTCCTCATTCATTAAACAAATATTTATTGAGTGCCTACCATGTACCCAGTACACTTGTTAAGTGCTGAGAATAGACAAAAATCCCTGCCCTCATGGAGTTTCCATTCTAACATCATTTTTTAACAATTCAATTCATCTAACATGTATTACTTAATTATGAATACCATTAATAGAAATAAAATAGAAAAAATAAAATAGAAATAAAAAGTATGTCATAGAGAAAATAATGTACAGGGAGAAAACTATTAATAGCAAAACAGAATGTCATGTTTAGCATGCTGGTAAAAATATTTGGTAAAAATGAACAGACTCATCGTAACCAAAACATAAAGTAGACAGTAATGATATTAGGTATTTGACAATACTAAGAAATATACGTTGATTCACTGATCTAAGCAAAAGCAAAACAAAAGTTTTGGGAATTTGGGAGCACAAGATCATAAGATGGAGGCCATGAAAAATAATGTTGTCAATAGGCTGGGCACTGAGTTTACTTCCTTCTCTATAAAGTATAAGTATTCGCCAGAGCCAGATCAGGAGTTCATGGAAAAAGAAGTTCTTGCCCCAGGCTCAATATTGTCCTGTTCCTAAGTTAAATGAGCAGATCAGTCTTCATTCTCTAATCTGAACACTTCAGGTTATTTCTAACACATGTATGGTACAAATTGAAGAGCCCAGAGATACAATTTTCTGACATTATCCTTTACACACACACAAATAAAACAGAATTTAAAATTACATGTGGTTTATAAAGCATATGCAAATTAACAGTTAATGTAATGTAATGGGGAAACTACAGTGGAAGAAAGTCTTGATCCATGGGGTTTCCCAGGAAGAGAAAGGAGGTATCTTCTGCTCTCCATTCCCCCTCAAGACGGCCCACCAACCTTCCATCATGTGCTTCAAAAACTCAAATGGCTGAATACTGGGGATAAAAGAATGAACGAGGAATCTTCAAGTATTCTAGCTTGAGCACTAAGAAAATCACCTGATGCCTTTCAACCCAAGATGACATTTCAAAGCTTTCTCTGCAAAACTTAGGAGACCAGAAATCTCAAGGACAAAACACACTCAAAAAGACCTTTTAATATGCAAATTTTGGAGCGAATGTTATTTTGGAATGAAGACACTGGAACAGTAAGGGACTAGTCCGCTCAGTATAATGATATGAAGAAGTAATTTTTGTGGGGTACAGAGAATATTAGTTGTAGAACTGTTTTTTCTTCCTCTTTCAGATAGGTAGAGGGTCCTTGAGATGGAAGCCAAGGCACTCACCTGGGGTGATAAATGGTCAGTTGATACAAAAGAGCTGGCAGAGACCACAGGAGAGTCACCTATAAAAGGGATGGTGAGGACTCTAGAATTGGTGATATCAAAATAGATTTTGCTTGTTTTTTGTTTTTTTAAATTTTATTATGTTATGTTAATCATCATACATTACATCATTAGTTTTTTTTTTTTTTGATGTAGTGTTCCATGATTCATCGTTTGCATATAACACCCAGTGCTCCATGCAGTACGTGCCCTCTTTAATATGCATCACCAGGCTAACCTATCCCCCCACCCCCCTCCCCTCTAGAACCCTCAGTTTGTTTCTCAGAGTCCATAGTCTCTCATGGTTCGTCTCCCCCTTCGATTCCCCCCCTTCATTTTTCCCTTCCTAGATTTTAACATTTATGCTAGAGGCCATCTAATGCCTTCATGTGATCTTCAGGTCTGAAGTTGAGCGTAGTTGAACATATGCAGACTGAACTGAAATGCAAACAGTTCTTTGGACTGGATAAAGATTTTTCTTCAGGTTCTTAGAGACTCAGTAACAATCCAAAATCAGATCCATGTCAACAGAACACTATTGTCAAACCCAGTTGGCTCTGCTGTTCGGATTAGGAAAAACTAATACTTTACTGTCTTGTCATGAATTTTTCCCTAATTTCAATGCTCATTCCATTCACAAAGGAAAGGAACAGTTTCCAAATTTTTTAAGAAACAACTGTTCACATTCAACATGGTTGCAAGTATGAAGAAATTCCCATTTGAAAGATGAAGATATAATTTAAATCACTAATATCAGGAAGGATTTTATAAGTAAAAAGTTAAGTAAAATTTCTTTTCTTTTTTAAAGATTTTATTTATTTATTTGACAGAGAGAGACACAACGAGAGAGGAAACACAGCAGGGGGAGTGGGAGAGGGAGAAGCAGGCTTCCCGCTGAGCAGGGAGCCCGATGTGGGGCTCGATCCCAGGACCCTGGGATCATGACCTGAGCCGAAGGCAGACGCCTAATGACTGAGCCACCCAGGCTCCCCAAGAAATAAAATTTCTTTAGGTGAACTTCTTAAAGAATCTGGTATACTTTATGACTTTGAAAAGATTAAAAAAACATTCTTTTTAATCTCTGAAGATGCCAAGTTTCTAAGGCAAACTGATCTTAGCAAAACTAAAGTGCTTTTTTTCTTAAATTATACCATCTGGCAAAATGACCGCTTATTCATTTAGATAGAACACAATACTCTGAATGCACAATCATTAAATATGATAGTGACCAAAGTTAAAGAATTGGGCTTTGTTTCATTTTGTGGAAGAAAAAGTTAAGACATCAGAATGATGGTATTTGAGTACATAAAGGAGTCATTGAGGCAGCATTAAACACCCTTGGTGGTAAGGAAGATTAGAAAGGACAGGATTCCTGTTCCAGGCGGTCAGATAACTAGATAACCATGGCTAGGCATATAAATGGCCCAGGCTGAGGTGACCTGCCAGATAAATAGCGTTGCTCGCATTGAGTAATCTCCAAGAAAAAGAGCCACTGGCAGAAACTTTTTTTTAAGTGTAGTTATATCAGACATTTTTACATCTTTCTCTAATGTCCAGGGTCCCAAAAAGCCCACATTTCAGGCTATAAATGTTCCCTTATCACAACCTCTTCATCTTGTCTTTATCTAAAAAAAGAACTAGCCAACTTCAATGGATTATAGTTTCCAAATAAGATAACAATTTTAAATGAGATTGAATACAGATTATTAACACATGAAAATCATTCTAATAAAATTTTCTGCTGCACTGTTATTCCCATTTCAGAAAAGTGGGATGACTCATTCTGATGTCTTCTCAGCTAATTTGTATTTTTCTCTATTCTATAGTCAATAATTCTCTCTTGTACTCAATTGACCTCATGTCCTCAAAACTCAATTTCTTAGAAAAGTTCTTATTAAAACATCAGCAAAAGCAGTAATTAGTAATGCTTGGGTGACCTTTTCCCATCCAACACTAGAGAAACCAAATTTTGTTTTTCATAATTTCATGGTATCCACTTTCCTTGACTTGTAGCCAAAAAAATACAATACTTATTCTGAAAAGGACCTGCTAAGTAGCACCAAGAGAGGTCTGATAAATATTTTATTCTTGTTCTAAATGTAACTGGAGTCCACAAAATCAAGTAAATTTCAGGAGACTTGAAAACTGGCAAGAATAAAGTTACTGATGTCACAGTTTTAAAATTCCATCAATGCCTCATCAGTTTTCCAGAAAAGGTCAACCAGAGAATAAAGATTTTCAATCCTTTGGTCTGCAATTTAGTAGAAATAATTTATTTGTAGCATTTGTTTTTCTATTTAAAAGTACTTCTGTGCATTTGTCTTTGCTAAGCTACTGCTGGCTTTTCATCATTTATCCAGTTTTTCACGATAATGTCAAAACCTTATTTCCCAAAGTGCAAGCTACTATTTTTATTTAATGTCATTTGAGTAATTAAGGTTTGTTCTCTAATTTATCGATTTAATGGAAGTGTTAAATAGCACTAAATCTAGACCTGGCTCCTCTGCGTCACCATATATCCCTCTAACTTCTGAAACATTGATATTCACCTTTGGGTGACACTACTGTGATCTCTCTGATTCCAATACCCTCATACCCCCATGCCTTCTTTCTCCACAGTGGAAGCCACTGGATATCCTGGATATCCAGTCTTATCGCGGGCTTCAGACCAATTGCGTTGTCATGAGAAGGGAACTTCTGGAGCACCCAGATAGCAAGCCAACCTTGTTATTAGTCCAACTCTGATAACTGACTCTTTGGCAAAGTTTTAACAACCAGGCTTCTGCCTTGTTCCTGAAATCAAGTTTCAGTCGATCCTCTAGATGTGGCTAACTAGGTCCCTTCTCACTTTCCTCTGTGCCTGGGTCTCTGTCCTGATGAAACCATTACATTTGTTCTCTGTATACCACAGAGTACCTTCCTGAATGGTTTTCCCTCCCAATATCTGTAGTTGGCCCTGGCCCCACAGCCCATCCCATCCTCAACCTCTTCTACTCAAGGGCATGTCTAGTTCCAACCTCAGATTGGATTCAATAAATTATAGGATATCTATATGATGGGAAACCATATAACAAATTGTGTTATCTTATAATACTTAACAAAATGGGAAGAATACAGAAACAAAATTGTATTCTGATTAGTCAAGAGTGGTGGAATGGCAGACAATTCTAATTTTCCTTTTCGTATCTTTCTCTCTACCACTATCTCTATCTCCATCTCTAGCTCTATGTTTTTCATTTGGTTCTATGCTTTCTAAATGTTCTATACTAAGCATCAATTGCTTTTAAAATAACCTTAAAAAAAAGAATTAGGATGTAAAATAATTTTAAAGCATGAGGGTACCTTCAAGTATAATAAGGGATCTGGCTGATTACTCTTTTAATGTCTTAATTAATCAACAGCGATGATTTCTCAAAAGAGATGTGCTTAATGCTACAATCTCTTAATCTACCTCTGCGTGGTGCCTGCTCCTCTCCTCAGAACACTGCCCCAGCAGGTCTCTAAACTGAAACTTAAGGAAAAAACAAGCAAGTAAACAAACAAATACACCAAAAACCAAAAACACTGTATCTAATTACCCTATTCAAATGCAGTATGCTGCGGTCATCTCCACCAGAAGATTTTTATTGCAGTTAGAAGAATCAGACACTTTGAGAATAGATTGAGAAAACTGTAGGTGGGCTCCAAATTGCATAATACAAACTCATCTTCAACTCTACCCAAACAGTTCAACAAGAAAGGATCAGTATAAACACTTAATGAATGCTTACCAATTTTTTTTTAAAGATTTTATTTATTTGACAAAGAGAGACACAGAGAGAGAAGGAACACAAGCAGGGGGAGTGGGAGAGGGGAGAAGCAGGCTCTCCACCGAGCAGGGAGCCCGATGCGGGGCTCGATGCGGGGCTCGATCCCAGGACCCTGGGATCATGACCTGAGCCAAAGGCAGACACTTAACGACTGAGCCACCCAGGTGCCCTGAATGCTTACCAATTTTGACCAGCTTTATATTAATATACCTATGAGGATAAAATGAATATATATGAATCCTTATGAAAGCAGTTTGTATAAGGTGACATACCTACGTAATGGCAAATCCAGCTGCGACTGCCTCTGAAGTTTATTTTCTTTCTAAAACACTCCTTAGGACTAAGGATTATGCTAATTCAAGACAGGACAATTAAAGAGAATTATGTAAAGTATCTTGCACTGGGCTGGGCATTTAGCAAGTGGTCAATAAATAGTAGTTCTTTTTACAGTTGCTGAAAGTTTTTTTTATACATTCTCACTTCAAAAAGAATTAAATGTGGGGCAAATACATCTAAAATGAATTTCAAACATCTACTGTTAATTGAATTAACTTATTAAGAAATACAAAACACTATTTCCCATATGATTCCAACATGCTGAATTCATGATGTTGGTAAGTTCCTGTTGATTCAGAATGATCAAGAAATAAGGCTGCTTAGCATTGCTACTTTAGAATGCATATGTGGACTACCAGTGTTTTACACTGCACACAATAAAATCCCCTAACATCTACTGAAAATAAGTTTATTTCTTTGATAGTCCAGAAGACAGTTCAGAATCTTTCATAAATTAGGATCATAAATTTCCACTGTGGTCTAGACTGAGAACCCATCAGTAAAGATATTCAGTAAACCGTGCTCTAGATAACCCAACTTTTACTTCATGCCTTACAAGGCTCATTGCTATTGGATGCCTTCAGTTCGAGCCAAGGGAAGTATTTTAGATTTCCTAATGAAACATATTCAGGACCAGACCTGAAGCAACAGGAGTCTAAATAAAACAGTATAATAATCAGCTGCTCTATGTGGTTGAATTAGAACTTGTATGGAATTCTCAACAGTCTAAAAAACTCTTGTGTGAGGGCAGGGGCTTCGTTCTCAAGATCTTTTTTATGTAGCCACAATGCTTGTTATCTGCATATCACATATATTTGACAAACACCCACTGGCCGATAGTACCCCATGCCAAGCGGCAGCTGATTGCTCTCTTCTTTGGCTGGAGTAAGAATCTGGATGTTCTGAAATCAGTAAGATAGGTTACTTTTCCAACTACTTTTAAGGCCACTTTCATCTTAAAGCCAATCCTACTTCTGTAGATCTCGTCAGACTCTCTGGTTCTATTGCAAATGCTAACAAATCAGTTCAGGAGTTGAATTTCAAGAAAAATATCATGTAAGAGGAGCAGTCTCTTAGAATACAACTAACCACTGTGCTGGACATTGTGAAGTAAGTCATCCAACACCAACATCACATGGCGCTCTCGCCCACAGAAAACCGTTTAAGGGGGACACTGCATTAGGCCAACAAGATCAACTCACTCCTAGGACTCTGGAGTCACTATTTTCCTCCCTCCAAGGTGTCTAAAGTGGATTACAGATGAGATGAAAATAGCTTCCCATCCCACAGCCAGATCTAGGCCAGGTCTAGAAATGTGGGGTTCAAGTAGGGTCTATTATTATCAATTATTACTAAGGTAGAATCTATTATTAATCATAATATATCCTGAAAGTCCAGCTTGATGTTAAAATACCCAGAAGGGTATTTTAAAAATTACAGCTGTAGTACTAAGAGAAAAATAACACCATTAAAAGAATATTAAAAAGTCATGAGAACTCAGATTCATAAGGTGAAGAGTGAGGAAGTACTTCAAATATTAACTCATCTGGAGGGAAAGATAAAGATTCTGTTTTCACTTGTTAAGCTTCAGATACCAATTAAGCAAACAGTAGAATTTAGGAGAAAATTCAAAGCTATGAAGTATGTGTCTGTGTGAAGTATATATTTAACAGTTGCCTTCATAGAGATGACAGCTGATACATTGAGAATAGACAAGAACAACAAGAGAGGAAGTGTGGACAAAGGTAAGAGGCTAAGAGCAAAACCTCAGGAAATGCCCGTATTTAGCAGGCTGAAAAGAAAGGCAAGCACACAAGGAGCTGTCAAGTAAGAGGGGAAATGGAATAATTTGTGCCTTAAAAGCTAAGGAAAGCAAACATTTCTACAGTGGAGTTCTGGGCAGTCATTTAAAAATGCAGTGAGAGATTGAGGAAGATGTGGACTGAGAAAAGATTGAATCTGGCAATGCTTTGGTCAAAGTACTTTAAGTTACAAAAGGGAAGGAGGATTTATGTAATAATCTGAAAGGCAATCTCATGAAGAAAAAAACGAACGTGAGGTTCAGTCTTACAGGACGTTGAACTGGGAAGCAACTTGGACCAAAGCCACCCTCTCAGAGTCTATGTGATGAATCTCATTTTGAATTTTTCCCCTGAGTAGCTTCATCTCCTTGTACACAGAACAATATGGTTGCCTGACTCAAAAACAAATTACAGGACAAAACAAAAAACCCACCACAAACTGAAACGTCCCTATCTTAATACAAACTCATTCGAGAATCTGACAAGCTGATCAGCTGCAGTTCAGCTAATGAGTTGACAAGCCATGCGTCATGCGCATAGTCCAAGTCTAATCAACTGCAGTAGGAGTCAGGACAGGGTATGATCATGGCCGCCAAGGCCTTGAGCAGAGGCAACAGACTGAGACAGAATTCCGAAAGGGTGTGTAAGAGGAATGGACTGCAAAAAAAAAAAAGAGTTTGTTTCAAGCAACCTAAAAGTGTCTGTTATAATTTAATCAGCATTTCAAAACATGGAGGCACCTACACCATACTAGGCACTATAAACTGAACCTAAATTTAGTTTTTTCCTAAATGGCAGCAGCATAAGAGACCAAAGAAGTTGAGGACAAACATATAATTACTAACTATGAACAATATGACAACTACCATATAAAGGTGATAAGATGACTAGAGGGAATAAAAATGCATTTGTAGAGGAGGGGACATTTTTGCTGACCTCTGAAAATGAGTAGGATTTCAAACAGAAATGGGGAAAAAAGAGTGACAGAGATAAGACCCCACTTAGAAGACACTGCCTCTGCTGCTAGGCTGAGAGCCTCTGAGGGTAAGAAATATTCTCCACTCACCTGTCTCACTAGGGCCTAGTATGGTATCAGCCACAAAGCAGCACCTCAATCAATATTAATATTTTAACATTAAATATTAATAAGTATGAATAAGGGGAAATATCAGCAAAATTATGAGAAAGTTTGGGGTCTGTTCATAAGACAAGTGTATCTAGTACTTGAAGAGTAGTACGAGGTATAAATGGAAGGGTAAGTTTATGGCCATATTACAGAAGCCACTGGTCATAAACTAAGCACTGGACCTCAACATGGTGTAGGAAGTATTACTGCCTAAATATAGGTGCTAAAGAGACTAAATTATAGGTGCAGATCTGTCAAAAGTTCCCTCAACTACTCCTCATCTGTAATATGAAGCTGGCAAGTTCTCTCTAAGCATCTCGGACAGCTGCTGTGAGAACCAAATTTTAAAATGTATGTTAAAGATGGTGTTATTGGGGCGCCTGGGTGGCTCAGTTGTTAAGCATCTGCCTTCGGCTCAGGTCATGATCCCGGGGTCCTGGGATCGAGTCCCACATCGGGCTCCCTGCTCGGTGGGAAGCCTGTTCTCCCTCTCCCACTCCCGCTGCTTGTGTTCCTGCTCTCGCTATCTCTGTCTCTGTCAAATAAATAAATAAAATCTTTTTTAAAAAAAAAAAAGATGGTGTTATTAATTTTTGTATCCTCCACAGCACGCATCCAGGAACTTTGCCCAGTGAATGTTTAATGACTTTAATTTCTCTGTAAACTGTGAAACGATTCAAATGTAAGAAATGTTCAAATCCTTACAATTAATCAATCTATTGAATTTAGTAGATAGTCAATAATGATTTGTTGCACTGAGTGATTTTTTTCATCTTGGCATATATTTCCTACAAATATTGCCATTTAAATTCTATTCAAGAACTGGGCATTGAAAATCTGTGATATATAAGAGAACCAATTAGAAACTAGGGGTACAAAGATGAACCAGCCACCATTCCCTCCCTCAAAGAACTTATCATCTAATAAGGGATATGAGGCATCTATACAGATACATGTAATATCAAGGAACACTATGAAAATAGAAATTTGAGTAAAGTACTTGGTGTGATAGCTGTTTCCAAGATGGCTTCCATTAATTCCTTTTCTCCTTGTGTGCCCCTGTCGTTCTCTTGGCAAGGAATAAAGCCTCTTCCCTCATTTCCTTGAATCTGGGCTGGCCTTTGAATTCAGTAACCAACAGAGTACAATGAAAGCGACAGTATGCCAGTTCCAGACCCAACCTCTAAGAGGACTGGCAGCCTCCATCTTGTTCTCTTGGAGGCCTCAGCCTTCATATTAGAGGCTGTCATTCTGTGAGAAACCAAAGCCCTGAAGGACAAGGTACCATGTGGAGATGGAAAAGGCCAAGAAGCACTGAGGTGCCAAAATTTTGAGTGAAGAAGTCATCTTGGAAATGGACCCTCCAGTCTCAGCTACTCTAGTTGATGGCATATCCGGTGAACAATGTGGCTGAGCCCTTCCAGAATTTCTGACCCACAAAATCATGAGCAAAGTAAAATTGGTATTTGAAGCCACAAAGTTTGGGTTAGATTTTTATGTAGCAATAGAGAAGTGAAATATATGGAGCCACAAAAGAGAAATTAATTCCAAAGTAAAAAATAGGGAAGAATTCATGGAAAGGGAGTTTTGAAAAACAAATAACATTTGGATGCAAAAAAATAGCTAAAGGAGATTATCATTTTTCATAGAGACATGAGCATAAAACAAGTTATGGAGGTGAGAAAATCTATCATATTTAAGTAATAGCCAAAGAGTTAGGTTGATTTAAATATGAAATATATAAGAGAAATTTTTGAGAAATTTTTAGTGGGAATAAGATGTGTTCAAGATCAAAAATGTGTTCAAGGTCAGAGTAAGGTATCAGAACTACATCCTGCAGCTAACTGGGTGATTAGACTTTTAAGCAGTAAAGTGTCATAATATCTTCTCATCTCTCCCTAGCTCCCACCCAAGCCCAGGCCTCCATATGTTAAGACTTCTAGGATAGCATTGGATTTGTCTCTGTCCTTCCATTCTTGCCCTGTTACCCTTCTGCCCTCGTTTTTGACACAGCAACTAATATGGTCATCTTCAAATATAAACTGGGTTATGTCACTCCCTACTCAAAATGCTTTAGAAATTGCTATCATATTCAGAATGAAATTCAAACTCCTTACCACGGCCTCTGAAGAGTGCCCATGTAATCTGGTTTCTGCCTGTTTCTCCAAACTGCTCTTCTACTCTCTACCTTCCACATTCCACCCCATCTATATTCACCTTCTTCCTGTTTCTGGAACATACCAAGTTCATTTCACCTCTATGCCTTTCACTTGCTACTCCCTTTGCCCGGATGCTTTTTTTGGTCTCTACTAAAATCTCATCTCTTTAGACAGGCCTTCCCATCTAATAAAGTGTTCCCCCATCCCATTGCTCTTCATCTCATTAAACTGTTTTATTTTCTTTCATGGCCTTGATCAACATCTAACATTGTATTTCACATTTTTTTTTAATTATCTCCCTTTCTAGTACAAAAGCGACACAAGACAGAGATTTTATTTATTTTATTCACCACTGTATCTCTAGTACCTAACAGTGCCCAAAGCATTGTAGATATTCAATGAATATTTTATGAATGAATGAGTATCAGAGCTACACTTTAGGAGAAGTGCACACACACACAAAAAGAGTTATCATAGCAGGCCTGAACATCTATCCTTCAAAAGGCCTGTTTGCAAAGCTGGCCCTTGGCTGGCATGTGGGAATTTAGATTTTGAAAAGGTTCCCACCATTCTATAACTAATAAGGCTATCTCACTCTATCTAAAGTTTTTGTATAAATAGTATGGCTTACGTTGAACACCTGCTTTCCCTTTGGGAGTCTGGAATTTGGCTGCATATCAGGCAGAGAATGCTTATGTGACCAGCTCCCAATAAAAACTGTGAGCACTGAGTCTCTAATGTGCCTCCTTGGTCGGCAACATGTCAGACATGCTGTTGCAACTCCTTGCTGGAGGAATTGTGTCCTTTTGTGCCTTAGCACTGGGAAAAAACTGTGGAAGGCTGTGCCTGGTTTCCCCAAGATTCTGCTCCATGTATCTTTTCCCTTTATTGATTTTCCTTTGTATCCTTTCAACATAATCACATCCATTGAGTACTAACATACAAGCCTGTGAGTCCTCCTGGTGAATCATCAAAACTGGGCTTGGTCTTGGGGACCTCCCAACACAAGGAATATTTTACCAATAGCTTATGAGATGGATTTAAAGACTGAGGTAATTATTGGCAAAGAGACCAATTAGGAAAGAGGCGATTGCAATGTCCAAGAGAGACATAGGATGGCAGCAGTTGAAGCAAAAAGAGATAATTATGTGAGTATATTGTCCCAAGGGAAACTTTTACAAACTTTTAAGGTAAGACATTAGATTACAAAAGGTTAAAGAATGAAGGAGAACTAAGGAAGATGAAACACTAAATGTAGCCTACTTTTTTTTTTTTTTTTTTAGGATTTTATTTATTTATTTGACAGAGAGAGAGACAGCAAGAGAGGGAACACAAGCAGGGGGAGTGGGAGAGGGAGAAGCAGGCTTCCCGCTGAGCAGGGAGCCTGATGTGGGGCTCGATCCCAGGACCCTGGGATCATGACCTGAGCCGAAGGCAGATGCTTAATGACTGAGCCACCCAGGCACCCCTAAATGTAACCTACTCTTAAATAATGGTGGAAAACAATAAGACAGTATGGATAGTCTGGTTATAAGAAAATTATATTAGAATAAGTGGTTATGAGTATACTTGAAAAATCAGGTGGAAAGTTTCAAGATTCAAGAGGTATTTTCCAAAGGAAACACTAGGAGATAGGCTTAAGAAGAGAAATAAGATAAAGAATATAAATGCAAGTTATTCTGTAAACTGAATGAGAGCAGGGACATTTGTGTGTTTCATTCACTAGCATATTCCAAGCAGAGAAGAGTACCTAATACATGGTAAACACTCAACAAATGGTAAGGAAAGAAGAAAGATCATATGAAAAACAGACAAATCTTTGAAGTATGGAAGATAGAATAGAGAGACACCAAATATGATTGATTATTTCATACCTTTCAGTACAGTACAAGGGTACTAGATGTAGAAGAGGATGGTCCTTGAAAAGAATAGGTAATGTCCATGATCATCTCTCTGGGGAAAGCATAAAGGAATCGATAAAAGAGTAGCAAAAATAAAGCACTGTCTTCCCACCCAGATTTCCCCTTTATATTAAAAAAAAAAAGTCAAAATTTTAAAATACCTTTAGAATATATATAACATGATACTTAGTTGAACTGAACTGATTCAATGCCTTCTTTAATAGTATTCATAAGAAAATAACCATTAGATAAATTCCTTATCTCTAAGCCTAAAATCTGATAAAAACAAAAAACAAGACACACTTTTATCTTAAACCCATCTACAATGGCAGGACATACAAACAGATCTTCACTTGCGCTGTGAGAGAAAAGGTATTTTTCACCACGTAGGGTGAGATTTATTGACAGGTTGTCAATAGTAGTCTTAGAGTCCAGACCAAAGTGTGGAAATAGTCAACTTTGTGTAGAAGTTGCAAAGAGAACTGTTAGTATTTGAAAGGAAAACACCAAAAATTAAGCTTCAGTTTATTTTATAACTGATTTGAAAATAGAACACTAAAAATCAGTCTATAGTCCTACATTAAATGTTACGTTCCTCCTTTTTCTGAGCATCACAGAAGGTGTCACAGATGCTGGGCTACATATCCCGGATCTTCCCCTTCAAGGCAGGTGGACTTACTTCCCAAGCTGCTGTGAAGGTCGTCAGCTGACAGCTTTCAGTCCCTTCAAGAATGGCCCTTTTCTGAAGAGAGCTGCCTCACCCAAGGTCATGCTCCCTTCCCAAAGCAGCCATAGACCAATGGTTGCTTGGGAGGTGAAAGATTTACCCGTTGTTCTGATATTGAAATGTAAATGAATCTATGTATTGCTATTTTCACAATTTCAGCTAAGTAATTATTATAGGATATCCCCCTCAATTTTTTTATTAAAAAAATGAAATGAGAGAAAGCATAAATCCGCTTTCAAACAAAACTATTCCAGTTCCACAATTAATTATTACATGAGCTTGGGCAACTTAAATTCTTTAATCCTCAGTTTCTTCATTATTAAAGAAAAGATAACAGTACCTATCTTATTAAGTTCTTGTGATAATAAACTAAGGCGATATGCAAAAAAGTACATGGTAAGAGCTCAACAAACATCACTTCCTTTCTCTCCATTCATTCTCAATGGGACATGAGTTTAGACTTGCCTTCCCATAGCAGCCATAAATTTGCATTGATGATGCAAACTCCTAATAATTAATACCATGCAATTATAAAATGGCTGTATGGCTAATGGATGACATATCTGATCAGTAAGGTATGAGAAAGTATTATGCGTACCATATAGAATCTCATACATAATAGAAACTTAGCACTTACGGAGCATTTACAACATGCCAGGTACGAAGAATTTTATATTTTATTGAATCCTCAAAACAAAACTATGAGATAGGTATCATGTCTCTTTTGCATATGAAACTGGTGATGCTGAGAAAGTAAGTAAACCGTTCAAAGCTACACATCTATTAAGTGGCAGAACCAATATTGGAACTTAGTGTTTCTGCTAGATCTAGGCTCTCATATTATACTATAGGATCACTTTTGCTTTACCCTTTTTCCACAGGCTGGCTCCAAATAGAGGCTAACTCTGGCATCCCAGCTATCCAAAGACACACAGAACCATCTTAGGGACCCTAGCCTGCAGGGCAGAGCAGAGAGAAGGAACCCATAACACCTGACATGACCTCTGCTGCAAAAGAAACACATGATCTCACCTCCAGGAGTACAAACTAATCTGTAATTCCACACCCCCTTTGCTTCCGTATTTAGTCCATGGAAGCGGTCTTCTCATCACTGTTGTCTTTGAGTAGATTGGTCTTTTCCCGGGTATTGGAGTTACCACCGCCCTCACTCTGACCCCCAGTGAGTGTAACTTCTGCTGCCCCTTCCTGCCCTCCAGGCCTGGTGGTGAGAAGCAGCCCATCAGAGCTGCTGGCGTCGGAGTGCATGTCTCTCCTACAGAAGGGGCCCCTGTTCCGGGATCCCACACATGCACTGGCCGAAAGGCATGGCCACAAAGCAGATCAAACCCCAAGACTCTGGCTGCACCTTCTTAAAGATCATATTTGGTTTAGTTTCCTATAAAAGCCCCCATATTTGCCACCAAAGTCTGCCTTCCTACTGTTTAATCTTTCATGATGCCATTATCACAACCTGCAATCATTTGTTTTAATCAGGTTTGTGTGCACTGCAGGCAATAGCAGGAAGAAAAGTATATTCTTTGTGCTTAGCCTGCATTAATCATCACCCTCCCTGAGGAATGGCTATTTATAAGACATGAAATAACACAGAACAAATACTCCTCTTGAGTAATGGATTCTAGCTTTGTCCCAAGGAGTAGTGCTGATTCCTGCTTTGGGAGAGAGTGACCACAGAAGCAGCCGTTCAACCCCTCATTGAAAATAGGTGAGGCCCTTAAATCTCTATTAAGAGCAAACGAACAGTAGGGAGGGAAGTCGCATCCTATTCTTTTTGAAGCTCATGTGTTGACAACAAGCCTACCCGGGTGTGGGGCACCTTGATCTCAGACAATGTGCTTACAGAGCCAGGCTTGACTAGGACCATTACACACAAAGCTGAATTGTTCCCACCAAAACAGGCCATGTGGCCACCCTGCTCTCAAGTGACTGTGTTTGCTGCCACTCCGTGAGGTGTTTTTTGGCTCACTGCCTTGCTTTTACAAATGGGATGGGACAGGAAAATTAAAACAGTAGGAGTAGAGCAAGAATATGGGAGATGGCTGAGACAGCTGTTTGGAAGATTCCACTTGAATGGATACTTCCCTACCATAGAATGGTTGTCTCTCAGGGAGGACACTGGGCCAAGATCGCTCATCCTCTCATCAACAGAAGCATTTACTAGAGGCCGTGAAACTAGCATGGATTTCTGGAAATGCTAGAGAGAACTGAACAATAGTTATCACTAAAACTAAGATTGTAAATTTCAAAAAAAAAAAATGACTTTTTGGGAAAGTGGGTTTGAATGGATTTTTTAATCCTATTCAGAATCTGTTTATCTAATAAATAATTAGCAGTAATACAATGGAATATTAAATAGTTACCTGAAACTCCCCACAGAAACTCATGAAAGCCTTTTAACTAATAAGCAATAGACTAATCATGTTTTGTAAGAATGAAACAATTATTTTGGCTCTTTGCTGTCAATATGGGTACATTCTAGCTCCTTTACTAATGGAATAGGCCAATCCTACCATGTTTCCTTCCTTAGGACAGATTTGGTTGACTAGCTCCTTGGTTTTGTTTGTTTTGTCCTGGGATCTGTGTTACATTTTCATAATCAGAATTCTCTTTCATATTATTGTTAGATTCCAAGGAAGGTGATATGTATAAAGCCACACAATTTTAGAAATGGGCTGCCAGGGTCTCCACATGAAATGGAAATCCAAATAATCCATTCCCTTATAACCATTCTCATAGCTACTCTTTCTTAAGTCAGCCTGAAAAAGGCAGTAATTGCTTTGGAGAATTTTGTTCAGCTGATTGGCTAGATGTTGGCTCATATCTTAATTGTTTTTGCTGGACTTGATTAATAAAATTCCAAATCATGAGAAGTCTATTCTGTCCTCAGTATTAAGATCTCAGTGATTTGGGAGTTATTTTTGGCAGGCTTTGAAATGAAATATGGTGGTAAAGAGATACGAATTGTATACTTAATCTTTATATGTACATATAACACCTCAAGAAGACACATAAAAAAAAAACAAGAAATATGTGAACCAGGCCATTTCAACAATGTTTCCCTTGTTAAATACATGTCTCCAGAATAACTAAAATCAATTCTTGAGAAAATGTAATATGACTGTTGACCTATTTTTTCCCTCATTTATCTAATGAAGCTTATTTGTATGGATTCAATAATTTAAACACACTCAAGTTTTACATAGAAAAGGGGCAAAAATATAGAACTCTGCTTCTTTTTATAATGAAATACAAAAACCTCAGTTAGAAATTTGAGGACAGGGGCGCCTGGGTGGCTCAGTCGTTAAGCGTCTGCCTTCGGCTCAGGTCATGATCCCAGGGTCCTGGGATCGAGTCCCACATCGGGCTCCCTGCTCCGCGGGGAGCCTGCTTCTCCCTCTCCCCCTCCCCCTGCTTGTGTTCCCTCTCTCGCTGTCTCTCTCTCTGTCAAATAAATAAATAAAATCAAAAAAAAAAAAAAAAAGAAATTTGAGGACAAAGGAAAATAGTCCAAAAACTTGAATGAGACCTTTGTATATTTAAAAAAGCACACCAAATCAAAATGGTCTTATTACACTGTTTCAACCTCAGCAACGCCTAACTAAGAAAAAAATAGGTTCCAGAACTGATACGAGCTCTGGTTATGAGAGCAGATGCTGCAGAGAAGTGAACATCTTTATCGTGAGTCTTTGTTTTCTTCTCCAAATATCTGAAACGAATAATTTGCCTGTTCCAAGATCTTAAAATCTCCAACTGATCATTGATTTTGAATAAACTGCTATATTCAGCACATTCCACAAGACGGTGCTCTATCCCTAGGAAGAAGAGCTTCCTTGCTCTATACAGCTAAACTACACAGTGTTTATGCTCACTGACCCAAAGTGAATTTAAGATCAACTTTTTACAAATGAAACTTCTAAGAAATGAGAAAGCTCTTGAAGTAATTCTAATAAAATTTGTGAGACAATGAAAATTAATGCTTCCGTAAAGTGGAAACGTCTTTAAACTGCTCTCAAAATCAGGGTTAAGGTAACCTGATCAATAGAAACATAAGGATATGCAATTTCAAACATTCCAGCAGTCACATTAAAAAGCAAAAGAAAGGGGCACCCGGGTGGCTCAGTCTCTAAGCGTCTGCTTTCAGCTCAGGTCATGATCCCAGGGTGCTGGGATGGAGCCCCGTATCGAGCCCTGCTTCGAGCCCCACATCGGGCTCCCTGCTCAGCGGGAAGCCTGCTTCTCTCTCTCCCACTCCCCCTGCTTGTGTTCCCTCTCTTGCTGTGTCTCTCTCTGTCAAATAAATAAATAAAATCTTTAAAAAAAAAAAATAATAATTTTAAAAAAGTTAAAGAAAAAGTGAAATGGATTTTAATATCTTAATCAATATATCTAAAATATCTCCAGATGTAGTCACTATATATATTATTAGCAAAATATTAAATTAGTAAAATATTTTACATTTTTTCTTTGTATTCATTCTGGTGTGCACTTTCCACTTCTAACACATCTCAATCACACTAGCTTCACTTCAAGTGTTTAAGAGCCACACATGGCTAGCCTATTTCACCTAGCACCAAACTTAATTTCTGATTAAAAAAACTAAACATTCAGCCTACATGTCTTAGGTCACATAACATTTACAAACAAAAATGAGAGTAGATTTTTTTTTCTTCTGCTTAACAATGACACAAAGAAATGCACAAATGTTTTTTGCTATAAGTCAGATGAAAAAAATTGGTTTAAATTATCTTCATCTCAATAATCTTCGAACTGAAGAATTACCTACTGATATAAAATAAAATAAATCCTAGCCATATTAAATAATACCTGTTACTGACACAGCCCAGCATGAAATATATAGGAAAGTGTCATTAGACCAAAAGTTGCAACTGTCACGTACATGAGATGGATGGTACATGTCTCCCATATGATTTTCTCAAAAAGCATTTAAAAAGTGGATTTAATCAGTATCTCATCATCATGGGTCTTGGAATTCTCTATTTAACCAGTTCTGAGAGTCAGAACTTTCAGAATCACAGATAGCAAAATTATAAATGGCCTATTTATCACTCCTGACTCTCTTCATAATATATTGAATTTCTACATGAAAAATGGGAAATTGATACAAAAGCATTCTTCACAAAAATGAAAAGGCTTGACTTCTCACTTACCCAGAAGATCCTGAAAGGAGGCTGGGTTTTATTTTTCTTGTCAAGCAGGAGCACAAGTTTAAAAGACGCCCTTATTTCTTTTACAAGATGTGTTTATGAGAGCCATGAAATGCAATCCCTTTGAGAAACTGCGGCGGCCAGAGGTCACACCACTCCGGCTTGGTGGAAAATGGCTGGAGAAAAGCATTGTCCCTGGGTCTGTGGACCAGGCTGCAGGGAACCCTGCACCCAGTTCCACTACCTGGCACCACTAACTGAAACTGGGCAACATCACTTTTTCTTTAGGAATTGCACACCCAGAAGGAGCTAGCATTTATCTGTAATTCCTAGTGTTTCCCACGCTTCTGCAAAGCCTCACCTACCTAATTCTGCAAGACAACTGAAACTGGACATGAATAACTGAGAGGCTGATTGTTTTTTTCTGCACAGGAAAAATAAGAGGGATAAAAATTCAAGTTAGTGAGAAATTAAATTCAAAAAAAGTCCTCTAACCATGTAACATGGTTGGTTAGATGTTGTTCTGTTTCAGTAATAGTATGTAGTTCAAGTTATAAAAAGTAATAAAAAAGTAAAAAAAAAAAAAAAAAAACATGAAGAAAGAAAACAATGTCTTAGAGTATCATATACACTTGTGATTTATAGGAAACTTCACATCCCCCTAACTGTTTGATCCTCAAAAAATTGCAGAATTCAAGTCAGGTTATGTTATAAATGAGAAGACTAAGACTCAGAAAGTCTCCTAGTCAAAGCTGATGAAATAAGGGGGGAAAATTCTACTAGAAAAATATTACAGACACCCTCAATGACTCGAAGGAAGCTTTCATTTATATTTCCTACATATGAATCATTCTTCTGTCTTGGTGGAAACAGATTTCCTTCCTAAGGGTCTATTACAGCCTTCATGTATTTTTTTTTTTCCTGGCCAGCTGGAATCACGTTCCATCTTGCTCAAGTGAAGGCAGCCTCTTGGAAGCTTAGCAGCAGCTTCTGTAGCGATGTGGTTCTGTGTGCAGGCTCTCAATTATTCAAGATAACACAGAAAGGCCTGGGGATAGATTACCCCAAAGGCAGCAAAAACAAATTCAGTTTGCTGAGTTACATAAACTCGAATAAATGAATGCCTTAAACTGTGCAGACTCATAAAATACACACTTGATGAAAGCTGCAGATAGGAGTCAGGGCTCTCAAAGCAAGTGAGTACAACATGAAGACTTAGAATTCAAACTCTGTAGAGAAGCCACAGCCCATATCAGACCCCAAATGAGAAGGAGGCACCTTTCTCAGCTAATACGCACTGATGTGCTCACCGCGCTCTATAACGAAACCACATTTATTTACACTTCGGGACCTGCACTAGGACAGCTTGGAAAAGTCTGCTTCAGAGTGATATGGCACTCCCACTGACCTCACCAATGGGAAGCAAGGGAATTATACACTGAAATATAGGGTGGTCACCAATAACCACCATGGAAATTTTTCATTTATATTTCAACATTCAATATCGTTGACATTAAATAAAATGTTAAAAAAAATTTGCCTGTAAAGTTTTAGAATATACAAAATAAAGTCCGCCTTATTCATTAATACTTATTCTTTTTTTTACATGATGCCAAATATGGAGTGTTTATTTTTTTAATTTTTTATTTAAATTCAATTTAGTTCACATAGATTGTATTATTAGTTTAAGGAGTAGAATTTAGTGATTCATCGGTCTTATATAACACCCAGTGCTCATTACATCAAGTGCCCTCCTTAATTAAGCCCATCACCCAGTTACCCCATCCCCTCACCCACCTCCCCTCCAGGAACCCTCAGTTTGTTCCCTATAGTTGAGTCTCTTATGGTTTGCTTCCCTCTCTATTTTCATCTTATTTTATTTTCCCTTCCCTTCCCCTGTGTTCATCTTTTTAGTTTCTTATATTCCACATATGAGCATTAATACTTATTCCTGACATGCTGATACTATACTGAAGTTTCAATTCTGAGACTCTTACAGAAATAGAAGAATTTCAGTAGATGCTTTGGATAAAACTATACCTGCATCTAAAATATACCCATTTTAAAATAATATTAACATTATAGTGTTCAGATCCCTGATCTGGTAATGTTTGACAAACTTATTTACAAGTTGGTTTTATGATTAGCACATATAATTTAACTCAAATATATTTTATTGGCTAATCAAGTATAAGCACAGTTCCCAGGAAGTCTTTTCAATATTTTCAAAATATCACTGGTTCACATTTATAAACTGATCACCTACTATATTTAAGTTACTGTGTCATCATCTCTGTTCAGGGGCTTTCAACCATCAACATCTTATCCATGAGCAGTAACAGATTTTACTTTTCTAAATAAAGTAGTTACTTTAGTTTTCTAAATTACTAAAATTTCTCATTTTAAAAATGATTTTTGTCCAGTGCTACCAGGCTTTGAAATGTCTAAGACATACGAAGTTTTTTTTTCTCTTTTAATATTCACTGCTCTCCATTAAGAAGCCAAAAATTTTGATCAAAATCTCCATAAATCTAGTGAGTCACCAAGAGCACACATTTAGCTATACCCTATTATTTCCACCCTAGTTGATTCTATATTTTTAGCTACCAACAAAGTTTGTTCCTTCCTTTAATGTATTGAAAATCATAGATTATTTCTGAAAACAATTTCCTAAATTGATACACTTTTACTATTTCAACCTCTATTCCTTCTTCTAAAAAATCAGTTGTTTGACACGAACCAGGCCAGGATGTGAGTTGACTATATTTTCAGCAGCCTTTCTGAGAATGATTACCTCTGAGAAGAACATCAATAACTGAGGAAATCCCAATAGCTTAGCTGTTACCTTGTGTAAAATAATATACCAATTAAGTTAACTATAAAAGTCATCCTGACTTGCGGGCACACTCTTCAAAGCCCTGAAATTCCTCTGGGGACTACAGGAAGCCTTCTAGTTTAAGAAAACAGTTTGCAGAAAAGTTAGAGCAGTTTGTAAGTGCTGTGGGGTTTTTTTTCTTTAGTTTTATTATTAACTTTTTAATTCAGAAGTAAAACTTTTCCATTGTAGCATGTGAAACAATACAAAGATCTGTTCACATTCAGTGTCTAAGATACAGTTTCAAAAACATGAATATATCCTTTCACAACTATTTATATATTCAAACAAAAAAAATACACACAAAACATAAAGTGTGATTATATATACGTGTGTGTGTTTTTTTGCTTTTTCGTTTTCCAGGAACAGAATCATACCGTGCACATTACTCTGCAATTTGTACTTTCAACATAGCATCATGAACATCACCACAGTCAAAAGATATATTTTTAATGGTGACAAATATTATGTAGTATGGATGATCCACATTTATCCAAACTTTTTATTATTTTTGATTATTCACATTGACTTCAGCTATTTGCTGCTACAAGCCTATGATACTGTAATTTAAATAAGACATATACACTTGGTCTTTGTCCCTGTTAATGGCACGGAGCCCCTACAACCTTTGGAATTTCCTAAGTGTTGAGATCAATAAAGGTGTTTTTTGTTATGTTAATAAGGTAACTTTTGGATCCCACCTAAGAACAGGATCTGGTTGAGGAGGAGCCAACCAAGTGATTACAGGACTGGAACTTTCAGTCCCACTTCACTGGCCTCCCTCCCCCACCTCTGGGTGGAGTTCAATCACCCTCCACCAATGATTTAATCAATCGTCTCTATGTAATGAAGCCTCTATAAGAATCCAAAAGGACTGGGTCAAAGAGCTTCCACATTGGGGAACACCCTCTCCCCATACCTTGCTATGAATCTCTTCCTTCTGGCTATTCCTGAGTTGCATCCTTTTATAACCAGTAATCTAGTAAGTAAAATGTTTCTGTGAGTTCTGTGAGCTGCTCCAGCAAATTAATTGAACCCAAGGCGGGTAACGTGGGAACCTCTGATTTATTGCCAGTTGGTTAGAATCACAGGTAATGACTTGGGTTTGAGGCTGGCATCTCAAGTATATGTGGGTGGAGGGCAGTCTCGTAGGACTGAACCCTTAATGTGTGGAATCTAACTCTACATTTGGCTAGACATGTCAGAATGGAGCTGAATGGTAGGATACCCAGCTGGTGTCCAGAGAATTGTTTACTGGTGTGAGGAAACCTTCCCCACACACACTGGAATTGGATTTGGAACCCCAAGTAAAGTCCCATAAATATTTACATATATGTTTATATAAAACCGCTTTCATTTCTATAGGATAGCTTCTCCCAATTAATGGGTCAAAGATTATGGCTGCTTTTAAAGAAATGAGTATTTCTTCAAGTTGAAAATCAAAGCTCATAAACAAATTGGCAATAAATAGCCAGTCAAAAATTTGCATATCCTTTGACTCAGAAATCCCAATTCTAGCAATTTTTCCTAACAAAATGATGGAGCAAACTTTTTTTTAATGTATGTACATTGATATTATTTGAAACTTATTATAAAAGAGGAAAATAAGTAAGAATCATCCAAAAATTCAAGAAAATGATTAAATTATTTTCAACACAGCAGAACACTAAGCATACACTAAAATTGAGCATTTCTAAGCATTAAAATTATGAAAATATATATTTATTGACAAGGAAAGATGCTTATAAACTACTGCCAAATAAGAAAGAAAGAAAATACCTGATTGGGTTTGTTAAATAATTTTGTAAAATAATTTCAAAGAGGAGGATAATGAGAGAAAGAATATGCGAAAATGCTAATAATAGTTATTTCTCTATAATAAGATTAATTATAATTTTCTTCACTTTTATTTTTGTTTGTCCAATGTTTATTTGGCAAACAAAATAAATATATGTATTTATTGTATATCCATATATCAGGCACTATGCCAAGCATATTGTTTAAAAAAAACAGTACCTTAATAAAAATTGTTCTAGGTGTCTACGTGGACAGGAGAACAGGGGACACAGGAAAAGTAAGAGGGGCTTTAAGAGGTGAAGAGGGCAGGTCAGTGGCTAAAAAAACATTTGAAATTATATAACTTAATCTTCCTAACAAGCCTCCGAGATAGTATCATGTCCAGTGTATTGCAAAAGTTCTATAAATTGCCTAAGGTTACTGAGTAAAATAAATGTAAAAGATTCAGATTCAGATCTTAATTAAGTTTCCAATATTCTCACCCACAGAATATAAGAAGAATATATGCTACTTCCAGGCAGAGGTGGTAAGAAACAAGTATGCCTCCTCCATCCCCTTGTTCATCTGCCAGTCCTTGAAAAGCACATCCTGAAGATCAGCCTAAATTCCTGAACGATCCTAGAGATGGCAGGACAATGAATGCCAAAGGAAACCGAGTTGAGAGCTTAAGGCCTGGCAGAAGCCGGCCATGGGAGAGAAGAGGTGGGACACCTCGGGTAGGAGGCAACAACAGATGACCCTGTCAGAGACCCCAAGAGCCAGATCAGCCAGGAAATACCACCATGCCTAACAAAATAAGAGAAACCAAGTCACAAGTGATATCCGCTGCTAATCTTTACCATAAATGCCAACAAGACAAATAACCAGAATGAAAAAGACAAAGCCACAGAGACAGGATGAGCCACTGGATACCTTGCAGATCATAAAAGGCACACTCTTCTACTGTACCCCCTCCCTGTGACATCTTGGAGAGGGAGAGGAAATCTGACATAATGAGTACTTTACTCAAAGGGAATAAGTCAATCAAAACTACTCTCACAAGATATTCAAGTCTGAACAGACTAAAAGCTTCAGCTGTTCAAATTATTCCATATGGCACTAAATCCAGGGCTTTTCAGTTATGCAGTAGATGGGGCTTGTGGACCCAGACCATTCTGAAAAAAAATAAGTAATAGATAATGCGAAAGAGAAAAGAGCAGAACATAAAGGCAAGGCAAAAAGTCCTCAGATTTTTTTCCCTGGCTCATTGTTAGCCAAACCCAGTAACAGGGTGATAATTTGTCATTCTTCATTTCAACAATAAATAAAGCAAGCCCAACATGTTTTTGTTCTAGGCTCTGTCCCAAATTAGATTCTTTGAATTTTAAGCAGCTAGATGATCAATCCAGCCAAAGTCACAGACAGGAAAAAGGGCAAAGAAAATAATCAAGAGATTGAGAAATGAATTTATGAAAGAAACTTTACTGGACATGATCCTGCATGACTTTTAGAATGGAAATGAGAAACATACAAGCCAAGTTGAATTGCTTGAACTACTGAAAACATAAAACGGTAATATATCTCAAAAGCTCAGACATGGATCTCCAAGTTCCCAGAAGAACTTGCAAATTTGGTCCAGAGTTCTGAGCACCCAGAATAGTAAGAGACACACAGCTTCTGGATCTGGAGAATGCAGCCAGTTCCCAGCATAGCTCAGGCACCCCCCCTTTCACTGATCCTCTTGCCCTGCCAGACTCTGACTCCTTTTACACACTCACATACCACATACACACACCCACACACCAGACATGCATGCGTGCGCGCGCGCGCATGCACACACACACACACACACACACAGGCATGCACATACACACATCCCCACCATTCTTTCCAATCCCTTGTCCTGGGTTTTAGCAAAAAAAAAAAAAAAAAAAAAAAAAAGAAGAAGAAGAAAAAGCTCATTTTTTTCCTTTAATTTCTTTAAGAAAGAAACTATTTGTATTTCATTTTTTAAAAAGACATCATTTATAAAATAATATGGGGCAACTTATATCTACTAAATGGTTGAAGCTAACTTGTTATTTACTGAAAAGAATAACAGTTTGTATTAACCAATTCAGTTCCCTTGGGGCTCTCCTATTACTTGAGAAACTAGAAAAAATTTATCAAATTTCAAATGTTATTTACTAGTGAGAAAATGTAATTCCTACCTGGATCCCAAGAGGGATTTTGGTCAGCCTGGATTCACTCTATCCCACGGGGTCCAACTTGATACCACCATTACTTTTCCAGAAACAAGAGTTGGGTGTATATTTAGATGGTGAAGAAGCTAGTACATTAAATAGTAATCTGAATCAACTCAACTGATGTGAACAGAGCATTTACCGCATGCCAAGTGCTAACAAAAGAACTGAAGAACAAGTCAAATTAAAAAGAACACTATGAATGCAGAATCCAAGAACCTGTACAGATTAAAAACAAAAAAGAGAGTAAAATATTGAGGAAAACAGACTAGATGAGACGATCTCCCAGGATTCAATATGGTTTTTAAATCTTTTTGACCTCTCACCCATGAAAAAAGAGACAAATTAAAGTTCCATAATTCCTTCCTATTTATTATGATGGAAAAGCAGAATGTTCCCCTGTCCTCACCATTTTCATTCCCTCCTCCAATGTCATGAAGTAAGAAAGTTCAGTTCTACTAGTCAAAAGAGAAAAATACTAACAATTACCAAAGTGGGAAAAACTAGGATAGGAAAATAAGAGTCAAAGACAAGAAATAAGGAAGTCCAAAGAGAAGACCAGAGGATAGTGAGTGAAAAGACAGATGGGTTCTTCAGCTCAGATTAAAAGCGAGCAATAGCAAAACCAGTTATAACTCACTGTCTGTAATGATAAATGAGTAAAAGATGGTTGGACACATACAAAGAAATCAGAGTGAAAACATCTATATGCAGATAACTTTAGGGTGGAATGAAAAGAACGCAAGAAACAAAAATGAAATAGCAAAAACTTAAGTATCAATGTTGTAAAAGGCAAGAAATAAGCTCTCAGAATGAAACTCAGGAGATGATAATAAAAGGAAAGAAATAAAAACTAACTGGAAAAAAAGGATACACTAAAAATACGTAAAAACAGTAAAGAAAGAAAAAAAACTTTAAAAAATTTTAAAAGGGAGCAAGATTTTTTTTCTTTTTTAATGACATAAAATTAACAAAAATGTTTTGCTGCCTCAGCATAAGCCTCAGAGCTTACCTAATACCCATAGCAAGCAAAAACAATAGCAGATTCAGTATTTAATTACATTTTAATATCAAAAATGATTATGAATTAAGAGCTCCATTAGAGCCATGAACATGCAAATATTTTGGATGAGCTTGATGCCTTTATATCATACATTAGAGTTAAAAGAATTTCAGATACATTGTAAAATGTAAACATATTCTCATATGCTAAATGGTTTTAAGTAGATTCTCAAATAATTAATTTTTTAAATAATCCCTATGCTGCATAGCACTTGTTAAATGTGCCAGCTTATACTGTATTAATCTTATTAAAAAGAAAAATAAGATTTTCTTTCAGTTTTAAACTGTGGGATAACATTTTGAGAAATCAAATCTATAAAGGATTATCCTTCCATAGAAAGGATAAAATGGAAGCCAGTTTTGATTACAAACTGTTGTCTCTCTTGTAACTATCACCACATTTAATGACTCTTTCACTATTTGCAACATCTTTCTTTCTTAAGACATTCATCTCTAGGGAGTATCCACTTCTCAAAGTTTCTTTCCCATGACATCTTTGATACCGGTCTTCCTACATCCTCATTGACTATGGCCTCTACATTTTAGACTCTGACTTTATAACCTTCTATTTCAAGATATTTTCCAATGTAGTAAAACATCTCATTTGTATCATCATTTCTTTTCTTCTCTTTGCCAAAAATGAATCAAGAGAAGAAAAGTAGGCTACAATCTGTGGATATTATAGAAATGCATTATGCATTTAGGGATACTGAGAATTCAAAGACTTACTAAATTTTATTTCATGACACAATTTCTTTGCATCATGGAGCAAGACATACTACTTGATAGCATAGTGGGGAAGCACATTACTATCTTAAATGTCATATCTAGAATATGGGAAGACTCAAAATTACCTTTACAACTGGGGTATTGTCAACGAATCATGCTCAAACTCTTCCAATACGGTATGTCATGTAATGATTTATGATTTTGCATTCTTGAGTAAGCTAATTCTCTGGTAATATTAAAACACACACACAAAAGCTCTGTGATTAAGAGTATTTGGAATTCTCAACTAAAGTTAGCAAATTAGACGCCTAAAGGAAAGTATGTTTGAAAAATAATTTCTGTACTTCTTAATATCTGCTGTGTCACTGAGTTCCACACAGGCCAAAGAGACACAGTGTCTTAGTCATAGGTTTTCTACCATCAGCGGCAGAGACACTTTTTTCATTTATTTTTAGAATAGTATTTGTGCTTACAATGAGGGTCTATGCCAATACTGCTTCCAAGCCAATCCTTGATTACCACAGGATATAAGCCAAAAATGGAAAATGATGAGCCTGTGGCTGAGATAGGTAGCTGGTGGTTCTGAAGATAGGGAGCTTTGAAATGCCTTAGTCACAACTCACCCCCTGAAATAGCAGGGACTGCCACACTCATTCACATTGGTAACTTTAAGCAATTATCATTTAAGATTAAGTACAATTACATATTTCATAATTAATAAGTATGTTGACTAAGGAATGAAGGAATTAAGATAAGACCCAGAAAGCTCTCAACTGACAGGTTTGGGGTTTTTTTTCTATCAGAACAATACCTGAATGAATTGTCAAAGACCCAACAGGGCCTAGTACTGTACTCTGAACACACACAAAAAAATCCCTCATACATGCTTGGAAAAAGTATCTCCAATTAATCTTTAATGAAACATTAACTTCATGTTGGCATACCTCAATTATCAAATCAAATCAAGTCAATCTACTCTCAAATGTCCCCAAATTGCTCTGTAATAGCTAACATCATCGTATTAAACACGAGCCACCATTGTGCAGATGGCCAAACTAGACATTTTATTCAGAGTGAATTTCCAGGCACAAAACCATCATACCAGTGAGGAGGAAGCTGAACAAGGAAGCTGCTTCTTCATTTCAACTAACACAACAGACACCTGCCTTGATTCATTCATCTATTCATGGCATCCACTCAAGAAATGTTTACTAAACCCCTTCGATATGCAAGGTGATGAGAGTTTATACAAAGGCATGTTATCAGGGATAACACCTGAAGTAAAATTTGAAGAACCGGTAAGATTTAACATGGAGAGATGCAAGAGAACTGACAGAAGGAGGCAGAAAGGCAGAAAATGAGGCAAGAACAGGGAAGAGAAAGTCCAGTTGGGCTTCCTATTTCAGGTTTTTAACAATCGTTCTCTATTCTGCATGCAAAGAGAAAATGAGAATCAAACACTGATGGTTTGTGCCGTCACACTACACATTTGCTCTGGGTTGACCACAAATGTTTGTCACCAGTGGGCAGAAAACAGCCAGAAGCATGCAGTTCTGATGAATGTATTGCATATACTGTAGGAAATGGTCATTCCTGAAATTTTCCTTCATCTTTCCATGTCCTTAACACCACACATGTTGGACAAATAAGTTATCTGTAAAGTGCCTGGGCCACTGCCAGGCATATAATAAGTACAACTACTTACACAAGTGTTAAATCAATCAATCAATCAGTCCTTGCTTCCCTCTTGTTGCTTTGAAGAGAACAACTACAAGTCCTCAACCGTGCAAGAAATGGAACCTAGTTAAGCCAGGAAATTTTTTTGTAGAAAAGTTTTAGGTAATAACTTCAACTTCTATTTATATAGATAGATAGATATTCAGATGATTTCTTCTTGTGTCAGTTTCACTCAACACATGGTCTATCAGGAAATTTGTCTATTTCTTTTTGGGATTTTGGGGATTTACTGGCATAAATAAATGGACATTCCCTAGACTTTTTACCTGTTTAGGATCTGTAGCAATATTCCCACTTGAATTCTTAACATTCTTGATTTGTGTTTTCTCTCTTTGCTTCTTGATCAATCTTAGTCGCAATTTGTAGTCTTACCGATCTTTTTAAAAAATCAGTCTTTGGAATTGTTAATTTTCTCTATTTTTTTCTTTTTTCTTCCTGCTCTTTATTATTTCCTTCTTTCTACTTACTTTTGGTTCAATTTGCCTTATTTTTTCTAACTCTTGAAGATGGGAACTTAAAGCAATGATTTAAATGATTTCTTCTTTTCTAACATAAGCTTTTAAAATATAAATCTACCTCTAAGCACTGCTTTTGCTACATCCCATATATTTTGACATGTTATGTCTTCATCATCATTCAGCTAGAAATATTTTCTAATTTTTCTTGTAAATTCTTCTTTGACCAATAGGTATTTAAAAGTGTGTTTTTAAATTTCCAAATACTATGCATTTCGTTTGTGTGTGTGTGTATTGTGTATTTGTTTTTTATTTCTAATTTAATCCCTTATGGTAAAAGAACATACTCGGTATGACTTTATCTTTTGAAATTCACTTTTTTATGTTCCAAGTATGGTCCAGGTATAAAGGAATTCTTGATTCTTCCTTTTGCTTAGAGAAGGATAAACCTTGGTCTATCTTAGTGAATGCGCTGTTCCACTTGAAAAGAATGTATATTCTGATGTTTTTTGGTTTAATATCCTATTAATGTCAAATCAAGGTGGTTGATAATTTCAAAATCATCTATATCCTTATTAATTTTTCTTTCTAATTTAGTTCTATTAATTATTAAGTGATGAACAATGAATTACACAACGATGATTGTGGCTTTGTTTTTTCCTCTCTTTAATTTTGTCAGTTTTAGCTTCTGATGCTTTGAACCCCTATAGTTAGGTACAAATGTATTTACAGTTGTTAGGTCTTCCAGATGAATTGACCCCTTTCATCATTTTGAAATGTCCACCTTGGTTATTTTGTCTGAGATTAACATATTCACATCAGTTTTGTTATACTAACTGCTTATAAGATCTATTCATTTTCCATCTGGTTCATTTCAATTGTTCTATGTCTTTAAAGTACATCGCTCATGAACTGTGTATGTTGGATCAAGCTCTTTTAATTCAGTTTGACAATCTCTGCCTTCTAATTGGAATGTTTAGGTTTCTTGCGTACAATTTAATTATAGGTATATTTGGGTTTAGATCCACCACTCCGCTGTTTGCTTTACCCTTGTCCCATCTGTATACTATTACTCTGTTCCTGCTTTCCTGCCTTCTTTTGGCATAACAGAATATTTTTTAGTATTCTAACTTACTTCCTATTTAGATTTCTCATCTATCTTCTTTGTATTATTTTTCAGTGATTGTCCCAAAGATTGCAACATGTCTCCTTAACTAATCACAGTTTAAGGTTAGTATTGTGCCATTTAGTATAACATAGATCTTGCTACAGTAAAATTCCACATATCTCCATCCTTTGTGTTATTATTGTCATATATATCATTATGTTATACAGCCCCACAATATAATACTATAATTTTTCCTTTAAACATTCAGTTGTCTTTTAAAGAAATTAAAAGAAAGAAGAAGTAGTCTTTTAATGTATCCCCACATTTATGACCTAGTGCTCTTCATTCATTCCTATAGATTTCAATGTCTCCATGGTTTCACTGCTCTCCAGATGAAGAAACTTTTTTTTAGCATTTCCTTTGGTACAGATCTACTGGAGATAAATGTGTTGTTTATTTGTCTGAAAAATTTCTTCAGTTTGCCTTCATTTTGAAAACATATGTTTTCTGGATATAGAATTCTGGATTGAAATTTTTATTTCAGTACTTTAAAGATACTTTTTGACCCCCATTGTTTGTGTAAGTTGTTGGCCATCATCCAAATCATCATTCCACCTGTCTGAAATGTGACTTTTAGTCTCTAGCTGCTTTCAAGATCATCTCTTTATTTTGATTTTTCAGTAGTTTGACTATGAAACTACTTTTGGTTTGCTTTGTATTACCTTATTTGCCCATTAGCAATATACCAACATTGCTTTATAGTCCTTGTCTGTTGTTAGGGTGCCTGGGTGGCTCAGCTGGTTAAGCATCTGACTCTTAATTTTGGCTCAGGTGATGATCTCACAGGGTCCTGGGATAGAGCCCCACATTGGGCTCCGTGCTCAGCGGGGAGTCTGCTTGAGAATTCTCTCCCTCTCCCTCTGCCCCTACTCCCGCTCGCACGGGTGCTCACGCTGTCTCTCTCTCTCTCTCTCTAAAATAAATATTCCTCGTTTGCTAATTGACTTCTGGATCATCTAGGTGTTCATTTCTATTAACTACATTTTTCTGGATTATGGGTCACATTGTCCTGAGTTTTTGTTTGCTTTTTTTGTTGTTGTTGCTGTGGGCTTTTTGCATATGTAGTTTTTATACTGGCCATTATGGATGATACACCGTAGAGACTCTGTATTCTGTTACCTTCCTCGAAAAGTGTTATTTTGTTGTCGTTGTTCTACCAAGCACTGAAATTATTTGCTAATCGCTCTGAACTTGTGTAGGCTTGAATTTACACTTGGTTAGGATGGGTCTATGTTGGTTTTGTCCTTAGGCCTGAAGCAAATTACACAGCCCTAGGATATAATCTTTATTTCTAAAGGGTAGCCAGTCTGGGATTTCAATAGAAAGCCACTGAAATTTCTGTTCAGCTTTTACAACTTCCCATCTAGTGCTGCTTCTGGGCTTCTTGAAGTTTCCGCCAAGAGTGCGCAGCTGAGAGTTAGTCAAGGACTTAAACCAAGTTTATACTTGGCTTAATTTTGATCTCCCCACTCTGTGGGGACCCTGTCCTTTCCAGGACTTCCCTCATTACATTCCAGCTGCTCTACCAGCCCCACTCCATATTCTGAGTCCACAAATCAAGAGAACTGTGGCTTTCTACTGGAGTTATGGCTGCTCTCATGCTTCATGGGCTGAGGACTGGCTTCAGGGTTAAAGCTGTCACCAGAATGGCTCCCTTTTATCAGGGCTGAATTACCTCCCACCCCCCACCTGTTTCTTTTTTCTTTAGGTCATTCTCCAATGCCTTCAAACGGTTGTCTCATTTGGGGGGAGGGGGCTAAGAGGTTATAATTTTTATCTACAAAAAGATTAGTTTGATACAAGTTACTTCATATTTCTAGGACTGGAACCCCATACATACCTAACTTGTATTGAATAAGCATGGGTATACAGACAGGCATTTCAACCTCCATGTGTCCAAAATAAAAACCTGATTTTTTTGTCCCCAAATCTTTTCTTCCCCCAATCTCTGTGCTTTATTACTAGCAACATAATCCACCTAGTTGCACTCAGGCACACACACACGTCCTTAAATCTTCTGTTTATCACACGTATCCAAATCATCATCCAATTCTGTGGGATCAACCTTCACAATGCATACTGATTCCATCCATTTCTCTCCATCTCCACTGATGCCATCTTGAATCAAATCTCCACACCCTCTCCCAAGGACTCTCCCAACTGCCAGTCAGGAGTTAGTCTCCCTGCTTTCACTCTTTTCCCCATACAGCCATTTCTTTTTCAGAGCGACCCAAATAGTCACTATAAAAACCTAAATCATATATAATTTCTCTGCTCAAAATGCTAGGGTGTCTTATTCTTAAAATAAAATTTCTTTACCAGGACCTACCAAGCCCTACATCAGTAACTCCTATTTCATCCTCTTTCTTCATCCTCCCTGTTTAGAAGCTCCACAAACACCCTTGATGTTTCTCAAGTGTACCGAATGTTTGCACCACTCATGGGTTTTTCATTTCCTATTCCTTCAGTTTATAGTGCACATCTTCCAGATTTTCACGTGACTAGTTCCTTCTCATCGTTCAGGTCTTTGTTCCAATATAAGCTCCTCAAAGGGAGCTAATCTGGTTACCCAGTTTAGAGGAGCCTCCACACTAGCACCCGGCATTTTCTGTCACAATCCTATTCTGTCACAGGTCCCCGTCTCAGTTTCTTTATAGAATATATCATTATCTGAAATTATGCCTTTCATTTTTTTTTTTTTTAAAGAATGCTGGGCTTGAAGTCTGAAGAGTTTTGTTTTGTTTTGTTTTTTAGATTTTATTTATTTATTTGTCAGAGAGAGAGAGAAGGAGAGAGAAAAAGTGAGAGAGAGAGAGAGCACAAGCAGGGGGAGCAGAGGCAGAGGGAGAAGCAGGCTTCCCGCTGAGCAAGGAGCCCCACGTGGGACTCCATCCCAGGACCCTGCGATCATGACCTGAGCCGAAGGCAGATGCTTAACCAACTGAGCCATCCAGGTGCCCCTGAAATTATGTCTTTTAAAGAGTGGGGTTTTGTTTTTTTCATTTCTTTCTCAGTCTAGGCTAGGTTATGCCACAATGACAAACAACTCCAAAATCTCAATGGCTTTAAACGACAAAGGTCTACTTTCTTTCTCAAACTACATGTTCATTAAGGGCCGGTAAGGAACCTACTCTGCATCACCTTCACTCTGGGTGAAGCAGTAACGACAGAGAATACTGCTGATGGCTGAGGAAAAGAGAACAAAAAGCCAGAGGATCTTACATGTGCAAATTAAATACTCCAACTCAGAAATGCCACACATCAACCCTGCTCACACCTAACTAGCCAGAACTAATCACAAGACCGGGAAGTACCATCCCACTATGTTCCAGAGATGTGTGAGACAAATATTTGATGGATTGAGTGAATGACCACATTGTCTATATTTCCCCCACCATAATGTACAACCTATGAGAGCAAGAACCTTGAGTGTTTTGTTATTGCTGTTGTTATTATTATTCACTGTTGCATCCCCGAGGCTTAGAACTGGGCCTCCCACAGAACAGGTGCTCCAGAAATACCTCTTAAACGGATGCATAACATCCATTTTATCAACCTGTCTTGTATATCTAAGGGTGGAATATCTAGACTTGCTTGGGTATTGTATCTCAAGCTCTTCTTCCACCCCCTGCTGAGAGTTTTCTGAGGAAGAGTAAAAATATTCTTCTTTCATATTCAATTGGATCTATCATCAAGAATTCAGCTGTTAAGTAAATTCTCTGTCCTGATTTAAATGCTTGGATTGGTAAACGCTTGTGTTCACAAAATTCAGTGGAGGGGATAGAATCCAGTAATCTGTTTAGGCTCTAAATAGAAGCAGGAAAACAACCTAGAAATAAATGGATAGGGTCATTTTTCATGTGGCTAAATTAACAGACTCATGGCAGGAGTAATGAGGAAAAAACACAGGAAGGGCCATAAGCCCCCTCTCTACCCCCCTGCCCTCCAATGGACAGATCGTTCACTTATCCCTAGAGAAAGATGCTTTCCTTACCCTCTGGGGGTGATTTGAGAGTCAGAACTTGAGCAACAAACAATTGGGCCCGCCTCCACAACTGCTGCCGCCAGGGCCAGCTCCCCGCCCCCACTGCTAAAAATACCATCACAGAATTAGCGCTGCTGTCAGGGATGGGGGACAGGCACGGCTGGGAGACTCTTTAAAATGATCGAATAATTCACCCACCATAAAAAGCAGCTTTCTTCACTTCCAGAGCCCACTGGAGGGAGGGAGGTGGTGGTGAGCACCCCCATAAAGGAGCCATAATGGGAGTTCTGAAGAGCAAAGGAGCTGCCAGAAAGAAAGCCACCAACTGTGCATTACCTCAGAGTGAACTAGGAAGCAGGGCTCAAGGGTTTCACTAAAACACCTGAAATGCAGTATGTCTGCACTAGAAACTAAATTCTTAAAGTTACACAGAAGAATTTATCGCTGCTTCCCTTTACTTAAGGGAAAAGGGCTTTTTACAACAAAATGCCTATAATCTTGCTAACCCTGTCCCATCCCCACTTCTACTCTTCTGTTCGCTCTGCTCCAGCCATGGGCCTCTTTGCTGTTCATCAAACACCGTAAATTTACTATTGTCTTGGGGATTTTATACTCGCCTCTCCCTTTTCCTGGGTCGTCATCCCCCAGAAAGCTGCTGTCTGTCTGCTCCTTCATCTCCTTCAGGTCTTTGCTCAAACGTCTATCTTATCAGAGGAAATTCCCACAACTTCCCAGATGCCTCCCCAGAGTCCTCCGGCTTCATTCATTGTCACAGCCTTTACTGCCCTCTGACATAATATGTAATCACTTATTTCCTTATTGTCCATCTATTCCCACTAGAGTGTAAGCTCGGTCAGGGCAGGGACTTTGTTTTCTTCAATGCTGGAGCCACAGAGCCTAGAAAATGTTCAATATGTATTCACTGAGTGACCAAAATCAAGTCCTATATTGCTGAGGCCCCTCTACTTCGTAAGTGAATTGAGACAAATCAATGAGCATGATCCAAAACAGTGAACAAGTTCAGGCAAACACGAAGCTTCAGAAAGGAAATTCAGTGGCATCAATATCTTCGCAACTTGAGATATAGAATTGTGAACATAAATCTGCTTTTTCTTAAAGTCTCTTAGTGTTACAAATAACCAGAATAATACATTCATTACTTTCAGAAAACTTGGAAAAGAAGGTAAGATGATTTACTGGTAATTCAAGTTTCTACGCCTTATGTTTAGTAAATGATGGGAATGGACTCAGGGAACAGAGTTCTTAAAATGAAGATGTTAATTTTAAAAAGAGAAGAGTGTGCTTGCACTATCAGGTCTCCCTTCACACCCCTGCTTCCTCCCTCCCCTCCACTCCATCCTCATCGCCACTTCTAAATCTAGCCCCGATCCCTTGAGGTCAGGTGTACCCGAGTGGCTGAGGCACCCTCCCCACCTCAAAGCCAGTCATCCTGCATCCATCATCCTACGATATTTTTTTTGATCTTGTCACTCTTATGATCCAAAACTTTTATGTTCTCTGACTTCATTCATATAATTTGGGCGTGGTTTGTTTAGTTGTTGTTTTGTTTTGTTCACAACAAGCATGTACCACTTTCAGAATCTAAATTTAAAAAAACAAGGACATGGTCCATGGCCCTCTCTTCTCGTCAGAATGAATTTTAAGCTCCTGAACCTGAAATGCAAGACCCTCCACAATTTTCCTTGAAGCTTCCCTTTCCAGCCTCCAGAAGACCCAAATCTGCCGATGCAGGAAAGCTACCCCACTCCCACTCTACCGCAAAACCAGCCACCCTTTCCTTCCCTACAACTGTGTGCTTGACATTTCTCCAGCTTGGAATGCCCTCCTCCCTCCAATGGAATTCTCCTGGAGCTGCAAGTCACGGCTCAGGTTCAGACCCAAGAACTCTTGCAGAAACAGTGGTCAGACCCAGACTTCTTAGGAGATGGTGAGTTCACCACTATTAGAGGTACTCAGAGACAGGCTGAAAACGTAACAAGGACGCTCTCACCAAACCCACTCACTGTGAGAGTTCCCATGAACTCCTACTAGAAGGTTTTATTTGACCATTTCTGTTGGGAATGACTTCTTGCCTCCTTCAGAATAGACTGCCCATCCTGCTTACATGGCAATTACCATATGCTGACATCAGAGTCCTATTACAGCTGTATTTTCGTATGTCTGTGTCTAATCTCCTTAGCTCACCACAAGCTCCTGAAAGCCAAGAGTCTCAGGGCACCTAACACTGTCCCTTGCAAATGATGGGTACTCTGTATTTGTCAGTGATGGCACAGTTCAAACAGGAAAACACTGGGAAGAACATAAAAGAGAGAGGGGCTAGTCACGAAGCAGCAAGAAACACTGCTCTGCGCTGTTTCATGAGATGGTCAGTCAGGTGTGGCCACAGAGGGTACACAGGAGAGGGGCAGGAGAACGGCATTTCTTATCCTCACTAGTCCTAGAGAGAGAGCCACTGCAGGCCACTAGGGGGCCATGCTGGGGGTGGGGGGTGGGTAGGAGACGTGGAGGGCCAAGGGAGCAGGCTCAACCAAGCAGGTGGGGAGCCAAGAGAGTAAGAACAGTGGGCAAGTGTCTTTATTGGGGGTCAGGAGTACACAAACAAAAGGTGTGAGAGGATGTCACTGGTGTGTCTGAACGTCACTAGGTCACAGGGGAGGAGGGCAAGACGGGGGACTCGTGCGGCAGAGGCCAGCCTTATCACGCTGGTGCACCTGGTCACCTGGGCAGGGCGCTCCCAGGCTGTTTGTAGGAATGCTGAGGCAGCAGGAAATGCAAAGTTTAAAACTTTACCATGCAAATACAAACTTCCCTGGGCTCCTGAGACTTGCTCCGTCAGGTTTCTGTGTGTATTTACTTGTCAACTCTCAGCCGGTCTATCCATTTCAATGGGCATGTCCTCAAGGATATGCAAAGTATCTTAACGAGCGTGGACTAGTCCAGGGAAACCTTGATGTGTAAGCACATTCCTCTTGAATCAGGGGGAAGAAGTAAAGCCCAACACAGAATGTGACCTCGCCGATGGCTGCGAGAGCAGGCAGCACTGGGCTGACGTCTTGTGGGTCAGCGGCAATGACAGGCTTTGTCCTGGAACTGGACAACTGCTTGCAGGGTCCACAAAATGACTTTCTTTACCCGAAAGAGAAGGCCGGGCAGGCGGGAGGTGGTGCCAGAAAAAAATCCCCATCACAAAGTGGAGCGAAGCTGTAGGGAGTGGTCTAGCACAATCCGGTCCCGAGGCGGACCAGGCTCGACTGCTGGGGGCTCGCCATCTGGGAGGCCTGAAAAGGCACCTGTCTGGGAATCAGGAGGCTTCAGTTTATGTTCCAGTTTTACTGCTGGCTATTGCTATGACCTTGGAGCCGGCCAAATCAATCCTGCACATTTCTGTTTAACCGTCAACAATAAGTCAGGGCCACAGCCATGATAGAAACATATATCAAAACAACAGAATTGCTCTGACCACCACCGAGCCTCAAAATCCAATACACAGCTTGAAGGCCACCCCTGGAAACTGCTAGTTTGTCTTTGGAGCGGCTACGTGTCCTTATTCCAGCCTGACGCCACCCCCCCTCCGTGGACCCCTAGGTCTTCTAATGGCCTGGCTTTCCCTCCTTCTATCCGGAATCCAGCACAGCAACAGTGATCCTGCACAGTTAACCACATCAGAACATTCTCCTACGTTCTCCCACCTCCCAACATGTACCCTTCGGACCTAGATCTCCCAAGGAAGCCAATTATTAATATCCTTGTTAGTTCATCCTACCTACCAAGTAGTGTAATACTTTAACCCAGTGAAACTATCTTCAAGAAATAATCTAGTTTTAGGAATTAATAAAGGAGAAAAGAAATCCAAACCAGGGAAAACTTTCATTTGTCAGTGTCCTCTCAAATCACACTCCTCTCCCACTTAGGCCTGTTGACCCTTTATTTGAACAATAAGCCATCTCTATCAATGTGATTTTAAATGAATCAAGGGATCAAGCACTCTTCACTTCCATTGCGACTATATATTGTTTAACCAGCTGTCAAGTTCCACGCTGGCTACTTGTATTTCATTCATCAGTGAAGTGGTTTCTCTCGGCACCACATGCTGGAATCTGCCTGCTACAATTCCACTGAATAGTCACTTTCTTTTTTTTTTAAGTTGTTTTTTTTTTTTAAGATTTTATTTATTTGTCAGAGAGAGAGAGCGTGCACAAGCAAGGGGAGCTGCAGACAGAGCAGGTAGAAGGAGAAGCAGGCTCCCCGCCAAGCAGAGAGCCCGATGCGGGGCTCGATCTCAGGACCCTGGGATCATGACCTGAGCTAAAGGCAGACGCTTAACCGACTGAGCCACCCAGGCGTCCCGGATAGTCACTTTCATAAGAAATTTCTACTTTACCTCCAATAGGTGGGAAAGGAGAAGAGGAAATGGAGGCAATGACTGGACCTGGTGAGGAAAGGGTGCCTTCGTCTCTGATGATCCATTTATATCAAGCACAGTAAAAAGTATCCAGAAAGCTACCTGGTTAATAATGGCTTAATTACAATTCTCTAACCTGAGTTAGTTTTGTGAAGTCCTTGAGGTATACTTTTGCAGTGTTTGCATCCTCTGTCCTACGGGAACTGGAGCAGCCAGACGATCCTATCACACGGAAAGCTGCCGCTGATTGCCCTTTCGAGCTCATGGAAGCACAACTTCCTGCACAGCAAACTAATGAAGGCACCTAATAAGGAGGTGCGGGAGGAAATGGCCGCGTGCCTGGCATTTCCAGCCCCAGCTTCCTTTCCTGCTCCGGAAGAGAGAGCGGCAACGCGGCACAAGTTTTTTTGTAAAGGGCTACCGAGTTCACCAACTCTTAGACCTCAAATCTTCCTGTGAAGAGGGTGTTCCTTGGGGATTATTTTAATGCTAAATATCAACCATTTCCCAGCTTACCTTTCTGAACCTCTCATTTCAAAAGCTTTGCTTTTTGCTCTCTCTCATTATTTTTCTCAAGCATTGGAATAACATGTTTCTCTCCCTTGAATTCTGCAGTTATTTCTGACTAAAATTATTTTACTTTTCAGAAAGGAATTGTGTGTTGACAACTCAAGTGGAAGAGAAAGGAATGTTCTGGCACTCGGTATTCATTAGTTGAGAATGAAGATGGTAATAAACATTTGAATAACGACCCTCATGAGTACCAAATACAGTCTTTTGAGAAGACAAAGCTTAAAATTACAGATATTCTAAGTAGCATTTAGCTACATAAAAGGCATTTGTTCAAGTAATTCCTCCAAGAGGAAGTCCTTATTTGAGAGTACAATACTTAAAATAATCAACTGTTGACAATATAATGTGTATAATAAATACACATTTTCTTTTTTTTTTAATTTTTTTTTTTTTAAGATTTTATTTATTTGTGAGAGAGAGAATGAGAGACAGAGAACATGAGAGGGAGGAGGGTCAGAGGGAGAAGCAGACTCCCTGCTGAGCAGGGAGCCCGATGTGGGACTCGATCCCGGGACTCCAGGATCATGACCTGAGCTGAAGGCAGTCGCCTAACCAACTGAGCCACCCAGGCGCCCTAAATACACATTTTCTTAATGTACTATCAACTATCAGGATAAATTTGAGGGTCATTTATACCATTCAGCTATTCAGATCCCAAATTAACACAAAAGAGGTTGTATCATACCATTAATGGAATACCATGTAATGGCATTCATACCATTAAAGTAATGCTTTTCCTTCCTAAATGTATGATTAAATCTGTTTCTTCATGTTCTGATACTCCTATATCACCATGACTATCTTGCCCACACTTTCCGGGACGTCTGAATCTTTTCTATTTTGAAATGATAAAATCATATGCGTAGCTCAAACACAAAGAATTTCGGACTAGACTTAAAGCTAAGACAACAAGAAACAAACAAGCATTTAGCTTTATTCAATTCATTAAATGGCAGAACATTGTTGAGTTACTTGGTATTTTATGGAAAACGGCCTTTTTGTTAAAATAAAACAAAAGAAAAAAATCATAGAATTTGTCTTCTCAAATTTCTGGATGTATTGAGAATGTTTTATTCAGAACTTCCTATTTACAACTAAAACAGACCTAGGTATACAGAAAATAGCAAACTCGTTAATATTTCTCATAATATCAACACAAGGAAAATCCCCTTTCAACATTCATTCTTCTTTTATAGATGTCTAGTTATCAGTCAAACCATTCTTTTTCTTTTTCTTTTGTTAATCACAGGCTTCTGAAAACATCATGATTTCTCTGCAGCTGAATATCTTGGGGGCACCAAACATGTATATGAAATGTGGCTTATAATCAAGTGTAGGTCCATTATCCAGTTTCTGTAATGCTGAAATCCAAAGACTCTCATCTTTGTAACTGATCCCTTTGCAAGACCTGACCAAACCTGAATTCACTTAGCAGCAAAACCTAACCTGAACTGGTTTGAGGCTGTTTATAGTCTTTATTTATTTACACCACTTCATTTGAATACGTATATATCCAGCTACAGTTATGCCAATGTGTTTGATAATGAAGTATTTCCTCAGCCCCCTAGGGCCAGCTACCAAACACAGGCACAAGCATTGAATTCTGAAACATGGCTGGTCTCAAGGTTTGGATAAGAAATGGTGTGCCTGGATTCAGTTCAGCTAACCTGTCCTGTGCTGTTCTGAGCACTATTCAAGGTAAATGGTCCACTGCCAGTGTTTTCATTACCTCAACCCACCATTTCCTAAATGCATCATCTTCTCAAACTGCATTGTCCTAATGAATTCCTCTTTTTTTTTTTAAATAAAATAACTACTCCCTTAGTCACTCACCCAATCTCCTAGTTACCCGTAACTTCACGCTAGTCTCACCACCTCAATCCCATCAATTGTTGAAGCTTCACAAGGTTCCACATGTGCCCATCCTGTGGCCCACTGTCCCACCCCCAGGCCAGAGTGGCCTGAATGGCTGCAAGAGGCTCCAAAAATACCTTCCTCCTTCCCTTTCTACTCCCCTACCCTGCCCCTCTCCAATTCCCACTAGATCCTGCTTCATTCTGCTTCATGAGAATCTTGTCATCATCCCCCACTGGAAGAGATAAAGTGCAAAGTGTGAGACTGGCACTTCAAGACCAAAGAAAGCAGTTAGAATTAACCCACCCTTCTGCTACATCTCCTTCTCCTTCCTAATGCAGACTTTTCACTCCCTTCAAAATGAGCATGACTTCCTCCCCGTTTTTCCCGACTCCAAAAAAAGCTAAGTTGTTTTCATCTCTTTGGCTCACACCATCTACCCCATGACCTGAAATTTGTAATGAATTCTTTGCATCATATCTGACTATTTTCATCCCCCTCACGCTTCAGCCTCAGCTTAGATCCCACACTGGCAGCAAAGCTTTCTTGCACCTTCCCGGCCCATCATGATCGCTTTCTTGAATTCCCATAACTCTCACAGTCTGGACTATTCATTTGATACTTGATATGCACTTCCTTGTATTATCAGAGTAATTAATTTTTCATGCATATGTATCCTGTCTCTTTAACCAGATTTTAAACTCCTTGAGAGAGGAGACCATGTCTCATATTTTATGAATGAACAAATGAATACCCTTTTATAGCTTACGATAAGAAGGCAAAATTGGCAAATACAACATGTAAAAGACAAAGGAGCATTAATTTATTCATTCAAATTTAGCAAATATTGCTGTGTTCCAGGCATTGTTTCAGCACCAAGGATTAAACAATAAGCAACACAACGTAAGCCTGCCCTCGTGAGGCTTCTGGTATAGCTAGGAAACCAGACATTAGTGAAACAATTATACAAATAACTATATACACAAATATGTCTGTTTTAAAAAAAGGAACTGTGCAATACTAACAGGTTCTGAATCATTTTCATATCCTATACTTGACAATTCATCCTAAGTCAGCCTGCCCCCTGCCCTCCATCCGTGTTAAGAAAATTGCAACTAATAGAGGCTCTCTGCACAAGTTAGGAAACAAGAAGAAAATAGGGAAGACAAATAGCAAGAGCAGTTTGTTTAAGAAATACATTTGTCACAATCTTAATGGCCTAAGATTCATGCTTGGATAAAGTTATCCAATCAGAAGGCACTTCTTAGACCCTGATCACTCTGCACTTCACAGAATTACTTTCAGGGAATAAAAAAAAAAAAAAAAATCAGAGAATTGCTTTTCTGCTTAAAAGTTACACTCTAAACTTTTATGAAAGTTTACTTTAAGATACAAGAATGTGAAATCTATTTCTGCCTTTGCCACTCAGTGTCTCCCATACAAACCAAAGAAAAAAGAAATTCTTTACCAGAATTTAGGGCAAGGAAATTCCAAAATTTAGTGCAAAGAAAGATTCCCTTGTGAAACATGAAATTTCCATCGTTTCTAGTATCCAAAGGCTTATAATAGATCACATTTCCCTTTTTGCCCAGGCTCCAAGGAAGCTCGAAACCAACCAGGTAACACCTCATGAAATCAAAACATATTTAACTCTCTCTCTTTTCTGGTTCAAGCATTACCTCCCCTTTGACACTCTTCCTGACTCCCTCCTGTCAGATGTTGTTTTCCCTCCAGCTCCCACTGTGTCTACTTGCAACAAAGAATGTACAGCCAGGTGCTCATTCTCTATTCCTATTGCATTAAGCATATATGTTTTTGTAAATCATTTCAATTCCATTTTGGAATAAAAATGATTTCTTGAGCAAGCTTATTTCTTTATATAAGTCTTATCATCAGAAATATAAGTCTTGTCATTAGAAATCTTTCGATTTTTCTATTCATGGGTTTCTCCAGTGTATAATGTATAATTCTCCAAAACCCTAGGATGCATTATACTTATTTTTTTAAACAATGAAATCATCCACACAATTGGAAGCGAGAGGCATTGGGAAAGTATTCAAATGGAATTAGATTTTCAAAAATCCAAATGTAATATTCACCTCAACAAGATTCAGTGTTACACCTACAGAAATTTTTATGAAATGTATCAATTGTGATTTCCCATGTGTTCCTAAATTATTCTCTACATTTGAGAAATTTGGGATTTGTGATCAGTCTGAAACCATAAAAGTTTAGTGCTAATGTAGGAAAACCAACTCTCTCATGTTATTCCAATCATACAGCAAAGGTGAGATGGGGTAATTTATAATGCATTTAATCAGGGCACCTCAGTGGCTCAATTGGTTAAGCGACTGTCTTCGGCTCAGATCAAGATCCTGGAGTCCCAGGATCGAGTCCTGCAGCATTGGGCTCCCTGCTCAGTGGGGAGTCTGCTTCTCCCTCTGACCCACTCCCCTCCCACGCTCTCTTTCTCTCATTCTCTCTCTCTCTCAAATAAATCTTTTTAAAAATGTATTTAATCATTTGTGTTCCTGATAACATGCAATTTCCAATTTGCAAGAGTCACCATTTTTGTTTGGGACAATTCCCTTTACAAATCATAAATCATGAGGCGGTTTCATGCAGTTAATTCAAAAGCCACAAAATTGTAATATTTATGCCTCATAAAAATAAAATTAACCAACAAAGTAGATTAAATTATGTGCTCATAGATTGATCACTCTTCCTCATTCATGCTTTAATTGGGCAATAAGGTACTGTCCTTCCGGAGTCTACTAGGGAAGAGATTTTCCATAATAAAATAAGTGAGGGAAGACTCACAAGTTAATGAAATGAAAGGGGCAATGAAGGAATAGTGGCATTCTGTTCAATATTTTTACTTGGCATTTCATTGGAGAATTAACAAAAAGGAAGCTGTTTAACTGATCCCACAAAATGATTCTGATTATTTTGTAAACCATTTCAATTTCTGTAACAAGAATTTCTGTGCTTGCAATTAACAATCCCACCCCTCCCCACATACACACCACCACCACCATCACCACCACCCACGACAAGCTTGCACCTGCAAACTGTTAAAGGTTTAAATATGGCCCCTTAAAAAATTTAATTATGTATTAATGCTGGTTATTTAGGAACAAGGATGGAAACATTTATCACATTCCAGGCCAATAAGAACAATGTTTGTGCTGGCATTAAATTTTGGATTCTTTTCCATAATGCTGTATGGCTGTCAGTTCCCAAGCACCCTGCTGTACATTCTTTGTTGCAAGTAGACACAGTGGGAGCTGAAGGGAAGACAACATCTGACAGGAGGGAGTCAGGAAAAGTGTCAAAGAGGAGGTAATGCTTGAACTTGGAGGTAAAGGAAAAAAGAGAAATCAACCAAGTTAACAAGAAGGGGCTTGAGCATGATGCACGAGGAGGGGTGCATATGCAAAGACACAGAGGCATGAGAGAACCCAGCAGGTGTGAGGACCTGCAAATAATTCTAAAGTGTGGCATGTCAAGAGACCAGGTTTGAAGTCAGGCAGGAGTAGATCATCAAGAGCTTTGGATATCAATCAAAGGAGTATAGATTTTATTTTGTAGGTAATAGGAGCCATCTAGCCATGTAGAAAAATTATTCCAGTAGCAAAAATCCAGAATTAACTGAATAAGGACAGAACTAAATGATTACCATTTTGTGAATGAAGGAAGACACAATGGCCATGAAGGGAGATAAAGAGAGAGAGAAGAAGACAAGTTTGGAGTTCATTAGAAAATTCAATCCAGAATCCAGTTATCTTTCCACTTATCACCAAGATTTGCAAAAGGTTATCATTCCTTCTCTAATACCCCATATAATTTCATAGATTTTTAGTAAGAAAAAAAAGAAAATTGCCAAATAGAAGTGATAAAGCTAACTATGTTATAGAATCTTTCCTATAGTAAGTAAAAATAAATAAATAAATAAGACATACTTTGGCACTATCTCAAAATAATTTGTACTCAACATACTACTTGAAATCCAGAGTGATTTTTTCAGGGCTGAATTATTTATACCAACAGGAGAATTAAAAAGTAAGCCATCAATGAAATGTGATTTTAGTATAAAACATAAGATTTTATAATAAAATAACTTAACATTAAGTGTAGAAACCAAATGATCTGCCCTTATTATTAATAATACCATGACTTTGACCATATGATTCTCAATCTCAATATAAGGGATAACTTTTCTCCAAACTGGATATTTTGTCTAAAGTTTGCCTTACCTTTCTACACTGAGCAAATTTCCTGAATGGATCACAAACACAACCAGTCATTGCTTATAATAGACACCTAGCATTTTGTCTAACAGCACTCCTGAACCATTTTTGGAAACTGACCCTCTCCCACTCAGCCCCCACCCTTAACCTCTCCCATCTTTATGAATGTCATGCACAACACCATGCTTGTTCAGTGTCTGGTGGATGGCCCGACTAACACCCAGTTCCTAGATACCCTCTGTCAAGACCTGTCTCTGCACTTTACTTGGGCACTAATAAAGGCCACATTGTAGTTGGGAATCACCACTGAAGAATGGCTGTCCTTCATTACAACATGGCATCTCACCACATCCATAAATCCTTTCCCTTTTCTTAATTCCATTTCACCTGTGCAGTTTCACCTGATCTTCCAGTCCATGCCCGCTCCTCCCAGACCATCAATCTTCCTTACCTCCTTTCCATGCCCAGCCAGGCCCCATTTTAATCAAAAGAATAACTTTTTTATTAGAACCCTCCATTTATTTTCCATCCTTTGTTTCCAATACAGCAAGCCTGGGCAGTCCCCACGCAGATGAATCTCTCTCGAATTCTGTTCCAGGTGACTGAGCTCTCATAAAGAAAACTGCTCAGCAGTTCAGACTGATATCATTCAATTTACAGTGGCTAACCCCAACAGCCCTCCGTGATTGTCAGTAACCCTTCTGTTTGTCCCTAGTCAGCTAGCATCTACACTCCATAGGGTTGCTCTTCCAAACCTTAGCCACTTTCTTAAACCCCTTGCATCCTCCAATCCTTCCACCTTTATCTTTGGCTCTTCTTTCTTCATAGTGAAATACAGATCATCAGATCACCATTTACCTCTCTACTCCTCCACCCCAAGGTACCTATTAGAATACAAACCTTTAACTCTTTCATGACAATTTCTGAGGAACCGGGGTGTCTCCACCTGTCCTCGCTAAGGCCATCATTTCTATCTGAATCCTAAGTCATAAATAAAGCAGAGAGGGGGCACCTGGGTGGCTTAGTCGGTTAAGCATCTGCCTTTGGCTCCTCAGGTCATGATCTTAGGGTCCTAGGATGGAGCCCCTTGTCGTGTCAGGCTCCCTGCTCAGCAGGGAGTCTGCTTCTCCCTCTCCCTCTGCCCCCTTCCCACCACTCGTGTGCACGCTCTCTCTCTGCTTTCTCTCTCTCTCTCAAATAAATAAAATCTTTTAAAAAAATAAAATAAAATAAATAAAGCAGAGAAGCCTTCAGAGATCTCTCCATGTATTTATCTTCATTTCAGTCTAGCTCTTTCCCCCAAATGTCAAGCAGATAAATTAATCTCACTCCTCAACACCAGCACCACCACCATCAACAACAAAATCTTTCCTTGGTCCTTCTTACATTTTTAGCTACTTCCCATCTCCTTTCATTTCCTCACCAAACTTCTTGAAACTATGTATATATATAAAAAATATAAAATATGTACATTTTATAAATTTATGTAATAGAAACAGATGACCATAGTTTGATATTGAGAAGAATATATAAGTAATACTATGTGTGTATATCTATGTTTTTAATTTGTTTTTTCCTTAAGCCATTGCTATCTGTTTCTAACCAAGCTTCTAGATTGAAAATACCCACACTGTGTCACCTATGATCTTATAATTACTAAATTCAATGTTTTATTACTAAGTTCTCTTTCTAATTGGCCCAGCAGCATTTAAAACTTTCTTTCCCGCCTCCCCCCCAGCATTTACCATCTCTTTGCATATTATACATTAATTTGTTTAGTGTCTTTCTCCCTCCTGCAGGATGTAAGTTGTTATGAGGGCGTAGACCCTGCTTTTTTTTTTAAAGGACTTTTTTTTTTTAAAGATTTTATTTATTTATTTGACAGAGAAATAGAGAGAACAAGTAGGCAGAGTGGCAGGCAGAGGCAGAGGGAGAAGCAGACTCCCCGCTGAGTGGGGAGCCCGACGCAGGACTCAATCCCAGGACCCTGGGATCATGACCTGAGCCGAAGGCAGACACTTAACTGACTGAGCCACCCAGGCGCCCCTAAAGGACTTTTTTTGGGGGGGGTTGCTTTTCACATTTTATTGGCTCAGGGGAGGGGCCTCCTCCATGTCACCGGGGGTGCTCACAAGTTCTTCAGCCACTCCAAGCTTGGGCCCTGGGGGTCCTGGGGGTGGCTGGACACGTCAGGCATGTTCCCATCATCTTGGAGGGGCACTGGATAGTTGTAGGGCGTGGCCTGGTTGATCATGGTGGCATATTTGGTGAAGGGGCTGAGGGTGGGCAGAATTAGAGTGAGGCCCCCTATGGTGAAGGACGCGACCAGCACCGGCTCCTTGGCCCAGGCATCCTTGAGGAAGGTGGCGAGTCTCCCAGCCATCTTGGTCGCAGTGGCCTAAAGGACTTTTTTTTTAAGATTTATTTATCTGTCAGAGAGAGAGAAAGAGAGCACAAACACGGGGAGCGGCAGGCAGAGGGAGAAGCAGGCTCCCCACTGAGCAAGGAGCCTGATGCGGACTGGATCCTAGGACCCCGGGATCATGACCTGAGCCGAAGGCAGACACTTAACCAACTGAATCACCCAGGCATCCCTAGACCCTGGTTTTTGATTCACTCTCTAGAATAGTTCCTGGCATATAATAAGTGATCAATGAATATTTGTTGGGTAAATATCACCAATGTCCTGACAAAATCAATTAGGCAAAAGGTGGAAAACACACTCAACCTGGGTCAACATCAGTCTCTTTTCCGAGAGTCTAAACTTTGGGACCAAGAGAGTCAAGCCAGTCTCTCTGAGCAGATGTAAACTGATCTTCAGTGTGAACAGAGAATAAAACAGATACGTTAGAGAAACTGGGACAAAGAAGATCCTGATAGAATTCAAGTCCCAGGTTCCATTTATCCCAATTATCAGAATGAATTCTATCCTTGGTCTCTATGAAATATCCCAGTATCCTAGTAAATTACCTTTTTTAGCTTAAACTAATAGTTTCTCTATTGCATACTACCAACGGATTCTGCACTAATCGTTCTGTGGTTGAATAGGCTCAAAATAAACATCCTAAAGCCAATGTTCAAAAAAAAAGAGGGTAAAAAGTTAGAGTTACCACTCTAATTCCCAGAATGAACAACATATGTAAATATATGAACCGTGGTTAAGTTACTTTAATGAAAATATGGTGTGACATGAAGGCAAACTCTTTATGATAATATAGGGAAAAGAGCTATTTTCATGTCTTCTCTAAATAAGATTACACACACATTAATTTTAGGTCTAAAGCCACTTTTTGAAAATAAGTTTAGTACTAATTTTACCTCATAATTTTCCTTAGGCCATAGAAAAGTACACCATTGAACAGAGGCTAGCGGAAGAACCTAGCTCCAACAGTGCGATGCAAATTAAGGCTAGAGGGCAAACTAAAATGCATCCTAAATTGGCATTTAGAAATAACAGAGCTCTATCTTAAAGAACAGAGTTCAATAATTATCAACATTACATTTCATGGGTACTTACCAAACAAACGTTGATGGAACAGAAATTTGCCAGCTATTAGTCCTATGAGAATGGCCAGTAGCCATAGAAGCACCTTCAGAATCCTCCAGCCAATTCCTCTAGGGTATTTATTTGTTACAAATGAAAAACAGTTTCCAACAACAATAACATTGGCTTCTGTTTGGCTATGAGAAACTGGGTCCTCCGCAAATATTAAGAAGTTAAAGAAGATCACCAAGTAAGCCACAATCATGCGAGACCAGGGATGCTGGAAATAATAACGAAAGTCTTTACCCATCCTTCAAAACTTCAATTCCGTTGTTGACCTGTAGAAGAAAAGATACATAGGGTGAGAGCAGAAAACCAAATAGTCTTCCTCCACCTTTACCTGTTCAGATTTATAACAGCTCAAGAAAGAGGTATTTAGAAAAGATGCTACCTGCACCTACTTATGGCACCAAGACAAGTCTGAGATCAAGGAAAGTAAATATTGTCTTTCAACGCCATCCAGTCATACCTCTGACCACATGGAGATGTGGGGTAGAAGGAGAACAAAAGAGCAGGGGCAGAAGGGAAATGCAAACACTGTCCAAAATCGGGGTGATGACTGAGATGACCTGTAGAGGTCACCTCCGGAGGAAATGCAGAGCAAAAAAGCAACACAATACTTTTCCTCTTTTAAATAACTATTTTTAGGTTACAATCATAATAGAGAGTCACTTAAAAATGAAAGCAATGTAGGAGTAAACTGAGCACATATTAACAAAATATAAACATCCTCCTCTGCCCATATCCTTCTCCTCACAGTTAGGATCCCCTAATAATTTGGTGGGTATACTCTCAGACCATCTTCTGTACATTGTGAATGGACTTTTATAAAAATGTTCATAGTCCAATCGTCAAGTAGCCTCAACATAGACTAAGTTTTAGGAAATAGCTAAGTCTATGGTACAGTAGTTGCTTACATGCAGGAGCAATTGGACAATTCTGCTTGTGTGAAGTGAGGAAAAGAGGAAGATTTCACAGAGAAGGACATACTCAAGTTCAGGGTTGAAGGATTAGTAGGAATTTTTTTTCCCCAGTGAAGAAGGGAAGAATGCTCAGTCTTGGCATTTGGAAAGGCACAGAGGCATTGCAAAATACATAATATGCCTCCAGCTGTGGGTCCTAACCCGGATGTGCATTCAGAGTACAGAGCTTTTTTAAAATGCTGATGTCCAGACCCACCTCCAAAGTCTTGCTCAGCTCCTCTTTCCTCTTTGGAAGCCAGCCTTCCTACCAAGAACACAAGCCTGCGTGAAGTCCACCAAGCCTGTGACTGGTTGTTATTAAGTCTATCCAATTCTGACACTCAGTTTTGGTGAACCCATTTGGTACTCAGACGAAGCTATATTTCTTTGTTTGCAGCCACAAAGCTGAATAAAAGCTGAGATTTAAAAAATAACAATAAGGGTGGTAATTGCATTGAAATCTGCCAATTCTTTTTTCTTCTTTCTCAATTTGTTTAGAACTGGGAGGGGAAAAAAGGACCCTTACATAGCCTACAGCATGTGACATGCAGGTTCTGTGTTGGATGTCTACGTGAATCATTATCGCATTTTCACCATAACAACCCTCTGAAATACTATCATTATCATTCCCATCATTTTATTTCACAGGGAGGGAACTGAGGCTCACGCAGATTATGTAACTTGCCCAAAGTCGGACACCAGGAGAGCTCTGATCTGAGCTTCTGAAGTCAGTCAGCCCAGTCAACTCCAGGAATTTCCTCGCCTTAGAAGGCAGACCCAGGGCCCAGCCCCAGGGATGTCATCCTTTGACTGCTTTCTGCAGACATATTCTTCTCTAGAGATGATTATAGTAACTCTACAGTGTATACTTCTATAACCCAGGGAAGAAATATGTAAGTGAAAGAACCCTTCACTAATCCCAAGCACTTTGAAAAACTGATAAATTTCCCATTGATAAATATTCTCATTTTACACATGGCTAAAAGCACAAAGATCAAGCCACAAGCCTGAAGTAACTCTAAGTCAATGGAAGACCTGAGAATGGGCTCCAAGGCTCCCAAGTCCTTGTCCAATAGTCTAGGGTGATGAATATCAATTAAACCCACAATCTAAGTTAATGAAGACTTGCTGTCACTATTTTAGAAAAGCAATGTAAACACACAAAAGGACGGGCAGTGTAACTCAGCAAAATGAAGAGTCGCTGTGCCTTGGATTCATAAACCTTCTAAGCAATTTCAAGTCCCTTGTGATCTTTGTGAATACTCTGAAATATCTGTCCCCAGGGGCTGTAGCTCAGATAGCTCAGGAATGGTGACTTTAGAAAGATTTTTTTTTTTCCTAATGTGAGGTTCATCACCTAATACAGCAGTAGTTCGTTCTCAAACCAAAGACAGCAAAGTGGTGAAGAACAAAAATGAGCATCATGCATTTTCATGATATTCAGTATACAAGGATGCCAGAATGGGTTGTCAATTTGGTTTCATGCAACATTTTTAGAAATGTCTAAAGACCACTGCCACAACAGAATACATAGAAATCACCTCAAGGGCAATGAGTCGAAGCAAGGAATCATTTCTAGATGCCTATCAGAATAGGATAGGAGTATCATTTAAGAAGTTAACAGATTTCAGGGTGCCTGGGTGGTTAAGTGCCTGACTCTTGATTTCGGCTCAGGTCAAGATCTCAGAGTGGTGAGATCGAGCCCCCTCCCAGCTCTCCCACTGCCCCCCCCCCCCAGCTCCGGTTGAGATGTGCGGTCAGCCCAGAGTCTGCTTAAGATTCTCTCTCCCTCTGCCCCCTTCCCCAAGTGCATTCTCTCTCTCTCTCCCTAAAAAAAAAGAAAAGAAAAAGAAAAAGTTAACAGGTTTCTATGTTGCTTCTCTTACAAGTGGGCAATTCTGGCTTGACTGCCCCACCGCCTCCCTTCCCCCCACCCACACTCAAGCAAGGCGGCAGGATTTAGAACATTGAATATATAAGGCCTTGATTGTTTTTTTAATAAACGCTTTGTGGAGGGTTAGCATATACTTATTTTACTATTGTTATTTTTAACTTTAGAATCTTGTTTTGTGGGCTATGTAATGTCCACACGTCAAACTGATTTAGAACATTCAAAAAATTTTGGAGACAGCTGTTCGTCTTCGGTATTCATATTTTTCAAGAGAGACAACTACAGTGTTGAGCAACAATCCTGCCCTTGTATAGATCTGAATTCCCACAGGAATCTATGAATGCTACCATCACCCCCATGTTACATGGAAGTAAACAAAGTTGCTGCTTATTTAATTCACGTATCCGGTAAGTGGAAGAACCAGCATTTGAATCCAAATTCATTCCTAGCCCTTGATCTCTCTAATATATCACAAAGCTAGAAATGTTTCTTCCAATAAAACCTTTCCCATCGGGTTTATAGCTTATTCTTTATTTCTCCTAACAGATTCAGTGACTTAGATACTCGCTGAATTATTGGTCTTTCTATTTTATGCCACACGTGGCTGATATTTATTCTTGTTTCGTATGCCAAAGCTGCAGGGTTATCTTCCAGGGGGTCCCAAATTTCAAGCCCACATAATAACTTGAATAAAACTTCTACATATCCCCATTTCCTGATCTCACCCACAAAGTCACCCAAAGCCTGCCTAGTCATCTCGGCCTTTGGTACCATGTATCCAGAGCACCAAAACTGTTTTCACCTCTGTAGTTCACATGAAGCAATATGATCATTCAGTGACTCTCATGTTAATAATCCAGGATTGAGCTTGTTCAAATGGACTATGCACAGTGGATATAATCTGCAAACCCTTTTAATTTTTTTTTCCTTTTAATTTTTTTAAATTCAATTCTGCCACCATAGCTGAGTTTTTATCTTAAATAAATGTGATTTCTCTTTGCGCTTAGTGTATGACAGTAAAATTATGGGCTTATGTGTATGTCTCCTTCACTACGTCATAAGGTGCTCAGGGAAGGGCTGTTCACTTCCGGGCCACAGGACAGGGCCAGGCTCAAAGTGGGCAATCAATGAACATCTACTGGATGCGGTGAGTGCTACACTTAGAAAGAAAAGCCTCCTTGTTGTTCAGGCGAGATGAGAAGGCAGAGCAACCTGCCATTAGCTTCCACTAACAGAGGAAAGGAGAAAAGCACTGGGACCCCAAAACGACCACACTGACTCCGCCAGCAGCCACAATGTGCTCCCACCCGACATCTCATTTCGGCATACCTTCTGCGTTATCACCATTATCGCTAGAGCTAACATCTACTGAGTATTTACCACATACCAGACACTATGCTCAGGAGCTTTTCAAATTGTATTAAATTGCATAGCGGTCCAATGAAGAAAATACTCTTATTTTACCAATTTTGAAACTGAGACCTGGGGCTTGGTAACTTGTACCGAATAACAAAAGTTGTTTATGCCAGGGCCAGGATTCAAATCCAAGCCATGAAGCTTTAACACTCTACACCACACCTTCCCATACATAGACAAATTCCAAAATCTGGCCCGTTACATGTCGGTTAGAAAGTTCCTGAGAATAAAGCTGTCTGATATAAAAGATTCACAGTGCTTGAGGATGAACGAGTCTACTAATACTATTCCAGTGGACCTTGCAAGCATGATCAGAAAGAACTGGTCATGTGACTGATGACAGGATTGCTTGAGTTTTGTTCTTCTTCTCTGAGCATCAGCGTAAGTAGTTGAGTTGATCTGATTGTTCTTATGCAATGCATTACTGATGCTCACTCTGTGATTTTCCAACTATGCCCTCAAACAGCACTGCATCTGAGACCTAGATTAATCCACCCATCCACTTCGCTCTTGTAAGTAATGACATCATTATGTAGATGTTGCTACCAATATCTTGGAAGCCTCTGCTTTTCCACATTATAGCAATGATTGAAGAAGGTGGTAATGACAGGCTCGAATTTTACACAAATCCACAGGTCATCAGTCATGGTTTCTAACTCTAGAAGGACTAATATTTATAGTAGATATTAGGGATCCCACACATTTTACTACAAGTCTTGCATGTCAGCTGATACAAAAGGCTCAGAATGGACAGGAATGCAAAGGAAGAAGGAGAAAGAGGTAAGGATACTCCAGTCAGGAGGACACTGAGCAAAGACAAAGGAGAGACCTTCTGGTAGAGAGGTGCATCTGTAGTTCTGGGTGGCTGGCACACAGAGCCTTTGAGGTATCTTGAGAGAGGTCACAATAATTTGGGGCCAATTCAAGAAAGATCATGCAAAAGTGTTGTTCTGTATTTTACTGAATAGAGAATAGAGAATGAAAAGTTTCAGAACTGAAGAGTGATACAACCGATTGGAACAGAGTTTGGGAAAGATTTCTCTGTCAGCTTAGAAAATGAAAAATTGGTATGAGGCATAATGAACGTGGGGAAACTAAGTTTATAGGCAACTTCAACAGTTTAAGTAAAAGATAATCAGGTCCTAGACTCCGGCAACATAGATGCCCTAATAAATGTTGTAAAAATTTGACTGAAGCAGAGGACCCTCCCTGCCTTCATTACTTATGAGGGCCTTTACAAATAAAGGAAAACACTGAAGGCTTTCAGGAGGGTGAATTCCATTTTTCTCAGCAGGGACCCTGGCCCAGGCAACAGTTCTCACATAATGGCAAATATGATCAAGATGGAGTATATCACCTACATTTTTAAAAATTTATGGATGCATATGGAAAAGTCCTTGATGAACTAATACGCTATGCAAAAGACACTATCACCAGCCAAGCAGAGCATGCTGAATGCACAGTTCTGCTAATGGAGGTCTCAACATCTAGGAAGACCTAACCAGTTACCACAACAGATCATTTCCATTGTGGAGCACTATCCTAAGATAAAAAAATAATCTCTCTAAATTTTTTGAAGCTCCTTAGTATTTATGTCTGAAAATTCACCTGTAATCTCTCTTAGCTCTTATTTAAAGGGTTTTTTAAAGATGACTATGCCAAGTGTATGGACTTTATTTCAAGCATCTTGAATCCAATTTCTTGAAAAAGAATTTTTAAAATTCTTCCTGTACTTCACTTTTTGTGGGATGCACTTAGTGACACATACAGCTGTACTTGGGCAGTTTGGGGCTGTATTTGCACAAGACAAAGTTAAAGTCTATTTTCGTCAATTACCTAGTTCTACTATAGTATTATACACTATATGTAAAGTTCTTTGCAGTTCACAGAACACTTCTTACAATCATTTCATTTAATCTCAAGGATAATCGCTTTTAATTTTTTTAAAAGATTTTATTTGAGAGAGAGAAAGGGAATCAGCAGTGGGGAGGGGCAGAGGGAGAGAGAGAAAGAGAGAAGCAGACTCCCTACTGAGCAGGAAGCCTGATGTGGGGCTTGATCCCAGGACCCAGAGATCATGACCTGAGCCAAATGCAGACACTTAACCAACTGAGCCACCCAGGCACTTGGGATACCTGCTTTTAAAATTGAAGGTCAAAAGGGCAGACACAGTTTTAAACTGTTTAATATTATTTCCTTAAAAGATAAATAAAGATAGCCGCCTATATTTATATCACATTTTACCTCTTAGTGTTTTTAGTGGGCAAAATCACACCATTAGAACGATATTAGAATGATTCAAAGGAATCAGGAACATCTGTTTTTCAGAAGGCAGCCTAGTGTAGTGGGAGGAATATGGTCCAGTTCTACCTGACTGTGACCTACCAGCTCTGTGATCTTGGACAAAGCCCTAACCTCTCTGAGATTCCATTTCTTCACCGGTAAAATCCCAATAAAAGTACCTCCCTCAGAGCACTGTAGTGAAGACTGGAGGAGATTTCATTGTAAAGTGCCTGCTCACTTCCAGGTACTTCCTACCGCGAAGGCCATTTAAAATACAAGTGAGTCATGGTCATTGGTCATTCCCATTAAAAATGAGCATGAAAGTAATATCAACTATACATTACATTGACTGGAAGATTTTATATGTTATTCTCAGAGTTAAAGGATTTTTAATACAACTGTACAAGGTAAAGGATGAATGTTGTCCTTATTTTACAAATATTGAAAATAAGGCTCAGAAAGCTTAAGCTACCTATCCAAATTCATATTTAGAAAGTGATGAAGTCCAGATTTGTTAATTCCATGATAACATTCATCATTCATTTGTTCAATATTTACCAATTGCTTATTTGTGCCAGGCACCGGCTTATGCATGAGGGTTACTAACAGACAACACCCTTGTTGTTTGCATCTTACCATCTCATTGAGGGAAAGAGACATTAAGCAGAAAAAAAAACCAGGATCGATAATATTTTAGAAAAGTATAAGTTGATGGAGAAAGTTAATAGGGAATGTCAGGAGGGAGGTAAGTTGGAAGAGGCCCCACTATAAGAGGACATTTGAAAAGAGACCTGAAAGAAGGGAGGGAGGCAAGCAGGTATCTGGGAAACAGTGATCCAGATACAGAGAACAAAACCTTGCAAAGACCTGTGCTGAGTGCATGATTAGTGAATTTAAGGAACAGCAAAGAAACTATTATGACTGGATAGGGGTGGGTGCAGACCTCATCAGGTCTGCAAGGAAGCATCCCATTGTGATGTGGCCTGTCAGGATCTGGCCTTAAGGCCATCGTGTGCATGTGGGCTTTCACCCTGTGTGAGATTGGAAGCCGGAGAGTGGCCCTTGTGGCTTACAGGTCAGAGGGGCCACTCTGTCTAATGGTTGGAAATGTATGAACTTCTAGAAAGATTTAAAAGGAAGAGCTGAGGGGTGCCTGGGTGGCTCAGTTGGTTAAGCGTCTGCCTTTGGCTCAGGTCATGATCCCAGGGTCCTGGGATGGAGCCCCATGTCTTTGAGCAGGGAGCCTGCTTCTCCCTCTCCCTGTGCCTCTCCCCCTGCTTGTGCACTCTCTCTCTGACAAATAAATAAATAAAATCTTTTAAATACATAAATAAAGGAAGAGCTGACAAGAGTTACGTGATGGAGTGGATGTGGACATGGCCTGGCAAAAGCCAGAATGGACCTGCCATTTCCTGAGATGAACACCATTGAAGTAGACATGGACAACAGAATAAAAATTAACATTTTTTGAGTGCTTTTTATGGGTCAGGCAAGCGCTTTTCATTCAGTACCTCAATTAGTCCTTATACCAACCCTTTGGACTTACCAATGAAGAAATAGAGACTCAGAAAGGTTATAATCTGCCCAAAGTCATACAGCTGCCAACTGGCAGAAACAGCAGAAGTATCTCTGTATGACCCCAAAGTCAATACTCTTAATAACTACTATGTTCCCTACACTGAGAAGTATAAAATACAGAATAAAGTTCCAATGGGAAGGAAGAAGGGGCATGAGGAAGCAGTTAAGTACTAGGTGATGACTTGCACCTGGTAGGCACTCAACAAATATTTGCTGATGAATTAATAAATGTAAAAAAAAAAAAAGTATGGATCATGGTTGGATAACAGACCAGCTCTGGATAAGAAAAAAAAAACACTGAAGATTCCATTCCAGGGAGAACAGACTCTGGATAATGGGATATTCAAGTCTGTAAAAGGAGAAATGGCAGAAAGACGGAGAAACGAAATACATATTTGCCTGGACCAGCCCTGAGGTAAGGATTAGTCTTGGTATATTATTTTGAAATGTTAGGTGAAAAGGCAGGCATGAGGAGGTGACATAGAGCATTTTACATAATGTGAATGGTTAATACAGGTTTTAAAAATACAAATAACAATAATAACAGAAATAAAGTAGGAACTTTTTGCTTTTAGTCCAATACAAGAGACCACACAGCCTTTTAAATAAAAAGCAACCTTTTAAGTCAATCAATGAAACCACCATAAGTGGCTTTGCATAGATACCAGGATAGTATTTGTGGTACCCTTGCTAAATTAGAGGATTGCATCCATAAATCACTTCCCAGACTTTCTCTTCACATTGTTTCAACCTTTAAGTGATTTTCTTCCCTCGTTCTTTTTTTTTTTTTTTTCTTCCCTCGTTCTTAACCTGCAGTCTTTGGGATAACAAAATACTAAACCATGCAAGTTTTTAAAACAGAGAAGCTGAAGCAAAGTTAGGTCTGGGGTTCTCTCCTAACAAAGACATTAGTTAACTTTTCATTAAAATGGCAAAGTATTTACGAGTCCTTTCATGTTATAAAGTTGAAAAATATTCACCAATGAATTCTTTACAAATGTTTAGACCTCATTTTCAGTGATATCTGTTTATGATAAAGAATCTCAACACACACCAAAGAAAGTAACAGTGAATGAATAAAATAAAATTCATTCATATCTGAAATTATTTTTTTAAGTGGTTGGCAGTTTAAAGGGGCAAATTAAATAAAACAGACAAGTATTGGTTTCTGAGCACAAGGATCCAATGGAGGTGGAATGGGGGTAGGGATAAATACCTGAGCCAAAATTTCAAAATCCATAATTACTTTAAAACTACTCACATTGAGGGGGCAAGGGGTGTTAGAAAGTATGGCATGGCAAAAAATTCAATACAACAAAAATAGTTTTTACAGAGCTTCTACTACTCTTTATATTCAATAAATTGGAAGAACTTTTTTCTTCCTAGAAGTCCTATGGATTTCAAACAATATATCATTTATAACTAGGGGTAAATGCATTTATTCAACATACTTTCTTTTGGTTCATTAGACACATAAATACTAAAATAAGCATGTGATGTTTACTACCATCTTACACACACACACACACACACACACACACACACAGTTCATTGTTCCACAGAGGGTAGAATGAATAATGGCAGCCCAATGTTATCACATGGGTCTAACACACTTGTGGGCCTATGGCATTTTCAAAAACAGGAATCGACAAATAGCTTTGTTTAGTCACGATAAAGTTAGTAAACACTTAAGTTTTCTTTTTGGGTTTTTTTGTTTTTAAGGAGAGCACCCCTGAACGGCAACCTGTTAATTTAATTAACAAACAATACGTGGGGCTTCTTACAGTGTTCCCATCCCAGGAATCAGTCAAGCGAGGAAAGTTCAAGGTCTGTCCTGGCAATGTCCCTCACCACCCTCGGAGCCCCGGAGTTTGAGGGTTCCTCACCGCGAGCCTTCCACCTAGGAGTCTCAACGGCCTTTCGCAGAACGGTCCCCCTCCCTGACACTTTACCCTGCCTCGCTCGCTGCATGCCACCCTCGGGAACCGAGGCGAGGCGCGGGGGGAACTGGGGGCCGGGGGCCGCGGCCGCACTCGCGGGCAGGGACGAGGAGGCAGCCGGGCTCGCAGGGCTCCAGGCGGCGGGGGAGGCGCGCCCAGCGCCCGGGCCCGCGTACTCACCGGTTGGGGCCGCGCGGGCGTGGGGTGTCTTCCAACACCGGAGACCCGGGCGAGCACAGCCCTCCGCCGCGCCGGCGGCCTCGCTGGGAAGCGCGGCGAGACGGGCCGGCGGCGTCGCTGCCGCCGCTGCTGTCACCGAGCTATAAATACCGGCTCGGCCCACACTCGCCGCCGCCTACGCCGGGCGCCCTCCGCAAAGTCCGCCGGCCGCGGACCCGGCAGCCGGAGCGCAAGGGCGACGGCGCCGCGCAGGTGACCGCGATGGCTCCAGCTGTTCGGCAGCCTCCGCAGCTGGAGGCATGGCCTCCCGCCGCCCCCGCCCTCCCGCTCCCTCCCCGCCCTCCTGCGCGGCGGGCCGACTCCAGCCCGCGGGCCGCGCGCGCCGCGCCGCGCCGAGCCCGCCCCGGCCGGGCCCGCCTCTGCAGAGCCGGCGGCTGCAGGCTGGGGACCACTTGGGAAGCGGCGGAGGTGGGGGCGGGGGAGGTGGGGTGGAGGCCGGAGGGGGGAGGGCGCGGTCCGGCTACAGGCTAGCCTGTCAGCAGCAGTCCCTCCGTCCTGGGGGAATCCGCAGACTTCTTGTAAAATCCACCATCCTGCAGGAGACCAATGAGGTTCCCCGGTAGAATAGCCTCAAAAGAACCGCAAACTTTCTAATGCAGTCTCAGGTCATAGAGCATCCTTTCTGCTTTTATCAGTCGGTGGTGTGGAGGTGGGGTGGGAAGGGACCGCCCGCGAGGACAGAAGTCTTACACTTACTTTCCAGCCTGCCCGGTCTGCCTCACACATACCCACGCAAATATAGTCACATTTGCACACATATCTGTAAGCACGCACACATTCATACACTCTTAGAAATGGACAAATATATGTACACATGCATACATATCCATACCCACATATATAAGCCCACACATACACTCATACATACACACGTTTATGCATACATATACCAGAAGCACACACACGTGCAATCTTTAGCATTTTCCAAGCTAGAAGCTCTCAGGAGCCTATCATTCTGTAGCTCTCAAATGGTTTATCTGCATCATGGTGGAGGAAGACCTTTGACCACATTTGACCAATTCCTGTCTTCTTGATGTAACCTCTTTTCTGTCATGTAGGTGTGTGGCCTTTGTTTTCTTCCACCCCTAAGAACAACTGCTACCTTAGTTTACCAGCTGCTTATAATGTATTAAAGTTTGCTGTCCAGCATACTGATGCTCTGTGCTAAATGGGAGTGATCCCTAGTTGGTATCGTCAGATGGAAAATGGGATCCTTCCTATATGCCTACAGTAGCAAACTTATGAGGAGAAAAATAGCCTCTCTCCTGGGTGGCAGCATGATTCAGGAATGCACTGAGTAGCGAGAGGAAGAGCTGAGGTGTCAGCAGATTTTGAGATGGGGCAGAGAGGGCCACTCCCAAGGCCGCTATGTAGCTAATCTACACATGCGTAACTGGGAGTCCACTGCCAGGCTTCTCACTAGCTTTGACATCTGTTCTAGCTTCTAAGAATGACCACATGTATCTACAGTACAGTCATAGTTTGTGATCATCTTACGGAACTCTTAACGTGGTAAGATTCTCCTTAGTGAAGCTTTCACAGGCTTTCCCAGACAGAGCTGTTTCCTATACTAGCCCTTTGCACATTTTACAATGACACTTCTTACACTGGCTGTACCTTTTTGCAATGTCTTTTTCTCCCCCACCAAGCTATGAACTCTTTGAAGGCAGAGACAAAATCTTACTCACCAGTGCATCCTCAACCCCTAATGTAGTGAATTATAAAAATGGCTCAATAAATAGTAGATTAATTCCACAGGCTATTAGAGTCTACTGTGTTTTTATAATTATCATCGGGATTATTTTCCAAAGGATTATTAAACTGTGTAGCTTTTCTAACATGCGTTCCATGTGCTATATTTTCCTTGTATCCTCATTTAAAGCAAGGAGTCTTCAGTCTGTTGAAACTGGAAAATATTAAAGCTTCACAAATTATGCAGCATAATACTGATGTGTATGGCTTGTTAAACAGCATCCCTCCCCCCCCAAAAAAAAACTCAGAAGAAAACAAAACAGAAGGCCCTTTTCCATCATTGAAAGTCTGTAAAACATAGTGTATTTCAGAGGATAGTGGGGTACAAATCCATAAGCAGCTTCTCTTCTGTCTAGTTGAGAGAGAGCACTCCCTCCACAATCAGTTGACTTATGTGGTGTCTACTAGAATGAACTTAAGTTCATCAGAACTGAAATGTCTGCCCTCAGTTACATGGTGTTTACCTTACCTTTGGATCCCTGTCTTCTTAACATATGATCTCGCTTTCTTTAATAATAATTTCAAGAATAAGCTCAACCAGTGCTTACTCTTTGCTCTTAGTAGAGAGATCTCAAGGTTTAAAGAATATAACTCTCCAGGACCACTTCAGGGCAAAATACTGAAATGACCAAGATTTTCTTCAACTATCCATGCTCCCTTTTTACCACTGACCGAGAAGCTTGTGCCTTTTGTTTTGTGAGCCAGCCAGGATCTCCAGTCCAGCCCTATTTACAGACCAGGCAAGGGAATGGCCTCTGCACTTAATCTTTGTCACAATAACATGTAGTGATAAAAGCTCACCTTTTTGAAGGCTTGTCCTCTACCGGTCCACTCCATGTATCCAAATGTTGAATCTCTGCAATAGATCTGTGAGATAACTGTTATGAGTATCACTTGCGTGTTTACCTTTGAGGAAAGAGACACATGAAGACTGAGTAGTTCATGCAAGACCTCATGACCAGCCGGAGTGGTGGAGTAAGGACCAGGAGGTTGGCAGTGAGACTTGCTAATCCACTTTTAGCTCTATCTTATATTTCCTCCCCATGTACCAGGAAAGGGAGGTGGGTTTTACAGTTAGAAGACCCAGAATAGGGATTATTGGTGTGAATTCTGTTCCATCACAACCCTAACTACAACTCCTATAACATTTCAATAAGAATCCCTAGATCTCCCTTTCTTCACCATTGAAGTGGTGAGATATTAGATCTAGATATGGACGTAGGGGCCCAACACAGGTCATTTGGCCTGTTCAAGGACAGATCGACTCAGGATTAGGCTATTGTGCTTCCCATTCTGCAATCTCTTCCTATCACAGTCACAACCACACAGGCCTGTTGGGAGATTTAAATGTCCTAACGTGTGTAAGATACCTATACAGTGTCAAGTACATAATAGGTGGTCCATAAAGATCATTCTTCCTTCCCATTGATGTTCTAAGAAAACTTTTCTCAGGGCCAAAATCTATTGGTCTGGTACACAGATGGTGATTGCTTACTCACAGAAATTAGCCATTTCTCTAGTGTTGACCAGCAGTGTTAGAAACGGTATGGATAGAAGCCTCAGGAAGAAACCGAGATGGCAGAGCTTCATATCTCCCACTCAACCTATCCATACTGTAATCCAAACAATCTTTTTTTTCCATTTATCTTCCATAGAGGAGATCAGCAAATTTGCCACAGCTTCAGACAGTGTCAGGACAATGATAGGAAACTCTCAAATCACACTATCCAATCATCTGCCCTACTCCACCTCCACGTACAAAGTCAACCCTGCGGACAGGCTTAAAAATGGGTCTTGTTTAAATAGAATTCCTTTGTAAAATCTGACCCCAAAGTGCAGAAATCAGAAGTAACCACATGAGCTGATGTATGTTCACCTCACATATCCCAGTAGGTTAGTAATACAGTTATACTCTGTGTTTTTTAAAAAGAAAAAGACAAGTTCAATATACATTTCAAAAATAGGTGAAAATGATGATTATGACCAAACTGTATCCTTCTCTAAATGGCAAAAGGAAGCGATAGCCAGAAGTATCAGTAATCTCTACCAAGTCTATCAGGAAAACTTTCATCAGTGATTTGGTGGACTCTAAGCAAAACTATTTTTAACTTCCAATAGGTCAATCGGGATGATGCTAATTGCACACTCCAAATATAAACAGCATAATTTCCTTATTGCCGAGGATGCATGAATAGAAATTTGAACATAATTACCTTCTGGTATTTGAAGGCCAGTGACTTACTCTCAGCATTTGCCTCAACAGTCCTAACTGCAAATGTCCGGTTCCATTGTACCCAGTGTGGACTAATATATTTCAGTCCATATGTCCTGAATTTTTCTTGGGAAGAGATGCTCATCGCATGTCTGCTGCTTGGAATATTAGATCCCAAGCCCCAGAATCCTGGTTCAGCCACACACCTCGTGGCAATGTGACAGTAAGCAAATTACCGAACGTCTCTGTAAATTAGCAACACACGCCTCACAGGGTGTTAGAGGGATTAAATAATGTGTGTTACCCTTTTAACATTTGGTCTGTCCATGTTAAGTTCTCCATAAAGGTTCTTTTTACTATCATTGCTCTTCATCTCATCTCTGCCTTCTAATATTCTACATGTCCCACAATTTCTTTCACCAAAGGACCAATTCACCTGGCCTTCCCTTTACCCTGTAAGTGGCTGGACAAAGAGCTTTTTCTGTACAGTTTCTAAAGCAAAGGAGTCAAGCAAAGAGAGGATGAGAGTCGTAGCAGAAGTTGAGCCGTCACCTGCTTGGTGGCCAAGATCACCCCTGATTCATATACAGTCCTGAAGAATCCACATAAATGCAATAGTTCCTTCAAAGAGCCCTTCCTCTTATGATGATAGAGAGGGGCAACTGTTTCACTGCCCACTCCCTTCAGTTCCTTCTTGTTTTCTCCTCTGCCCCCCAACCCTCTCTTACACACACCGAGACCCTAAAGACTGGCCAGTGCCTCACTCCCAGGCGGTAGTGACTGCTTGAGACTAGTGATGATTTCATCCACAGGAATGTGACTGTTGGTTTTAAATGGCAAATCTGCCTTTGGACAGTTTTGAGCTGACCTTTTCCTTTCTGCCTGCTTGGTTTCTCCTAAAACAAATGGTCTTTTTCCTCCTTCAAGCTGTTTCCAACAGACCCACTTAGACTGGTTTGATAGACCCAGCCCAAGGGGAGGGGGCTTGATTCGAGGGAACACAAAAATATATTGGCCTTCCGGAGCTCCTGATTTCATTTAAAAGTACCAAATACGCCGCCCAATCAATAAACATATCCAAAGCAACTAGATCATCAAAGCACTGCAAGGTGCTGAGGTTTCAAAGATAAATACAGTGTGTCTGCTTCCTCAGGAAACTCATGATCTAAATGAGCAGACAAGAAATGGCTTCTAATCACCATAAATAGTAATACAAGGGACATATGACTGGGGCCAAATGCATTTTACTGACCATAAGGGCTATAGAAATTTGTAAAGGAGAAATAAAACTGTCCTTAGGAGTTGCTGGAGAAGACCAGATGGAAGAAGAAGCTTGAGGCAAACAATGAAGGATAAGGAGAATTTAGACAAGCGGCAAAGAGAGAAAGAAATTCCAGGCAAATGGGACAGCCCAGAACAGTGCTCATTACCTGGAAGGTTTGCAACAACTAAATGTTGAAGCAGGAGAGAAAGACAGGGAAGAGGGTAGCAGAGAAAGCAGGGAGAGGGGCTGAAGAGAAGGAGCTGGAGGGGGGAGGAGGAGGAGAAGGACTGCTAAGGTCCCTTCATAGGATCAGGGGGTAGGGGACAGTGAAATATGTCATTTGGGGAAGTAGGGAAAGCCAGGTTGTTGGGAAGGGTCTTCTAAGTTCCAGCCCTTTTAGCAGTAAAGGGGGTGGGGGCAGGTAGACAGGCTAAGCAGGAGTAAAGGGAAGGTCAGAGAAATACTTGACACCAGGAATTTTAAATTATAAGAAATGAAAATTATTTCCTGTTGTATTTGAAGAGAACGGTAGTATTTTCATGTAGCCATGAAATGAGAAGCAGTAAGCCTCACCCTCCACTCCAGCAGACTGGAAAGGCTGCTCTCCCGGCCTCCCTCATGGATTAGAGGGAGCAAGTCTCCCGAACTTCCACCTCCCTGGTTCATAGGAAGAAATAAGGAAGGGGCTTGGACTGCTTTCTTTCAGTGTCTGGGTCCCCTCCTCCACCATAGCTGCTCAGCTTGGAGGCCTGCCTGGCCCACTCCTCTGAGTTTTAAGATGTCATTTAGTTTCACAGACAGGATCATCTGCTCCAAATTAGCACTCATAGCTGTTAGGTGTTACAATCCTTAACTTCATAATATTGTGGACTAATGGACCATCCTCCTACCCACAAGGAAGCAAATATCTCCTGTACTCACTGTATTCGTTTCTTAGGCTACCAGAACAAATTGCCACAAACAGTAGCTTACAACAACAGAAATGTCTTTTCTCACAGTTCTGGGCGTCAGAAGTCTGAAATCTCTGGGCCAGCAGGGCTATGTTCTGAGGGCTCTGGGAGAGAAGCCTTCCTTGCCTCTTTCAGCTTCTGGTGGCTCCTGCTGTTCCTCAGCTTAAAGATGCCTCACTCCAATCTCTACCTCCACCTTCACATCATCTTCTCTTCCATGTCTCTGAGTGTCCAAATTTCCATCACCCTTCTCTTATAAAGACACCAGTCATCGGAGTTAGGACCCACCCCATATCCAGGATGATTTCATCTCAAGGTCCTTAACTAGTTATATCTACAAAGACCCTATTTCCAAATGAAATCAAATTCTGAAGTTCTGGGTGGACATGAATTTGGGCGGGGAGGGGGGACACTGTTCAAGCTACTCTATTTATATTTGTAAATAAGCAAGTATCCCCTGTCTAAATGTTATAATTTTACTTACGGCAGTGGGTTATTCCTTCCACATAGGATCAAAATACACTGGAGAAGTCGTTTACTTAATGACAAAGATTATTTTTGGTAAATATCCCTTCAAATGGTATTACCCAAATCTCTCACATCCAGACTCCAGCCTTGCACAACACAGGGTACTTATTTTGCTTTCCTTTGTGGAGGTACATCAAGCCTCTAAATGCCAGGGTATTGCCTGTTATTGAAGCTTCCATTCCAAAATGCAAAACCATCATTTTCAGGAAGCTCTTCTGGGTCAGACACTTTCAAGTGCTGGCCTTATTGTGGTGAAAGCCACAAAGCCTCTGCTCCCACACGGATTATTCTAAGTGAGTATACAGATGGTAAACACAAAAATGCATAATGATAGGATTTCAGACGGTGAGATGTTTGATTAAGAAAAGTAAGTAGAATTACAGCATCAAAAAAAGAAATGGGTCAAAATTTTAGAAAGGGTGGCCAAGGTGAGCTTCTTTCATGGGACATTTGGGCAGAATAATTAAGTTAGCTCTAGCTGTCACAACCTTGTATCTATTGCCTCTACTGTATTTTTGCTAGAGGTGCTAAATAGGACACGTGTTGCATTCAACATTACCATCCTATAATATAACCACAGTTCTTTATGTCAAAGGGTATTCCAGTCATTGCGTTGCCAACCAGCCACAGCCTGACGCATCCGTCGTGAAGCCATTCACAGTTACTGCACCCCAGGCACATACAGGAAATACACAGACCAAAATCCCAGGGTCATGTCACTCTACTAGGATGGGGCTTGCATTCCAGCATTAGACCTGAAAACAGAAAACTCAGGCTTGATCCTCAGTTCTAACTCTCACTCCTTCCTTACCTTTAACCAATCACTTTACGGTTCTAGGCCTCAGTTTCCAAGTCTATAAAGTAAGGAAATTGGACTAGATAATCGCCAAATGCCCTTCTGACGGAAGCACTCTACTGTTTGAGTGTAGGCAGCAACCTGACTTACCATAGCTAAGGAGACATGTTGAATGCGATTCTAAGTCGGGCAACCATCAGTATCCCTGGAATCATGAGCAGAAAACAACAGCAGGGATCCTAGATGCTGGGGTCTGCAGTGAGAGGGGTGGTTTCACGGCTGGAAGATGAAGTTATCAATTCTGAAGCAGAGGCCCCAGTGGCAAATGGAAATATGGGGGCGAGATCTAGCTTCAGGGGATACTGAGCTGCCAAAACACAACAGGGAATTCAAGGGCTTCACAAAAATTGAATTAAGGCATGTGAAACACTTAGAAGAGTGCCTGACACAGTCAAACTCAATAGATAAGGCCGTTGTTATTATTGGTTTGTCCCAGAAGAACTGGATTCCACTTAGAAAGCCAGGGTAAAATAACTAGACAGACATGGCAAGACCTGGCTAGGAAAGCAGCTACTTGGTAAGGCATGCTGGTACCTGCTACATACTCCAAGCTAGTCCCCACCCACCATAGGTGCAAACGCCGATTTCTGGCTTGGGCAATTAAGTGGATGATGATGAGTTTCAGTGAAATAAAAAATGTAAGTCTTTGCAGGCTTTGAAGGACAACAACACTTTGGATTCAGACAATGGTAGGTCTGAGCTATCCAGGGAAAGATGGTAGACATTTCCCTACAGTAGGTAGTCATAACTACAGATCTAGAACTTAGGCGAGAAGCTAGAGCTGGAATAACAGATGTGTCAGTCACAGCATCCATGATGAGTCAGTGTTTCCAAAGTGTGGTCTCCAGACCATCTGTGTTACAGTAAACTAAGGTGGGCGTTAAGAGCAAATTTCAGAATCCACTTACTGAATCAAAATCTCCCGCAGTAGGGTTTAGTAACCTCCATTTTAATAGGCTCCTGAGTGATTCTTATGCACATTTAAGTTGGAGAAATGCAGGTAGAGGGAATTTTTGATGTTGTGGACTCTACAGATAACGTTGTGTAAGGAGAAAAGGCAGCCAGGGAAGCCTTGATGATATGGCGCAGTGGTACCTGGTATCCAGTCACTTCATACCACTTACTCAGTAGGGTTCAACCTAGACTTCACATTAAGATAATCTGACACTTGCGGCCCAACCCAGGCCAATGAAATTGGCATCTCTTAGGGGGAATGAGGTAGCCCTTTCCCTCCAGAGTCCCAAAGAGCTGCCCTACACCAAAGCTTGCAAATGGGGGGGTGGGGGGGAGGGAGGGGCAGTTTGGCCTGTGGATTATTTTCTTTGACTTTCTCACGACTTTAGAATTTTAATTTAGTTGTAAATATTTAAAAACCAGTACGTTTCACATTTAAAACAATTTTAATGTGTAACTTCTCATGAAAATTTGAAGAACGGGCCTTGCTGGGCCTACATTCTTGAATTGCAAAATGGCTGCTCCAACTAGGCCCTTTGCAGATTTCTAGGTTACCCACCGGGGCAGGGCCTCTGAAAGCATTTGAGGCCTCTGATGCACACTACCAGGGGGCTTTATTGTCTCAGCTGCCCTCACACCCTCCCTGCGTCCCAGTCTCCACACCAGTCTCTCTTGTCACAGATCCTGTTGAAGAACAAAAATCCAACTGAGTAAATCTGAAGATCCAATTGGCTTTATTAAGCAATTCATGAATTAGGTAGCATCCCATCCAGCAAGTAGAAGGGAGTTCTGAGGAATTATACAAAATGGAAGGTTTTTAAAGGAAGGAAAGTGGGGCAAGGAAGTTATTAACAAAAGAAAAGGATTGTTCCAGGCAAGGTCACCTCCCCTTAGTGGGAAGGCCAGGGGGGTCTTCCTTGGTGGATTACCTCCTCTTCCTTTGGGGGAGGAGGAAGGAGAGGCCCATGTGACAGATTACCCCATTGGTGCTGACCAGAAAATTCCTGACGGACCAGCGAAGACCACATTTCTGAAGGAGGTTGAAAACAGCAAGTAGGTTAAATATTAAGCCCCAGTGTGGTAGCTCAGCCTGGCATAAGTAACTCCATCATGGGTCTGTGGTTTTCTTTGTAATCCGAAAGTGCCCCTCAGCATGGCACATAGTTCGGGGAAACCATGTGAGACAGGCCCCAGTTTGTCTGCTGGATTTATCCTGTGGTTCCAGAGCCCATTTCTTGGAGCCATGGTTGCCCATGTCTCAGGGCACATGGAGAGAACCACTGCAGCTGCCGGGAGCAGCACTCCCCCCTGCAGCAGCACACACCCCTGCCAAGGTGCCCTCTGGCGCTAACACAGATACTGCTGCATTCTACCTACAGGGCTAGGTCCTTCTCCAACCACATCTCAGCTGGACAGCAGGGTTCCCCAGAACGAGCTCCAGCAAGCTCCTCACCTCAGTGAAATCACCCTTTTTTGGGAGGGAGCAGCACAGGCTTGTTTGACCAGAATGCTTCCCTAGGTCTGTGGAAGGCAGGATTCTAAATGTCAATTCGATGGACTTATTTGAGGAGAAGAATTTGAGTAGTGTGCCCCTCCCTGTAATAACGAACTTCCTCATGTCTGTGCCGTTTCCCTTACATCCACAAACCTTAGCTAATGGGTTGATCACTATTTTTGAAAAATCAATGCCAGACATTTGCATCTATTTCACAGTGTTTTAGTGCTCTGAGAATGTATATATGAATGTAAGTAATTTGTCACTTAAAACTGCAAAGCTGGCGCAGAATGTTTCTTACCTGCAGTAATAGGAAAACAACTGGAATTAGCACTTGAACTGATTTGGAAGGTACTCCAATTAATTCACTATCAGCATACAAACATTTTTTTTTAACACACATAATTTTTTTTTTAAGATTTTATTTATTTATTTGACAGAGAAAGACACAGCGATAGAGGGAACACAAGCAGGGGGAGTGGGAGAGGGAGAAGCAGGCTTCCCGCCGAGCAGGGAGCCCGATGCG
>NW_022589726.1:26092554-26108465 GCF_004348235.1 Phoca vitulina
TCCCGCCGAGCAGGGAGCCCGATGCGGGGCTTGATCCCAGGACCCTGAGATCATGCCCTGAGCTGAAGGCAGATGCTTAACGACTGAGCCACCCAGGCGCCCCAACTCACATAATTTTTTGATATGGTTTTAAGCCTTACCTAAAAGAATGTGGCTATCCTTTTCTTGATCATCTTATCTTTTACCTTGAGTAGATGTGTAGTGTCCTGGAAAGAAGGTAGACATTTTGGAGTTAGACATGCCTGGGTACAAATCCTGATTTGCTATGAACTCTGAGGCAGATAACCTTGCCTGAAATATTTGGCTGATGATACATACCTTCTGGACCACAGTGAGGATGAAATGTAATAGTAGAAGTATCACACCTGATATATCCTGACACATTTATTTCCTTCTTAATAGAACTTTAAGTTTCATTCTAGTGGATAACTGTTCTAGCGAAAGGCCTCACTTTTTTTTTTTCAAATATTTTATTTATTTGAGAGACAGAGAGAGAGAGAGAGAGAGAGCACAAGTGGGAGGAGGGGCAAAGGGAGAGGAGAAGCAGACTCCGCACTAAGCAGGGAGCCCTTTGTGGCCTCTATCCCAGGACCCCGGGATCATGACCTGAGCCAAAGGCAGACGCTTAACTGACTGAGCCACACAGGTGTCCCAAGGCCTCACATTTTTACAATAAAATTCCTATACTTCACCACAATTTTAATAGAAAAATATCATCACACCCTCTGGGTCCATGACTTTTACTCAGGATCTTTTAAACATATTATGTGGATTCAGTTTGTACAATAGGTCTAATATTGTTAGAATTACTGCTATTAAGTAGAATTCTCTGAGAAAAATATTTTCGAATTTCAACAAATTGGCACTTACTTGAAGCAATATCTAATTCATCCTTTCAACAATCACTTGCCATCTACCATAGGAACAGCTAAGAGAACCTCATCCCTGCTCATCCTGTAGAGAAAAAGACAGACAGGTAAAAACTGTCTTATACTACTGTATAGAAACTAAGGAATAAGTATCTTATGAGAACACAGAGTACTGAACCACTAGTTTTGCTTAAACACATGGACGGATTCACAAGAGCAACAGGTAATAAACATGGTTACTATGAAAATAACTTTTCCCATCACAAATAGTGTTTGTTTTAATGGCATTTTACTTGTGTATTGCTTTATATTGATTTGTGTTCTACTCTATGAACCCACAGGTTTCTTTGTGTATGAACGCCTTGTTCCAAAATAAGTATAACTACCTTTAAGTGAGATACATCCAGAGAACTTAAAAAAGATTTCTGTAGGGGCCCCTGGGTGGCTCAGTCTGTTAAGTGGCTGCCTTCAGCTCATGTCAATGATCCCAGGGTCCTGGGATTGAGCCCCTTGTCGGGCTCCCTGCTCAGAGGGGAGTCTGCTTTTCCCTCTCCCTCTGCTGCTCCCCCTGCTTGTGTGAGCATGCTCTCTCTCTCTCTCTGTCAAATAAATAAATAAAATCTTAAAAAAAAAAAGATTTCTTTAATTCCAAACTACATGATAGCATATAATTTTTTCCTACAATATTTGTGAAACATAATAGAAAAAGTTAAGGGGCTTCTTAGAATGTCATAAATACTAAGCTATAGCCACTTGTAAAATTATTAACATTAATTTTGTCACATAACTGATCCATGTTATAATACATCATTACTGAAAAAGCATTAATTATGAATTTATTTGAATCTACGAAACAGAAGTTTTTATTATTTCCTGAGAATTTCTTTTCAAGATTTAACAGCAAGAAAAGAAAAATCTTGGGGTGCCTGGCTGGCTCAGTCAGTAGAGCATGTGACTCTTGATCTCAGGGTTGTGAGTTTGAGCCCCACATTGGGTGCAGAGATTACTTAAAAGTAAATCTTAAAAAAAGAAAGAAAGAAAGAAAGAAAGAAAGAAAGAAAGAAAGAAAGAAAGAAAGAAAGAAAAGAAAGAAAGAAAAGAAAAATCTTATTTTGATACAGATGCTGGGTGATTATCTGGGCTCACACAAGAGCCAATTATTTTCTTGAAACTGGTGTTTCATAGAAGCCAACTCACATTTGTGCCTTAGTAAATACACATAAGCACAGGGACTGAATTTTGGGTGCCCATAGAGAAGTCTGAAATCTTGAATATCAATTTCATGCCCAGAAATGGCTGGATCTCCCAAAGTTTATAAAAATGCATTGAGGTCCATCATCTTGGACTTCTTTATCGTTGTTCCCATGAAAAAGATAATCAAGGTCATAGGCCCACATCCATATGGCCACCCACACCTAGCTCACCCAGTGTGGTGCTCTCTGCCCTCATGGCTGACACTCTAGAAATGTGCAGAATAAAATAAAATACCGTAAAAATGTATCTTTCTAGAAGGGGTCCAAATCCCTCCACTTCCCCACTAAAGAAACACCATGATTTAATAATTCAGGAGCTTTGAAAATAATCTCTTTTGAAGTATAAAAAAAGAATGAAAATGGGGATCAGGAAAGGTAGGTTTTAGTCAGCTCTGCCACTGCCCATCTGTATCATCTTTGAGGAGTTCATTAATCTCTGTACCTTCAGGGTCCCAATGCATTTTTGTAAACTTTAGGAACTCCAGGCATTTGTGGGTATAAAACTGATATTCAAGATTTCATGACTTCTCTTTGGGTACCTAAGTTTCACTGCATGTACCTCTGTGTCATTTTACTTAAGGCACAAAATTTCTTCATGTGAAAAATAACAGCATTGGACATACACAAAATTAAGTCTATTTAATCTCTAAAATTTTATGGTTCTAAATAATTTATATCAAGTGGTAATGAATGCAAATTTTATTCATTTTGTGTCTTTATACTTTTTATAGAGAGACAAGTTTGGTGAAGATTTAACTCATTTATTTGTCTCTGTGTGTTCGAGACAAATTTGTCTTATATTTTGGAGTGAGCAGGGCTCTTCTTCCTGCTCCCTTATGATGACGAGGACAATACAGTGGGCGAGATGTATGAAATTGCATGTCTGCAGAATAAAGAATGCTTGCTTCATATTTTCCTACAGCAATACCTTGATTCCATTTGGAAAATACACCTTTAATTACATGCTGGTAAGAACTATAGAGCTAGAACATCTGAAAATTACACAGTGGATAATCATAGGTTTTCTTTTTCTGTCTTTTTTTTCTTCTTCTAATTTTGTTTTACCGTATTTACTCAACTGCCTTTATCTGGGATATGTAAGCTTAGATCATTTCCATAGAGAAAAGGACCACAAAATTATTAGGATGGCATTACAACTCTTTCTTGAATTCAGCATCAGCCTACAGAGTTACGTGCTGTAATGATGCATACGTGCTGTAATGATGCATATTTCAATTTAACCACCCATTCATGACTATGGGAATTGAGAAAATCAATGCTGTTGGGTCAGACACCCCTTCTAAAATATCATAAGGGGAAATGCAATACTATTCTGAGAAACAAGATAGGGAAGTTCATCTTACGGTGGAGCCTACCACCGATCAAGCTTTAGAATTGAAAATCAGAAAAACCTGCAATAAATAGACTCAGAGACAGGCAAAGTCCCCCTACTCATTTTTTTCCTTTAGCAAAACTAAGGAACAAGAAAGCAAGTAAAAGCTTGGCACAGACTATGTCTACATCATTCCATAGAAAGTGAATTATCAGGTGAACAATCAAACAACGGGTTCAACAAGCTCTCCTCCCCCCATGCAGTTAGTGACTCAATCAGTACGCTGTGACCTCATGTTGCTTCTCTCTCTACAATTCCAGGTCTTTGGCTTCTGAAGTTAACCCTGTGTTCTCAATTTATGTAGCACAGCACAGAGAATTATGGAAACCTCGTCAGCTTCGCTAGAGTGATATGATGCTGAGAGTTATTTCCAGTTGAGAGCACAAATGACAAGGAAGGAAAAAGAAAGTGATGGAAATAAATAATAGGTGAAGAGGTGTTATGAAGGTATGCAGCTCCTTTAAAATGTTATAGACATACAAACCTTTTCTAATCTCTATTTCTCACTCCATTAAAAAAGATATCAAAATCTGAACTGAGACCATAAGAGCGATATCAAAATGTTAAGATTTAGGGAGGAGGCACAAAATTAAAAAATAAGAGAAGGCTAGAGCAGGTGGGTGAGGGGGTAGAAGTGCAGATCACTTGTAAATTAGAAAACAAACATTCATGTAAAAGTTCATTTTATTTTCCAGGAAATAAAATGAAAAAATATGTCAGCACTTACTTTTACGTACTTTCTGTCCCCCACAGGAAATTTGATTCACTCAAACACTTAGGACCAATCATACATACATGGATAGAAGTGAGAATCTATTTGTAGAGCTTTATCTTCAAGTTTTAGAGTGTATGTAGGGAGAAAAACACCACGTCCTATTTTTTTTCCCCAGTAACGCTGTGAAGGTGCACTTAAGATTCTATAAACTCATCTGAGAGCATCCTTGAAAAGAGAAACCTTCATCCCTATATTTTCAGGCTACTAACTAAGTGCAAGCATCTACCTATTCTATCACTAAATACACATTTTCAAGTAAGATAAGTCAAAAGTGGACAAAAGTTTCCTTGCATCCCTGTTTTTCAAAATAGCACCATCACTCATGAGATAAACTATGTGGCTCCAAATTTAGTTCATGAAACTAATCTCTCTGAAGAATAAAGTTCTTATGCTTGCATTAATGTAGCTGATATAAGTAAATTTTATGCTAGTGGAGAATAAAAAAAATAATTCACAGTCTGAGCCTGAGCTTAGGGGGAAAAAAAGTATATTTTTATTTATTCTGCATTGCCACCGAGTGGAATCAACCAATGTGAACAATTGTGTCCCTTCAAAGAAGAGTGTCCCTTTGGAAATACTCTATGATAATTGTGCTCACATGTTAACATAATTTATAGTCTGAAAAATAAAAGGTGCTTTTTTAAAAAAAAGTCAAAAAAATGATGTAGTTCCTTGTCAGTAGACTCTAAAATATTTAAATAGTTTTCCCTGCTTTCAGTAGTAGTAGAAGCACTTCTTAGATGTTGTCTAAATTTATAAAAATCCTAAGCTCATTCCAGTATTCCAGCCATTTAAAGCCATAAATTCAAATTTTTCTTTTGTCAAGTCAAGACACCAAATGGAAATAAATAAATGTACGCATTCTTCGCAGTCATACAAGGGGAGTATTTCCTGACACCCTCATTCTTCTCCCAAGGGGAGTTTTTGTATTCAGTCATTACATCTTAAACACATAACTCTTACTAACAGGAATATATTCCCTAACCCATTTGTTATCTTTTCAGATGAGGTCAATACCTTTGATGGAGATCCGGGAAGATTACTTTTCTAAGAGTAGATGAAAAGGCACATTTTCTGACCAAATTGTTTTTCCTTACAGTTGAAAACCATATGAATTTTTCTTCAAACCCATCATTTATTCTTATTAAAAAGGAGCACATTAGAACCAGTATTTATCTTCATTTGAATGTGGGCTTTTGAAAGGCCGTTTATCTACTCAAATGCTGCAGAATCCAGTATGTTCCTTGACGGCTGAAAGCGCTAGGGCAGCTAGGATATTTCTGTGTTCTTTCATAGCTCCTGCTTTCCAAATAACTTTGATTTGTTCTAAGCTCATCATGGAAATTTTAATTATACCATTTTGCATAAAATTTTAATTTATATGTATATATATTATATATATATTAATATATATATTATGTATATAAATATATATTATATATATATTTAATTTAATTTATATAAAATTTAATTATACCATTTTGCATAAAACTAATCTGTATCAGATGTTGGAGGAAATAATGCTAGCATCACATCATAGTTTGGGTCTCAGGTAGTTTATTTTCAGTAACTTTGATAATATTAATATAGCACTTTAAAGAATATTTAGTCCATGATGGAGAAGTTATTTTTTAAAAGGTGATAATCATAGTGCAGTTAATTTCAGAGGCCTAAGAAATTTGGTAGATTCTGCTTAAATCAGATACTGAAGTGAAACACTGGCATCTGATGGCTAAGTCTTTTCTTTCTTTGCACCTATTTCCAAATCCAGGGTTTATCAAAACCCCTGCTCTCTGCTGCTTTTTTATCTCAACCATCTCTCCCGAGTTTTAGGCTGGTAAGGATAGTGGGCAGGAGGTGAGTATCAATAAGGGGAAGGAAGTGTGGAGTGGAGAGGAGGGGGTGACATGGAGCATAATGGAGCAGAGCCAACACCATGGGCTCCTGTCCCTCCCAGGCCGACAGCGTTCTGTCTACCTCTCCTTCCTCCCAAGCTGACCAGCCCAGACAACTGCTCAAATGCATGTGAAGTGGGAGCCCCAGCCTTTGAGCTCACAATCCTTTATGACTTGCACACAAAATCAGTATTTCAAAAAATTCTTATGACACCCAAACATCCTATAATAGCAGAATGTCTCTTCCATGCACAAGACTCTGCAAACAAGCAGATGTTTCATGTAGGCTTGCTGAAATTTGACACATTAAAATCCAGAGCTATAAACATTTGAAAAGCACAGCACACATTCCGGTGACAGACAAAATCAATGGACAGCTGTATTCCCACTTTCTCTTGAGTGGCCCTCCTGCCCTTGGACATAACCGGTTACTCGTCTCTTGATTTATCATTGTCTTCTATGTTCAAGATGCTGCCGCCGAAGGCTGACGGTGTCGTTCTGCCTGTGTGCCAGGGTGGCAGACAGATAGGTGCCCGACCAGCAGTGCTAGCCGGCCGGCGTGTGCGGGAAGGCAGCCCTTTGCTTTACGGCTGCTGCTGCCATTTTCACAGCCTGTTACTGTTATGGCTCTGGGCTCTTCACCTAGTATGCTACCTGACACCTTGACTCCAAACAAGTGACCTACTTTTTGCTTCATGGTCTGCTGTTGCTATTCCCTGGCGTTTTATAACCAGGCTGCCTGATTTGAAAACGTACCTCTGTGTATCCTCAGAACACCTCTCTTGTGTCTTCAGCAACTCGCTCTGCTTGTCTTTCTCAGACAGCCAATACTTGGGTATTCTAGTGTCAGAAACGACAAGGACTTCCCTGACTCCCTAAACGTCCCACACCCCCAGTCGTTAGACTTAAAATGATTCCTCAGTAAGGCACTGGCAATTCACAAAGTTGAAGCATTAAAGGTGACCATAAATGATCTATGGAAAGGGTGACCAATAATATGATAGTCACTACTAATTTAACATCTTCTAGGAGCTAGCCACTGTATATCATTATCGTTAAAACCCCCAAACTCCTGCATTATTATTGTCCCCATTTCACAGATGAGGAAACTGAGATTTCCAGAAGGGTGAAGTAAATGTTTCCAGGATGATATCCAGCAAGTGACAGGGCAAGATTCAAACCCAGAACTGTTTTGAGCCCAAAGCGCAAGGTGATAATGCAGCCAAACGGCCTTGGTCTGTCATTCACACCAAGCCCGGGAGCTGAGGGACTCGATAAATATTTGATGAGTCCATGCTCAAGACAAGTGAGCTGTGGTAGGAGGCAGAAAAGGTGCCGCCCAGAGCCAAGGGTCCAAACACCAGCAGGCTGGAGCGACACACCATCCGGAGACACCAGAGAAAAATCACAGAACGACTCTAATGTTAGAAGGACGGCAGTGAGGAGAATAGAAAGAGACAACCCAGTGGAGATAAGGAAGTAGTGGGCTAATAGGGTTACTCCGAGATGACCCCCCCTGCTACCATTTTTCTTTCCCCTTTTACCGTCTTGCATTCAGCATCACACAGGGAGGCAGTCATGAGAGGGAGATTAAAACCTGGAGCTTTTCCCTCTGGGAAATACAGCCACCCATACACACAGGCAGACTTTAAATTCTTAAAAGTGTAATTTGCCTTTACTTTGAGCTGTATTTTTCTCATTACCCATTACCTCAAATGTATTTTGACTCCAGACTTGAGCTGTAGAACAGAAAGATCTGTATCCTTTCCAACACTCACTCCAGCTCCATTATAAACATCTGAGATGTGCTGCAACAAAAAGAATATACCTGAGAATCCACTGGGGATCTCTCCCCTCTGCTCCACTTTACTGTTAATGAGCCATAGTTACAAGGAAAATATCAGGGCACTGACCATGGTGGTGGGAGGAAGGAAGGGAAGGGAGGAAGAAAGAAAGGAAGGGAAAGAGAGAGGGAGGGAGGAAAGACAATCTTTAAAAACAAACAGAATCAAAGTTAAAGTCGACGGAAGTTTACCAAGTCTACAGCCAGGGAAAGTGAGCTGTGATTTAACTGGGCTTGTGCTATCCTTCCATGAAATAATGGTTCAGGAAGAAACAATAGCCAATGAGTAAGGGCCTTGGAATGAGCTTCTTTGATCAGAAGTGAAATTAACCCTGACAAGGGAAATGGGACGATGAGACCCACATGAGCTGGCCACACCACAGGGCTAGAGTGTGAAGACATAAGCTGTGATGCTATTTCAGAGAAAAGAAAAAAGAGAGAGAGAGAAAAGGATCAGGATATGAATGTTAAGAAGGGAAACCAGTTCAGAAAACCTGAATGAAACAGTCCCTGCCATCATCGGAAGGCTGGTAAGGGTATTACTATCAGGGCAACTGGGATGGACCCTCTGAGTCTGTGAGTCAGGTCCAAGCAGAGGAATTCTAGAGTGAAGCCAAATGGAATTGGATCTGGGATCCGTAGTGACAGACTCAACTTTTTCTTAATGAGAGACCCCAGTGTAGTCATAGGATCAAAGTCAACTGGTTTAATAAGATTGATCAGAAGTGCCAAGGGCAAGGGTGAGTGATAGACTGGGAGGTAGGAATGAAAAGTACATGGAAGGATCTGAGTAACTCGTGAAACCTTTGCCAACCTAATAATTGAGTAGCACAAAAGCAAGAATTTGCCATTTCTTTCATTGGTGTATCTTCACTTTCCACTTACAGTAATAAATCCAGGGTGCACATTATTGGTGTTAAAATGTGAACTTGCCACTGTCTATCTTGTTACACACAGGGAATGTACAATATCAACTAGCTGCCATTTCACCTTTAAACCTACCTGTGTCCAAATTCTCCATAATTGCTATCCAAAATTCAAGAAACAAATGAATTTGGAGGACACAACATCTCTCAATTTACAAGCCTGCTATCCAAGCTCTCTCTCTATAAACTAAAGAGCTGTGTAATATGAAGTATTTATACATAATGGTTTTGGTGAGTGAAATGTCTCTCTTATGAAATATATTTGGCTGTTAGTAGCAGAGACTGGAAATAATAGTGGCTTAAATAGGATGGAAGTTATTTTTCTTGAATGCAAAGAAAGTCTGGAGGCAGGTATGTCATGTCACAGTCAACATGGACAAAGGTTCCTTTCATCTCTCTTTTCCACTATCCGGTGACTTTTATTATCAAGGCTGTGTGAAGTCCAGGACAGCAGCTGGAACTCCAGCCATCGTATCTTCATCCTATCAGGAAACAGGAGGGTCCTCAGCCATTCTCTAGCCTGGTTTAAGGAGCCTTTCAGAAGACTCACCCAACAGCTTTTCCAGCTCATTGGCTAGAACTTAATCACATGGCCACATCTAGCTGAAAGGGAGGTAGAAATGCAAACTTTTATCTGGGCAACTTGTCACAGCAAATAAAGTCTGTTTTCTGGTTAAGAAATAAGAATATTGTATGGTGTCTGTCCATCTCACCAGAAGCTTTATTAAAATATTATAAATATATATGATCCAATATAATTATTTTAATGACTTTTGAACAATCCCTTTTCTGGGATTTATTGTACTACTGTTCCCATCATTAACATCTAAAATATATGAGTTAACTCCTTTATTGGCAATCCCTAAATAAAGGTCACCACACTAATCTAGCCTACCCCTAAAAAACATACATTGAAGCTGTCATCTTTTTTTTTTTTTGACACACAGAGAGATAGAGAACACTAGCAGGGGGGAGCAGCAGGCAGAGGGAAAGGGAGAAGCAGGCTGCCTGCCGAGCAGGGAGCCCAATGTGGGACTCGATCCCAGGACCCTGGAATCATGACCTGAGCCGAAGGCAGATGCTTAACCGACTGAGCCACCCAAGCGTCCCTGAAGCTGTCATCTGAAGCCTTTGTTAGTACTTAGCAAAAGGTTAATCTATTTTGCATTTCAACCATGTGACTAAGGTTTACAGGCATCTCCAAAGGGTAGTTTAGGATGAGGATGAAGGGATTTTAACTCTTCCATAATCTTGCTTAGCTCCAGCTGCACCCTCCAAATTATTTGATATGAATGGTTTCTCAAATTTATTACACACACACACATACACACATGCACACAAGCACAAAACCCCCTGCTCTGTAAGCTCAGCTTCATAGTCCCCTTCACACTGCTTTCCAATCAGATGCAGATTCTAGTCCTAAATTCCTCTAATATAGAAACGCTAGAGTTGTCTCTCTTGTGACTACAAAGATACTTAAAAGACAAAGAAGGTTGCACCCCATCATAGACTCAGTATTAGGGAGGCTTTTCTGTACATGCTATTTAAACGTCAGAGGAGAAAGTAAGTGTTAATTAGCATCACTAGAAAAGACAGAGAAACAAGGAAAGAGAGAGAATACTCTATTTTCAAAGTGGCTTGCAAATATCCTCATTAGCCATTTAACCATCCTACCCACATGAAGACCTTAGAGATCATGACAATGAGGTTCAAGATTCTGTTGCTAAGGCCCTTCTTCAAACCAGGGTGAAAATCCCATTATAAATAGTACATTAAAAAGCCGGTTGCTTTGTGCTTTCCTGCACTTTTATTCCAATATGCATCTTTATCATTATCAACAGCTCTTTTGAACCACAGTGTTCCCTCTTTCTTTCATTAGAAAGTGCACATCACTTATTTTTTATTGTTATGTTAATCACCATACATTACATCATTAGTTTTTGATGTAGTGTTCCATGATTCATTGTTTGTGTCTAACACCCAGTGCTCCATGCAGTACGTGCCCTCTTTAATACCCATCACCAGGCTAAACCATCCCCCCACCCCCTCCCCTCTAAAACCCTCAGTTTGTTTCTCAGTGTCCATAGTCTCTCATGGTTCATCTCCCCCTCCGATTCCCCCCCTTCATTTTTCCCTTCCTACTATCTTCTTTTTTTTTTTTTAACATATATTATTTGTTTCAGAGGTATAGGTCTGTGATTCAACAGTCTTACACAATTCACAGTGCTCACCATAGCCCATACCCTCCCCAATGTCTATCACCCAGCCACCCCATCCCACCCACCCCCCAACATTCCAGCAACCCTCAGTTTGTTTCCTGAGATTAAAAATTCCTCGTATCAGTGAGGTCATATGATGAGGTCATATGGTACATGTCTTTCTCTGATTGACTTATTTCGCTCAGCATAATACCCTCCAGTTCCATCCATGTCATTGCAAATGGCAAGATTTCATTCCTTTTGATGGCTGCATAATATTCCATTGTATATATATACCACATCTTCTTTATCCATTCATCTGTCGATGGACATCTTGGCTCTATCCATAGTTTGGCAATTGTGGACATTGCTGCTATAAACATTGGGGTACATGTACTCCTTTGGATCCCTACATTTGTATCTTTGGGGTAAATACCGGAAGTACAATTGCTGGGTCGTATGGTAGCTCTATTTTCAACTTTTTGAGGAACCTCCATACTGTTTTCCAGAGTGGCTGCACCAGCTTGCATTCCCACCAGCAGTGTGGGAGAGTTCCCCTTTCTCCACATCCCCGCCAACATCTGTCGTTTCCTGACTTGTTAATTTTAGCCATTCTGACTGGTGTGAGGTGGTATCTCACTGAGGTTTTGATTTGGATTTCCCTGATGCCGAGCGATGTTGAGCACTTTTTCATGTGTCTGTTGGCCATTTGGATGTCTTCTTTGGAAAAGTGTCTGTTCATGTCTTCTGCCCATTTCTTGGTTGGATCATTTGTTCTTTGGGTGTTGAGTTTAATAAGTTCTTTATAGATTTTGGATACTAGCCCTTTATCTGATATGTCATTTGCAAATATCTTCTCCCATTCTGTTGGTTGTCTTTTGGTTTTGTTGACTGTTTCTTTGCTGTGCAAAAGCTGAAGCAAGGGCAAAAATGCACATCACTTATTAAGATGACTTCAGCCCAGATTTCACTCAGGAGAGAGTAATAAAGAGATATTATTTGCTTGAACTGATCTTTAACCCAAACTCTTTGTTCTCTTTCTTCAGTGACTCATTCAAACACCACAGAGCCTGAAATGAAAGAATCTTCTGTGATACATTGTATTGTTTTAAAGATCTTAGCAACCTTGCCAGGTATTTATTACAGATTGCTGGGGATTGTAATTACATTCATATAAAAATTGCTTAATGCTTGATATTTATTTTCTTATGACCAAGAGTTATTTTCCTTATTTGATGCTTTACAACTCGAAGAAAATGTTAAATAAGACATAGCCATTAACAGTGACACTGTGGTTTTATAACCTATACAAGAAACCAACCTTAGGGGAGCCTGGGTAGCTCAGTCGTTAAGCGTCTGCCTTTGGCTCAGGTCATGATCCCAGGGTCTTGGGATCGAGCCCCACATCGGGTTCTCTGCTCAGCGGGAAGCCTGCTTCTCCCTCTCCCACTCCCCCTGCTTGTGTTCACTCTCTTGCTGTGTGTCTCTCTGTCAAATAAATAAATAAAATCTTAAAAAAAAAAAAAGGAAATCAACCTTAGATCATTGCTATTGATGTTTGGAAATTCAGTCTAACTTTCTTTGCTCTGTTTTTAATGACATACTATTTTGAACACACTGTATTATTTTGGACTTAATTCTAACTAGCAGATATGAAGCCTAACATACACTGAACACCTAATACATGTTAAAAGCTTTATAAAATCATATCTCACCTGATTTCCATGACAAAAATGAGACACTGGTATTGGCATAAGAGAAAATTAAGGCCCAGGGATGCCTGGGTGGCTCATCAGTTAAGCGTCTGCCTTGGCTCAGGTCATGATCCCAGGGTCCTGAGATCGAGCCCCTGTCGTGCTCCTTGCTTGACAGGGAGCCTGCTTCTCCCTCTGCCTACAGCTCCCCCTGCTTGTGCTCTCTCTCTCTGACAAATAAATAAATAAAATCTGTAAAAAGAGAGAGAGAAAAATATCAAGGCCCAGAAAGGTTAAAAAATTTAGTTCATGGTCATATAGCTTCTAAGTGGTTTTTTTCTCCTATAATAGGGTTTCTTCTTTAGGAAAGCCTAAAGCAAATAGTATAGCTCTCACAAAGTAAAATGAAATGGTTCACTTTCATCAATTTATATAGAGATTTTCATAAAATCCCAATTCTGAGTTCATTTGAAAATCAGAAGGTTTACCCTGAGCCCAAAATCCCAAGGAGCATCTATAAGCTAGAGTTGAGTAGTAGCAGCTCCCTTTAGATGGAGCCTGTGCTCTTTCTGGGTGCCACCATCCCCATCTGTCAGCTTCATTCATTTATGTTATTTAACTGCCCTTTTTATATGTTAGAGTTAGTGACTTACAACTTGGGTTCTAAGAACCAGTTCCACCAAACTGTAAAAAAGTAGGAATTCTAAGCCTGTTTTCCAACCCTAAGATCCATCTCCCCTCCAGTGGTAATTGCCTTTCATTGATGGGGCAGTGTGTGTACTGGGTAAGCCAGCCAGTTCCATCAAGGATGATTTGACACATGAGCCAGCCGGGTAAATCACATGCTCTCCTAGGAATTTGGAACTTGGACTTACAAACAATTATTGAATCTCTGCACATGGCTAGAATCGTGACTGTCAATTTGGGAAGTGTAGGGTGGGCACATTCTGCCATGACACTGTACAAGTAGAAAGATCCCATTTGGAGAGGGAGAGAGAAAGAAGGAAGCACAGATGAAGTCAGGCCCTTGGGATTTGTGAGTTTCTCCTGTACCCTTATAATAAATCCTGTTATTTGCATACATTGTCTTCAAATGGTTTCTGTCTCTTACAAACACTTGTCCTAGCCTTGAAACTTGCCGACTTCCCCTCTCTATGCCTCAATTTCCAAATCTCTGAGAGTTAAAAAATAAAACCTGGTAATATTTCATTCAGCAACGGATTCACACATATAAATAATAGGAAATAATAATACCTAAGTTGGTAGGGCCAACAGTAAGATGTCACTGTTAAATCAGCTTATTCTTAAAGAAAGAGGTAAGGGTTAGAGGATGTAATTTTAATAACTGAGCAGTCACTTCTAAAAACATAATTACCATAAAGTTTTTTTAAGAAAAATCTTACAATGCAGATTTTTCAAAAGAAACTCAGTTTAATTGCATAAACAAATCAGAAATATTCCCAAACAGTAGCTTTACTGAGTGAATATATAACCATTTTAATGACCAAAGAATCATACAACTTGATACCTTAAAAAAGCATTCTTGAAAAACCGTTCAGCACTCTCATTTCCTAGTTTCACAGAGGATGAGTGACTTTGCAACATCAATTCCCATGTGCAAAACAAAATTCATCAAGCCTTTTTAAATTCCAGAAATATTTTTGGAGCACTGTGATCATGATTATACCCCCAATTCCAGAACACTTAATATATGGAATGAACAAATGAATGAATGACTACTACATGCATATGAGATGCAAAAAGAAGCAAGAAAAAGGCCCTGATATCAAGGACTACACAGTCTGATATGAAGACTGGGGTAAGTTTATGTACATCTGTGACCACAGGAAAGAGTAAGAGGGGTGCTAACATAGACACACAAAATGCTAAAGGCATTTGAAGAAACAAGATTTCATATATAATTGACAGTGAGGAAAGACTTCATGGAAGTTGCTGTGGCTCCAAAGAATGGTCTCAATATTGAAAAGCAGAGATAGCAGAAAAAGACCTGGGGATATAGCTAGGAGAGTGAGGATTTGTCTTCCACATTAGGAAAACAATATGATAAAGACAATATTACTGTCATTTTTAGGAGTGATTGTGTCAGTTTGATTGAAGCACGGGGCACAATTGGAAAAGACATTGCAGAGAGTCTTGGGTGCCAAGTTGAGGAGTTTATGATGTGAAATGTTGGGGTTCAGGAACAAACACAGTCAAGAAAGAATTCTTAAGATGTCTTCAGTACAAAAAGGGTGGCTTTATTAAAGCACAGGGATAGGACCTGTAGGGAGAAAAAGGTACACCGGGGTTATAAGAAGTGGCTGATTATATACTTTCAAGTTGGGAGGTAGATTTCCAGAACCTTGAGGAGCTAGCTGTTGTTGGGAAAAGGTCATTTACTACTGTCTAGTAAAACCTTAGTCATGATATCCTTCAGATGTATATTGGTGGGCCATATGCCTGGAGGATGATTGCTAACATATATTTTGGAGGGGTAGAGATACAGGAATTTTCCAAAGGGATTTCTTACAGGATCGTGGGGCTCCAGCTAATGTCAAGCTAAGGTTGCCCTTTGCCTCTAGCAAAGTATTAACATCGAGGTAGCTAAAGCTCCTTGAGGAAGGTCCCTCTGCCTCTCTTAAGTACTTGTCAATGGGCTATAAGTTGTAAGGAAGTTTTTTTTTTTTCTTTTGTCTTTGTTCTCCACATCACTTGGACCATATTTCTGTAGGTGCTGGGGAGGCTTTAAGAGTCAGCAAGCAGACTCCCCACTGAGTGGGGAGCCCTACATGGGGCTCGATTCCAGGACCTCCAGGACTGGCCAGTTAGAAAAAGATTTCAAGAAATGAACTTGACAATTGAGTATGGATTTCTCAATGTGGGGCCGAAAGAGAAAATAATACAAGGTAAGGTAAGAAGAGTAGAGCAACAAGACACAAAGAAGGAAACCTAAAGGAGGGGTTTGCTTTCAGAAGCAAAACCAGTTGAATCTATAAGATTTAGAAAGAAAGAAAGAAAGAAAAGAAAGAAGAAAGAAAGAAAGAAAGAAAGAAAGAAAGAAAGAA
>NW_022589726.1:26108475-26305975 GCF_004348235.1 Phoca vitulina
AAAGAAAGAAAGAAAGAAAGAAAGAAAGAAAGAAAGAAAGAAAGAAAAAGAAAGAGAAAGAAAGAAAGAAAGAAAGAAAGAAAGAAAGAAAGAAAGAAAGAAAGAAAAGAAAGAAAGAAAAAAAAGAAAGAAAGAAGGAATTGAATAGGGAGATTTGAAATAGGCATAAGTGAGAGAACTGGGTACATGAAATAATTTGTTTTATGGAACATTAGCTGCCTACTCTTTTTAATGCTTCATTGAATTCTGCTAAGTAATTGGGAAGAGTTATTTACTGAGTATAGATTGAATATAGAAGAGTTGAGCCTCATGGTTCTAAAATCAAGCATTTTAATCATCATCTACGTTACTTTTACATCTGACACTAGAAATGTGGTTAATATAAGCAAGTCCTCCCAGGTCTGGAGGCAGTTGTGTGGCAGATGAGAAGGGCCTGTTTTTAAGTGGTGATATCATATAGAGAGACACTGACTTCTAGAGGAAGGCTAGTTTGCTAAAGACAAGAGGACTTCATTTTTTACATATGTTAATGAAGTGAGGTAAAGAACACAGAGAAGCAGTTAAAGGGCGTTAGTCAGGATTCTCCAGAGAAACAGAACCAATGGAATGTGTGTGGAGAAAGAGAGAGAGAGAGAGAGACTGATTTTAAGGAATTAGCTTGGGCAGTTACGGAGACTTGGTGAGTCCATAAGAGGCAGAGATTGGAATGACACGGCCACAAGTCAAGGCGTTCCGACGGCTACCAGAAGCTGGAAGAGATACGGAAAGATACTTCTCTAAAGCCTCCAGAGGGCTGGCAGCTATGCCGATACCGCGGTTTTGGATTCTGGGTTCCAGAACGATGAAGGAATACATTTCTGTTGTTTGAAGCTATCCAGTTTGTGCTAATTTGTTACAACAACCACAGGAAGCTAATAAAACATCTGAGAATAAATATAATTGATTTTGCTATTAAGAAGGACAACACTGGTCACATTCAAGAAAATAGTTTCAATAAAGTGATATGAGTAAAGCCACATGCAAAGGTTGTAAGGCATAAGTTCCCAAACTTTCCTAGTTTATGGGGCCTTTTGTATCTCACTAATTTTTTTCTAGTGTTCCTAGGTCAAAAGAAACACTGAACAGTTTATTAAGTAGTTAATTCCAAACAACTTATTCAGTATTTACATACTAGCAATTTAGTAGCTATTTGAGAAAATAATACATAAAAATTAAAAGAAAAAAATACTTGATTTTAGTTTCTTTTCTTAAAGATTTTATTTATTTATTTGAGGGAGAGAGAAAGAGAGAGAGTGAGGGGGAAGGGCAGAGGGAGAGGGAGAAGCAGACTCCCCACTGAGTGGGGAGCCCTACATGGGGCTCAATTCCAGGACCTCAGGATCATCACCTGAGCCAAAGGCAGACACTTAACTAACTGAGCCACCCAGGTGCCCCTGATTTTAGTTTTAAATAATCACAGTTGCTAATGGGATGCATGCACCTAATACACATTACACAACTTCCTAAACTTTGGAATTAGATTGACACCAGCCACTGTCATTTCCTGTTCCTCAGTGATTTTCAACCCCTAGTTGCCTTTTATCACAGCAACTACTGAAAATCCAGCTTTTCAAAGATACGACATTATGGAAGGGAATGTAGAGCTATCTAATGTTAAAACTGAACTATCTCAAGCTAATATTTTGTGTGTTGTCAGAAAGACATCAAACACTATTGTGTTTCCCTAAAAAATTTACAGTATCCCCCAGGCACTGTCACTGAAACCATGGATTTAAGGAGTGAGAGGTGAGAAAGTGTATATAGAAAGTGCAGATGATATATGACAGTAAAAGCTTAGGGAAGAAAAGCTAGAAGATTAGCAAAGATATTCTAAAGTTAAAGGGAGAAACAACAAAAATTTTTAAAAAGATGTTATAGACTACATCAAAATTTAATACTTCTGTGCATCAAAGGACACAGTCAACAGAGAAGGAGAAACCTACAGAATGGGGGGCACCCGGATGGCTCAGGCTGTTAAGCGTCTGCCTTCAGTTCAGGTCGTGATCTCAGGGTCTTGGGATTGAGTCCCACATTGTTGGGCTCCCTGCCCACAGGGAGCCTGCTTCTCCCTCTGCCTCTCTCTCTCTCTGTCTCTCATGAATAAATAAATAAAATCTTATAAAAAAAGAGAAACCTACAGAATGGGAGAAAATGTTTTCAGATCATATATCTGATAAGGGGTCAATATCTAGAATATATAAAGTACTCCTACAACTCCACAACAAACAACCTAATTTTAAAATGAGCAAAGGACTTGACTAGACATTTCTCCAAAGAAGATACACAAATGGCCAACAAGTATATGAAAAGATGCTCAATATCACTAATCATGGAAATGTAAATCAAACCCACAATGAGATACCACCTCATATCCATTAAGAAGACCTCCATGAAAACAAGCAAAAACAGAAAATAACAATTGTTGCAAAAGATGTGGAGAAACTGGAACCCTCGTGCAGTATTGGTGGGAAAGTAAAGTGGTGCAACCATTAGGGGAAATGGTATGGAATTTCCTCAAAAATACTAAAACAGAATTACCACATAATCTAGCAATTCGACTTCTGTATATGCCCCAAAGAAGTGAAACCAGGGACTCAAATAGATTTTTGTACACCCACATTCATAGCAATATTAGTCATTATAGCCAGAAAGTAGAAGCAACGCAGATGCCCACTGATAGATGAATGGATAAACAAAATATGGTATGTATATACATACAATGAAATATTATCCATCCTTAAAAAGGAAGGAAATTGCACATGCTACAACGTGGACAGATCTTGAGAACATTACGCTAAGTGAAATAAGCCAGTCACAAAAAGAAAAATACTGTATGATTCTACTTACATGTGGTACTAAGAGTAGTCAAAACCATAAAGACAAAAGCAGAATGTTGCTTGTCAGTGCCTGGGGACTGTGCTGGAAGAGGGAGTTTTTTAATGGACACAGAGTCAATTTTGTAAAATAAAGAGTCCTGGTGATTGGTTGCACAAGGTGAATGTATTTAACACTACTGAACTGCACATTTAAAAATGGTTAAGATGATAAGTTTATGTTATATGTATTTGATCACAATTTTTAAAAAAGTTAAGGCAAGAAGTCATGACTGCGATCAAATTAAAGATGTAAGCAAGAGAGATTAACCAAAGGAACAAGATTTCTACTACAATCTGTTTGCCTAGGTAGGTAAAATATATGCAGTAGTAGCACTGTATATATTCAATATACTATTTCTCCAAAGTTAGTACAATGCCAAACTTTAACTCAATCTGAAATAAACATCATACATAATAAATTAGTGACATTTAAGTGTATAGTCAATATGGCCCAGAAATATTTTCATAAAACATCTTATGAAAGCATTAAAAATCCATTTTCTTTGCACATACATAAAAATAATCAAATATAGGAAATTATTTAACTATATGTGGAAACACTGATGGGGCAGTAAAAATGATCATTTTGGCCATGCTTTTTATAGCTTCGCAAATGTCTTCCCTTCTCAGATTCTCTGTTTTGCTCAGAGGAACTCTGCTGTTTTGAAAACAATGCACCCAAGGTCTTTGTAGCTTTGAAAACAATGCACCGAGGCCCTTGCAGTAGTCAAACTACTGTACTGACAGAAAATAAGCACTTTCCGGTGCATTCCAGGGTGGTCCTATCCAACTTAACTGGACTTTCGTATTCTTTAGAGCTGATCATACCATGGTCTTTTCTAAGCATGAACATGGGACAATTATTTTTTTCTTATCAGTACTTTTGAGCAATGCCAACTTCTTAGGCAATTTTCCCTAGTCACCAAGATGTGAATCAGTCAAAAAATTGAAGATGAACTCTGCAATTTTCTCTCTGCTCAACAAAGCAATCAAAACTGGAAAATCAGAAAGAACTGTTGTGTCAGGAAGAACTTGGTTAGAATGAAACTCTCCCTACATTTCTTAAATCCAAACAAGTTACAAAACTCAGACTAAATTTTGCTTATTCCATAATATGAGGATCTGTTTGAGAAAAAAAGTTTAGATAACAAGGAACAAAACATAGCAACCTTCTTTGCTGTGATCCTGGCAGAGAAACATAATTGCAAGCCTGATAGTTAATGACTAGTTAAAAATACATTGTATTTGAAGAGTGATTTTGTTAATTTGCATTTATATTATTGGCTGAAGAAAGTATTTGTTGATAAGAAGATTGTAATTTTGTATATTTGTCAGTTCAAGGCCCTAAAAACAAAAGACCCAGTTTTCTACCTAGGGAACTATAATCTAGGAGTGATAGAAAAGCAAAAAGTATTAAAATTACCTTTGAGAAGGAAAATACATGTTCTTAACAGCAGAAAATGGAAAAGAATTTTTAATAATATCTGCTGTTATTTTACATTTATCCAAATGAATCCTGAATAATTACTTAATTCAAGAATTAACGAGCAATCTAAAGCAGAGCGGCAATCATAGTTTCCAATGATAAAATTGACCACAAAGGAGTATTCAAGTCAGCTAATCTCACTTTTAAAGGCTGTCTCCTTTTGGAATGAAGAGAAAGGAAAACTTGGTCTCTAAATGTACCCAACCGAAAAAAGAAAAGTTAACAGTGTGAGATTAATTCAATTTAAAAAAAGTGTGGGAGATTTTGATGGGAGACCACCTATACGTTAATCCTCATTTTAAAAAAAACAGGGCAGGGAGTGACCCTTCACATTGTATAGATTACCGGAAGAGTGAACTAAGAAAAATACTGTGCACATCTTTTTAAAATTGAAAATACATGTTCAGTAAAATGGTCATTTACATTTTTGAGCATCTTTTTGCTGAACCTGCGAATGGCGGTGTCGGCAGGGTCGCTGGGGGGCAGACACCAAAGGGCAAAGCCATCCAGCTGGCTCTGCGGGGTTTCACGGTGGTGGGGCCGGAGCAGCGGCGGCCAGTGCCAGGGCAGTGACCCCCGGCGAGAGCTGGAGGAGAGCGCCGGGGGAGAGCGGACTTGCCGCGCTCCTAAGAGCGCGTGGAGGGTGGGGGGAACCGGGTGAGGGGGCGGAGGCGACAGGGGCGCGCGAGGACGCTGTCGGCCTAGCTGGGCGGGGCGGCCGCGGGTCGCAGGCCGATGACGCGCCGCGGCAGGCGGAGGAGCCGCCACTTCCTGGAGGCGCCGGCCGGGGCCGCTCTCAGCACTTAGCGCCGGAGCCGGGAGCCCGCGGCCGCCGCCATGTCCCATCAGACCGGCATCCAAGGTAACGGCGCCCGAAGCGGCGCGCGGGAAAGGGGCTCCCGGGAGGCTCCGGCCGAGCCGGGCGGGCTACGGGACTGGCAGGGCTGGAGTCGGGCCCGGAGGAAGGGAGCCGGTCTCGCGGGGCACGCCGGGCCTCTGCGCCTCTCCGAGCGTTCTGGTCCCGGGCGCTCCCGGCCTGCGTCCCTCCCAGCCCGGCCCGGCCGCCGACACGTTACAGACTGACCCGAAATTCGCAGAAGCGGGGGAAATTCGTTTCCGAGGAGGCCTGGGTGAAGGGGGCGTGCCTTCCACCGCCCCTGACGATAGCCCAACTTTCCCCCTTTTTATCCGGTAGGGGAGACCTGAAACAGTGGAGGCGACCGGGGCTCCTCTTCCTGTAGAGAGACGGGCGAATTTTCCTTTCACAGTGCGAAGGAGATTGTTACAGGATTTTGATTATAAAACGAAAGATACTGGAATCTTTTTCATTCCCAGTAAAGGTGCTTCCCAAACTCTTCAGCACTTTTTTCCAAAATGGAAACATGAATTTACGTTCTGAGAAATCCTGAGTATGGGGTGTTTTGATTTTTTCTTAGGTACTTCCCCAGGGAACTGAAAATTCTGGTCTTCGTGGCTGTATTCGATCATACCGTGAAGGCAGTTCAGTGTGCAATTATATCTGACCTCCATTATTTCTTGGTTTGAAAATGGGCAGTCTGGAAGCGCTCACCTCATCAGAATCAAATAATATATCCCGGGGTTACTCGCGATTACTTAACGAGTGCTAATATAAACCCACGCTCTTCCTGTTAATAGACAACGAATCTTCCCCAGATGAACATTTACTTGTGTTTTGTTCGTATGAGTCTTTGACCACCCCACACCTCTCCCTAAGCACACAAACACAAGCAAAATACTCTCAAACCTAAAAGCAGTTTTGTTTGTCCGAGTTAGACACTTAAATATGTAATTATTGATTTTCATGTTTGAGCCTTATAGCAATCACTCCTTAAATAGTGGTTCTTTGCTTTCAGTATACAACCCAAGGATGAAATCAGAATGAAATTGAAGCTTTAATGGGAACAGAAGGGTTATTAAATATATATTTGCTTAGTGAACTTAACTCTAGCTTTTTGAGAAAGACCAGTTAGAAAAATATTACCGGAAGTACAAGCTTGAATGCATTTTATTGACTTTTTGTTTAATCGGGATAGGATATCTGATATTTACTGTTGTTTTTAATGTGAAAATATAGAAATGAATATTATAATTTTGAAATTGGACTAGAAGAGAATGAAAGGTTTTCAACAATTTTCAACCAAGCAAGAGGTGTTTTTTAAAATCGTAATTTATTCATTATTGGATTTGAATAATTTTAATATTTTCACTCCCAGTGTTATTTCTGTTTTGGAATTATCTAGTTAAAACAGATTAGAATTAGTAGTAATATACTTTTAAGCTATATTAATATTTCTTAGCTGTGTACAGTGTCCGCTATGTTATACCTTTAAGTTTTATAGTTTAAATTACTGATAGTAAGGGGATGCTACATACTCAAGATTTTTTCTTCTATTACAATTCATTTCTCCTTATTTAAATAGCATTTGAAAGTATTAACACATAAGTATAAAAAATGGGTTTACTTGTCTGTCTTTTTCCACAGCAAGTGAAGATGTTAAAGATATCTTTGCCAGAGCAAGAAATGGAAAATACAGACTTCTAAAAATATCTATTGAAAATGGTTAGTTATACATTTTTAAATATTGTTTGTCCTTAGATTATTGAGTGTTATATTTTTAAGTTTCTAAGTCATGGTCAGTGATTGGAACTGTTAATTAATGTGAAGCAAGTTCAAAGCTTGCCTTTAGGTAAGGTGGATCCTGTACATTTGGTCATGTCCCATTGGCTGCTGCCTACCCTCTGAATTCTGTAGTTGACTATCAGGGAAACAGAAAGATATTTTTTTGGTGTGACATCTTCCTCTTTTACTTTTTGTCTCAGTTTTTGTACCATAACCCATTTCTAATGTTAGTGCTTCTATCTCTGGAATGGAAATCAGTAAACAGGTGTCTCTCCCAACACCCCCCAAAAATTACTTGAGAATTGTTACTCAGTAAAGTTAGTTTTGAAGTAGAAACAAAGGATTTCAAACTCCCATTTTCTCCACTTGATTGTAATTTGTGCTGAAGAAATGATTCCCCCTTTCTTGTTTTGGGACAAAGTTCTAAGAATGTAATAAATTGTAAATTGATCCTTTCAAAATAATTCTGTAGCAGGGAAATTGACTGGGTGGGAGAATCTTTTAATGTGGCTATATTTGAATTTGGACAATTAATATTCTTGCAAATGAATGTCTTAAAATATTCCATTGGTCTAATTTCTTAAATACCTGGAAATACTTTGCTTTGGAAAAATAACTTGTTCTTTTATAAACTGGAAGTAAACTTAATTTGCTTTCCATTTTTTACTTATATATTAAGAATACCAGAGTAGTTTGAAAAATATGCAGTTGTTGTAAATATATATTGCCACACTTGATAGGAATAAACATATACTGTAAAGCAGCATATTTTAGGAATATTGAGCTAAATTTTAAAGGCCATCACTTCCTAACTGACTAAGTGACTAAAATGGAAAAGTTTGTCTAACTAGGATCACTACGGAAGGAAAATGACACTCTTTCCTAAATCATCATTTTCTGATCTTTTTGTTTTGAGGAAAATTTTTAAGGAAATGAAAAGGAATAAAAAAAATAACAAATACTGCGATCTCCCCTTAATGACTGCTAATATTTTATCATATTTGCTCCAGCTTTTTTTAAACTTAATATTTTTGTGATATAAGGGCATCCCCTTTAAACAGTTTCACTTCCTGACCTCCTCTTCCTGAAGCAACTATATTAGGAGTTTTTATATTTCTGCAGTTTTTATATGTATCCCTAGATAGCTTATAGTGCTGTTTTGAGTTTTTAAGTTTATGTAAACTGATATCTTACTCTGCATCTTTTTTCTGTAAACATTATTTTTGTAATTAGTGTTGACAAAGAGCTCACTATTTTTAAATATGAATTCATCATATAACTATGCCACATAGTATGTGATCATTCTCTTACTGATGAACACTTAGGGTACTTGCAGCTTCCACTGTTCTTATATAGTGTAGTGAACATATGTTTAAGAGATTTTCTTTTTTTTTTTTTTAATTTGTCTTCTAGGTTTTTTTTTTTTTTAATGTAAGAGATTTTCTATGCAGAGAACATTCACAGTTTTACTTGATTCTGCCAAATGGCTGCACCAATTTATGCTTCTGGACAAAAGTTTTTTATTTGTAGCATTATGGCCAAGTAAGCACTAAACTTTTCTTTATTTATTTGAGAGAGACAGAGATAGTGAGAGAGAGCTCGAGCAGGAAGGAGGGGGAGAAGCAGACACCCCGCGAAGCAGGGAGCCCGATGCGGGGCTCGATCCCAGGACCCTGGAATCATGACCTGAGCCGAAGGCAGACGCTTAACGACTGAGCCACCCTGGCGCCCTTTTCTTGTGTTTATTAAATATAACATTTTAACCATGCTAGTCATAAAATCTTCATCTGTTTTTTTTTTTTTAAGATTTTGTTTATTTGAGAGAAAACACAAGTGTGGGGGAGGGGCAGAGGGAGAAGCAGACTCCCCTCTGAGCAGGGAGCCTGATGCCATGCCCAGGACCCTGGGATCATGACTTGAACCCAAGGCAGATGCTTAACTGACTGAGCCACCCAGGTGTAACTTCTTGATATGAATAATAGTAATAGGAGATGACTGTATTTATTAGTTTATTCTTTTCTTCATTACCATTTGGTATTTAAAACAATTCATGTGTCTTTTAAAAATTGTTCTTCATAGAAAAACTTGTGATTGGATCATGTAGTCAACCTTCAGATTCCTGGGATAAGGATTATGATTCCTTTGTTTTACCCCTGCTGGAGGACAAACAACCATGCTATATATTATTCAGGTTAGATTCTCAGAATGCCCAGGGATATGAATGGATATTCATTGCCTGGTCTCCAGATCATTCTCATGTAAGTAATTTTTTTGTAACTTGTTTAACATTAAATGCTAGAAATTTTTTTTTTTCTGAAATAGTCTTAGGCCAAGAGAAAGTTAAGAAGCAATAGTTATTTCCCATTGAAGGGAGTGATCATGAAGAAAATCCTCATATTGGTAATGTAGAGTCGGGAGTAATATACTTAGATTCAGAAGTCTTGCCCTTGAAATCAACAGAATTATTACTGATTTTAAATTTAAATATCTTTGTCAATTATATATAAATGACTATGCTCTGAAAATAATACTTGGAATAATTCTGAGACCTAATTGAATGTTATAGTAAATATTCTTAATAGCTACCATTCAAATGATAGGCATACACACAAGTATTTCTTTTAGGAAAGTTAGCAGAATGATTCAGATTACTGGATTTGATGATGCAGTATTATAAAACTATTTCTATTGGTTGGCAGTTACCTTTAGTAGTTTTCAACAGTTGCTATTAGATTCTTTAATAATAGTTTTTATTGTAGTTGTTTTCATCTTTGTATTCCTCATAGAATGGTATATGCCATAGGTATGCCATAAACATTTGATTCTTAAACAGCTTAATTAGTAACATCTGATCTTGATTTGTTTTGAGTAAAATGTCAGTATCCAGGTTACTTTATTTCAAGTGATGTTTTCTTCCTCATATCTTAAAGTAGTATTTTTTTTTTAATCACCATAGACATTTATTTAAAGTAATACATTTGCAGCTCAGATAGTTCTAAATTGTACATTTCAGGTTTATTCAACTTCTTAAAAATATTTGAGGGCAGCTGCAACCACAGATTTCAACTCCATCATTATTTCTTTGCCCATTCTTCTCTCTCTTCTTTCCCGAATAACTTCTTTCAGATATGGTCCAAGGTAGAATTTATCCTCCTCATACATCCTGTCGTTATAAAGGTTCTCAGAAAGCCTTCTTATGGCCTCTTTCACATCATCATTGTTATATATTGTATCATCTCTCATTAACCCCAGTTTATTGAACCCTGCAGCATTGTAGTACCATTTTCGAATACCCTCCAGCCACCGGCTTGATGGTGCAACTGCAGGCCTACTCGCCATTTTGACCCAAGGCTGCAGCGTTGCCCTTAAAGTAGTATTTTAAGTAGTTTTTTTTTTTAAATTCTTGAACTCCTTGTATACTTTGAAAAGTGAGTAAGTTTTTAAAATTTAGTTTCCCAATTTTTGTAAAATATGATGTATTGTAAATTGAAATCTACCTTAATAGATGAAATGTTATGATGGCTACTTGTACACATATACTTTAGCATATTACAGCCCCTGGACTTCAGCTTTATCACAGTTTATGTTTAATGTGCTTGAAGATTTTAATACATTCAGAAAATACTTTCTTTTGTAATGATAGTTTTCATCTATAAACTGCTAAGTAAACTTACACAACTTACTAGGTTCGTCAAAAAATGTTGTATGCGGCAACAAGAGCAACTCTGAAAAAGGAATTTGGAGGTGGCCACATTAAGGATGAAGTATTTGGAACAGTAAAGGTACAAAACTTATATTTATATATATGTGGATTCCACGTGTTGGAATTAAACCAATATAAGGACTCCTAGGTAATGGATAATTGATATGAAATCAGACTAACGAATCTGTAAACATAAGAATAAGAGAAAATATTACTATATTTCATATGATAAGTTAACTAAAACATGTACTTACCCTTTTAAAATATGTTGGAATATCCTTTGTTAGTCTTTAGAAACTACACGATACCTTAGAGATCATCTAGTTTAACCCCTCATTTAGTTCAGCCTTTTCACTTTAAGGATAGGGAAACAGGCTCAGAAAAATGAGAGACTACTTGAAAGAGATGTTAATTTTTAGATATTTTGGGCATTTATATCCATGTAGAAGCAGTAACTATGCATATTATTTAAACCAGGAACATTGAGGCAGGTAAATTGATAATTAATTGGGATAGTTGATTAATACATTTAATTAGTTAAATTATGATTAAGAATTTACTTTGTAATAAAAATTATATGGTAAGGAGATATATTTATACATATATACACAAATTAAGAAAAATGAAATATTTTTTGAACAGTAATATTATCTAGTGGATAGACCACAAGACTGGATGGGAATATTTTGCTTGTTCACCATTAATTGTGAGGTGTCCTGTTTTCTCAGTTCTTTCTATTCTCATTCTTTCAAATCACAAAATTTTGATGAAAAAGTAGACCTCTTTGGAATATTTTATTCTTTTAAATAAGAGCTACAATCATTTTCTATGAAAAACTATAGAGAAATTGTATAAATCAATATAATAGAGAATTCAGAATCTGAATGTGTTGATTATTGAATAGTTAGGGGGCAGACTTCCCCAGTAAGTTAATTATAATCGTCCTGTAGACTTGAACATGACCAAGTTCATCATGTGACTGACATCACCACCACCACACTCATACCCATTTAGTAATTAGAAAACTTTAGGGAAGCTTAAGGAAATGAAGAGTAAGTACTCCCCCTTAAATTTTTTTGAAAGAGGATTTTTGAAAAATAAGAAATAGTAAAATTCTTGATACTATTTTTCAATCAAAATGTTTTATGTTAAATTAATAATTTTGTTTTTCCTAAAGTGACTTCATGGAGGTTTTCTAGGGAATAACTAGTAACAATCCATTTCTGTGTTTACAGGAAGATGTATCATTACATGGTTATAAAAAATACTTGGTGTCACAATCTTCTCCTGCCCCATTGACTGCAGCTGAGGAAGAATTACGGCAGATTAAAATTAATGAGGTAAATTACAGTTTTGATACTCTTGCAAAATTTTAAGAGTTTGAAAAAATATTTTTAATTAATAGATGTAGAGGTAACTAGAGAATAAGTAAGTTAGGTAGCTTGCATTTATTCTGTATAGTTTAGAGACAAGACTGTGCTCATTGTATTTTCAGGAAAAAAGTTAACAGTAAATATTAAAATTTGTATTAATTTCATAAATAACTTCCTCCTATATTTGTAATGTATGTGACGGAATAGTAAATCTTCCTGTTGGAAGTACAACTTTTTTTAACTTTGTACTTTGAATACTAGATAAATGGGAAAAATGTGTGTTACCCATTTTGGGCAAAGAATTCTATCTAATGAGGTTGCCGAAGCAGGTTTGTTTTGTTACATTCTATTGTTTTATTACATTATTTTGTTTGGTGACTAAAGAGAGTAAAATGTAAATGCTATAAGATATTTAGTATTTCTAGAAGCTCTATAAATTAACTTCTCTGAATACTACTTGGATGCATATGTATATATGGGAGATGGTGTTTTGAGTACTTGTTTAGCTCAGTTATATTAGAGTCAATAAATTTCGTCCATATTATAGTTTATCATATTTCTGATGTGTTTACTGCAGCTGTTCTAATTACAAGTTAGAATAGTTACTATATTTCTACTGGGATTTTATAGGAAAGAACAAGTAGCAGAAACCACTATTCACTAGTCTGAGTAACCAACTAATAGGAGTCAGTCTGGAAAGTGATTTAATATTATTTAATATTAACCTGAGAGCAAGGATCTATCTTTATATTATTTTAACTCAAGTTATTTGAGTAAAGATTTTTATGTGATTTTTTTTTTTTTTTTACAAGTTTGATAGTTTGTTTTATTCCTTGCAATCAGAACCCAGAGGATCATATTGGGGTATGCATTTGCATATGTTCTATGATGTTTTCATTATCCAGTATCATTTATGCTGTAGAATCTCCATTCGTTTTTTTAAAAGTAAAATTTCTATTTGACTTTCTGTTGCAACACTGCAAATGAGACCCTATACTAGCTATCATTTGAGTATAAAAGTCTTAAAACATGTACATTGAAAGCTTTCTTAAAGTACTCTTCTAGTATTTGCACACCCATGTTCTTAGTAATGAAAGCTCAAAGTCTGGAACTTCTGCAGTAGTATAATTTGTTGAGCTGTGTTGTGTCTTTGTATACTGTTCGTACTCCTTTCAATTCAATGCATGGTGTTTGTGTTGCATTTTATGTCTAACAGAACAAAGTAAAGTTTGATACATATTGTATATATATCACACTGTTCATAAATTTTATCAAGTAAAATTTTATAATTAAAGGTGTAAACTGAGGACACTTGAAAGAACTTACGAAGTTCATTGCAAATGTGCCAAACCAAACATATAAACAACCTCCCCCCCAAAGCCCCACTAACACTGCATACTCACTCAAATGTTCACTCCCAACATTTCATAAAGATGTGTCATGCACTCTGCATGTCGACAGAATGCTAGCAGAACATGAACAAATGTGAAAAATTACTTGCTTTTTAAGTTCGTAGTATTTTAAATGTTAATTTTACTTATATTAAAATGGGCAAGGGTGGAATGACACTTGATAGAGATTGGGTTTTCTTATCTTTGCCGTATGACACTGCTAAATGCTAAAACTTCATCAGTAAATTAAATCTGTCATACTTAGGTACAAACTGACGTGGGTGTGGACACTAAGCATCAAACACTACAAGGAGTAGCATTTCCTATTTCTCGAGAAGCTTTTCAGGCTTTGGAACAGTTAAGTAACAGACAGCTCAACTATGTGCAATTGGTAAGAGACATATGATAATTATGAACTGGCTGCTGCTTTTGGTGGCTCATGGCGCGTACAAGGTTTATTTTTAATGGATTTAAAATTGTTTTGTTTCCTGATTTTTTTATTCATTTTCTTAAAATTACGAGACAATATATGTTGATTGTGAAAAGTCAAACCTGTGTAAGTTTCCCCTTGTCTCCTAGTGTTTTTTTACTATAAATTTTAAATTGCTGTGTATCTATTTTAATGAGTATTTCTTATTGACAGGAAATAGATATAAAAAATGAAATTATAATTTTGGCCAACACAACAAATACAGAACTAAAAGATTTGCCAAAGAGGATTCCCAAGGATTCAGCACGTTACCATTTCTTCTTGTATAAACATTCCCATGAAGGAGACTATTTGGAGTCCATAGGTAGATAATATATTGTTTTAACATGTTATTTTCATTTGGCTTATTGATTTTTTTTAGCACTGTATTCTTACTTCTTGCCCAGAGGACTTAGTTATAGTTCTGTGAGGCTTAGTATTTGCTTTAATTGATGTATTGCTAATTGTATTTATTATTTTAACTTACAGTTTTTATTTATTCAATGCCTGGATACACATGCAGTATAAGAGAACGGATGCTGTATTCTAGCTGCAAGAGCCCTCTGCTAGAAATTGTAGAAAGACAACTACAAATGGATGTCATTAGAAAGGTAAAATTACCTATCTATTTATTTTAAAATTTCAGTTTTTGTTAGATCTTTATTGTCTTTTCCAGGTAGTTTGTGATGTATTATGATTTATTAATGAAGGTATTTCTTTCTTGTTCTCACATAAATCCTTAGGGTCTCCTCTACTCTAAGTGCTTGAGGATGATCTATCATTACTACAGTCTCCTTATAGATCTGTTCTCTTTAATATGTAGCCATAAACTACATATGGCTATTTAAATTTCACTATAAATTAAAATTAAGTAAAATTTAAAATTCAGTTTCTTAATCATACTAGACACATTTCAGGTGTTCATTAGGTACTCGTGGCTAGTGGCTACTGTCTGTATTCGACAGGTGCGGAATTTAGAAAACATTTCCATATTGCAGAAAGTTCTGTTGGACAGTGCTGCTAGAGCTACATACTTGTGATTGTCTCAACACTTGCTATTAATAAGGAACTACAGTCTCCATTTATAACTGAATCATGGGATGGTTGAGAATCTAGTTGTTGAGAAAGGAGGGAATGGGCATAAACATTTCAATTTGGGGAGCTAAGCTACCAATTTTATTAAATTTATTTTCTTACATGCAAATGAGGCACGGGGAAAGATGTGGTTTATTCTTGAGCCCTTCAACTCATTAAAACACAGGTCCCTAAAACTACCAGTGTTCTAGGTGCTGAACCCTTCAAGCTTTTTAAGTTTGTAAGGTATAGCAGGGACTGGCTGACTTTTTTATTAGAAGAGCTGATAGTAAATATTCTAGGCTTCACCAGGCCACATATGGTCTTTGTTACATATTCTTGTTTGTTTTATTATTTTATGTTTATAACCCTTTAAAAATGTAAAACACACTCTTAATTCGGGCTAAAGTTGGCCCTGTTCTAGAGTGATTTCAAGTGACTCAGGTAACAGAGGGGCCAGTGAGTAATGTTTCTTGAATATGTATATTGTACCAAAGCAGAACAACTTGAGAATATAGTGGTGGCTTCTTATGCATTAGTTAAATAGGAGAAGAAAGAGGGAACCAAATAGAAAATGATTATTGCTGATTATGTATTCAGGCAATGCACCACCGCCCCGCTCCAAAAAAAAAAAGGTGAAAATGAAACTATTTACATATGGTCCTTGATACTCTCCTGCTGGAATGGGTATTATGTATTTATTTGTGAGCATTCACACCTGAAAACTGGCTCCTTGCTTGTATTAGGTTTTGAATGTTGTCTTTTTCATACAGGATCACACTTAATTCCATCTCTTACAGATTGAGATAGACAACGGGGATGAGTTGACAGCAGACTTCCTTTATGAAGAAGTACACCCAAAGCAGCATGCACATAAGCAAAGTTTTGCAAAACCAAAAGGTCCTGCAGGAAAAAGAGGAATTCGAAGACTTATTAGGGGTCCAGCTGAAAGTGAAGCCACTGCTGATTAAAATCATTATATTAAGCATTACAATAGTAGTTTTTTTAAAAGTCCAGCTTTTAGTACAGGAGAACTGAAATCATTCCATGTTGATACATAGTAGGGAAAAAAATTGTACTTTTTGAAAAACAGCACTTTTCACTTCTGTGTGTTTTTAAAATTAAGGTTATAGAAGACTCATGATCTCTATTTTTAAGTTAATGCTAGAAAAGGGTTCAACATAGTGATGTTTAATTTTGTCACACTGTTTTCACAGAGTAATAATGATTCCATACTTTCACACACTTCTTAAAATTTTATACAGTTGGGCCAATTCCAGAAAGTCTAATGTCTCAAAGTAAGATACACTCCTTACTACTCTTTAATGAGACATCAAGTTTTTTTCTTGAAGGGAGAAAGACCTTAAAATATTCATACTACTCAATGAATATGTTAAGGACCAGGTTAGATTATTTTCTCAGCTGAGAACTTAGTGTGCCTAGGTAAAGGTGAAAAGTTGCTGACTCTGAGAAGCAGTGCTTAGCTCTCAGATGATGGGATCATGTCTGCAACTTTTAGAAACAGTGCTTTATTGCAGCAGTCTTTTCTAGTTGACTTTTTTGGTTTTTTAAATGGCATTAAAATTTCAGAAGATCAGTTCATTCTGAAACCTTAAAGGTACCAGATATTTTCTATACTGCAGGATTTCTGATGACGTTGAAAGACATATTAAACAGCTTTAGTAAATTCTCTTTCTAGTGCTTTAAAGTTTCCTTTTCAGAAGTAACTCATTTCATTCTAAGTAGTTTGAGGCTAAATATCTATGTTCAGATTGAATATTAAATTAACATCATTAAAAAGAAAACAAAACTAAAGTCAACAGTGTTGAAAAAATCTTAAACATCAAGATTGATTTTTCTCCAGAATCCCAGAACCATATATTAATAGGCAAATTGTGTTCTTTATTTTTGAGGAAATACTCATTTAATAAAACTGAAAGTCCTAGTACTTACCAGCCTAATACAAATTAAATACTTAAGAAACTTGTTTCAATTCATATCTTATTTCAAAGCACATTTAACTATTTAAAGCTTTGCATTTTCAGTTACAACCTACAGAAATTTTGAGCCTTTTTTTTTTTTTGGATACTTGAAATAGGGAAGGAGATAGAACACTTTGTCATGTTAAATCTGATAAACCTGCTGCAAGAGCCATAACTTTGAGGAGTTTTCTAAATGAACTGTGGGGATCCAGGATTTAGAATTTCTTGATCTAAACTTTATGCTGCATATAACATTAGAAATGCACATTTCATAGTATAAAATATGAAACACATTTTTATACCTTATTATCTAAGGTACTATATGCACCTTTCAAAAATTCAATGTGTGTTCAAGTAAAGCATATTAGAATAATTATGGGTTGACAGGATTTTTTTTCTAGAGGTAAGAGTATGTGTGTGGGGTTTTGTTTGTTTACAAATAATCAGACTATAATATTTAAACATGCAAAGTAATTGGCAGTAATGTTGCACTTGTTTACTAAAGATACACTTTAAGTTGTTCCATGGGTGCCCACATAGACACACGTATACACAAATTACTGCATTGAGAATCCTAGAGCTGTGTTGCAGACCATAGCTCAAGCTGTATTTTCAATCAGAAAGAATGTAAAACCTGTCATGAAGGTATAAAATAATTTGGTGGTGAATGTTTTTCTGTACCATTCATGTGCAATTATAGTCTAAATTCTGCTACACTACATGAAAGTAAATGGACATTCCAGAATATAGATGTGATTATATAGTCTTAAACTAATTATTATTAAACCAAGATTGCTGAAAAATCAGTGATGCATTTGTTATAGAGTATAACTCATTGTTTACAGTATGTTTTAGGTGATATCATCATAACAATAGAAGGTGATCAAAGTATTCCAGGTAAATTTATATAGCAGTGAAGAATTACATGCCTTCTGTGGACATTTTATAAGTGCATTTTATATTGCAATAAATCTTTTTCTCTTTAAATTGTGTACTAAATTGTTTTCTAGCATAAGGTTTTTTTAAAAACGTTTGGATAATTCTGCATAATGCAATGTCTGGTAATAGGCTAGAAATCCCATTGATCTATGCATTTAATTCACCCATCTAAATCAAGGATTTTAAATATTTTGTAACCTAGGCAAATTGTGCTTAATTTAGATTAGAACTTTCCTACTGCCGCAGCAATAATGAAAATGCCATGAGTTATACAGTCCTGTGATAAAAGCTCCCCTGTATAATAGAATGACCAACATACTTGACGCTAAACTCTTCAGATACTTGCCACCCATCCAACAAATACTGAATGCATTCCCATGCACAGTTCACAACCAGACTGATCTTTTTCTAAGGCCAAATTACAAAAGATGGAGAGTTGTCTTTAAAGGGGCTGATTTTAGAAACTTAAGAGTTAAAAAAAAACTCTTTAAGGTATTTCTACTCAGAACTATAATGTGCCTGAGACACATATTGTAGTTTGATATATATCCTTTGCATACACAGCCATACATTATAAGGATGAGAGGTTCTTTTTTAAAAAGTACGGGTTCTGGGGCTTTATATACAGAGGTTTTGATAAAATAGGTGGACCCAGGAATTACATAGTTTCATAAATGAGTCATGTGTTGCCATGACTGGGTACAGTTTGCCTTATGATATAAATTTTTTTTCTCCCATTCAGTCAACAAACTTCTTTAGTACTCTGTACTGGTATATAGTAGTTATCAATAGAGGTAACATCTCATACAGAATAAAATCTAGTTCTTACTGTTTGTTGCCCATCAGCTTCTGCGTGACTTGGTTCATGGCTCTCTTCCACCTCGGTCAGTTGGCTCCAGTTCATTAGCTGCTTGCTGTACCTCGATAGACCAAGAATGCTGCTGCCTCAGGAGGACTGAATGCACTGTTCCCCACACTGGATCACTAATCCAGTATCTACATGTGGTTCCTCCTTCACTTAACTCAGGTCTCTACTCAAGCGTCGTCTCCTTAGAGAAGTCTTCCCTGACATCCAAATCTGATTGTACGCCCTGTCCTCACCTTAATCCTGTCTTACTTTTCCTCAAAGCACTCAGGAATTATCGATCTATGCATATTGTTAGTCTCTTCCACTAAAATACAAGCTCAAGGGGCAGGGACTTGGTTTTATTCACTGCGGCATCCTCAGCACCTACAGCAGTGTCTAGGACAGTGGATACTTTATTTATAGAATGAATAAAAGAATGAGAGATTTTACCTTTCCTTGAACAGTGGGGAAAAGAGCACATCCCAGCAGTGGTCGGTGTAGCACAGAGGCTACACACTGCATCCCGGCCAGAGCATCCTGGCCAGAGCAAACATCCTGGCCAGAGCAAACATCACTAGTGCAGACAGAGCCTCTTGTCCTCTGGACCGTGGTTTCTACCACAAAAGATGAGTATCAACTCATTCCAGAGCAGCAAGTGTCTTCCGGCGGGGATCTTTATTCAGCAGACTGCTCTGGAAAGGCCAAGACCAGCCTCCATTCAACTGCCAGTGCAGCTCTACCACCATCAGCATTTGCTAGGATTCGGCCAGGCTGTGGGAATTCCTGGATGCGTACAGGGAAGAGGCAAGCTATGCAGGTTAAATTGTATTTCTTAGTTTCCAATTACCAAGCTGGATGAAACAGCATGGGTCATTTGTGTGTATGTGTGTGTGATGCTGCCACTTACTGGCTAAATGACGGAATTGGTTATGTACTCTACCATACCATAAACTACCCCCAGTATTTAGTGGTTTAAAACAACAGCAGTCATGTTCCGCAAGTCTACAGTTGGTTGACCTCTCATATAGTCATAGCTGACGGGTTGGCTGGTCTAGGATGATGTTACCTGAGATGACTTGTCTCTCTGCTCTGCATGGTCTCTCAGCAGCAGCACGTTAGCCCAGGCTTTTCTCATGGCAGTGGCAGTGTTGTGAGAGAGAGTAGTACCCAAGGACTCTTGAGACCCAGGCTAGGAGCTACAACACCACTTTTGGTGCATTCTACTGAGTAAAGCAAGTAACAAGGCCATCCTAGATCTAAGAGCTTGGGAAATAGACTGTACCTCCTGATGAGAAATATTGCGAAGGGCATATATGTAGGGAAGAGTGGACAATTGCAACTTAATGAACATTAGGAAGAAGTTACTTAACCTTTGGGGGCCTCAATTTCCTCAATAAGGAAAAGATAGAGTCTACCTTATAGAGTTATTAAATGAGATCATGCTCATAACACAATGCTTGGCACAGCAGTCAGCTCTCGACAATAATAGAGAAGATGATGATTAGATGATGACATAGAGTATAGTGGTAAAGGTTATAGGCTGATGTCAGACGCCTGAGGTAAAAATCCAAGCTCTGCAATTTCTTAGCTGCATAACCTTGGGCAAGTTACTTCACTTCAAGTTCCTCATCGGTAAAATATGGATAATGATATTACCAAATTCACAGGCTTGTTATAAGCACTTTGAGCAGTGTTCATAATCATTTAATAAAACCAGTGTACTATACAACTTTTTAAAAATTACAAGTTTATAAATTAACATTATTTTTAATTGTTAATGGGGTACTATGAGAACCCAGAGGAGAGGCTACCTTTTTCTATCTGGGGAATCAGAGAAGACTGTGGAGTGGGTACTTGCACTGAATCTTAAAGAACTGATATGTGTTTGCCAGGTGGACAAAGCAGGTCAGAGCATTTCAAGCAGAAGAAAATGGGTAGTATGCATAAATACAGATAGCCATGTCATGTTTAAGAAATTCCAAGAAGTGCAGTTTGGTTGGGAGAAAAGCATATTTCAGACTGGGTGGCTAATGAGAACCAGAAAAATCTAGTCGTCTGCATGTGGATGATATTTGAAACTCCATAATTGGACAAGATAAGTATGTCCAGTAAGAAGAAAGAGTTATCTAGGACAGGATCATCAATATTAACAGGGTATGAGGGGGGCAGAGAAGTATTCAAAAGAAACTGAGGAACAGAGGCAGGAGGAAAACCAGGAAGCCAAGAAAAAAGTTTCGAGAAAGAAGGGATGGAATTCTATCCAAATTGAAAATGAAACCAGGTGACTCTGCTTTCACCAAGAGCAGAGCAGGTAATTCAGATCAAACCTCCTCCTGAGGAAAACTAGGGGAAAAAATCTGCTCGAAGGCATCAGAACACTCACAAGGTAGTCAAGAAATATAGACCAAGACTAGGAAAAGATAGAACTCTAAAAAGATGAATCCAGCATCTGGGGACTGCTATTTCTCTGGGGGGACTTGCCATTTCTGGAAGGAGCTATAAATAGGCCTGTATATGTATTGAGCATCTTTTCATATGCTTATTGACCACTTGTACATATTGAAGAAATTTCTATCCAGATCCTTTACTCATTTTTCAATTTATTTTCTTATTGAGTGGTAGGAGTGCTTTCTACATTCTGGATAGCAGATTCTTATCACATATATGATTTTCAAATACACCATTCTATGGATTGTCTTTTCATTTTCTTAATAATGGTCTTTGAGACATAAAAGTTTTTAATTTTCATTAAGTCTAATTTATATATATATATTTTTTGGTTGCTTGTGCTTTGGGTGTCATATCTAAGAAACTGTTGCCTCATTCAAGAAGAAACTCTGTGTTCTTTTAAGAGTTTCATAATTTTGCTCTTATCTTCAGGTATTCCATCCATTTTGAGTTTATTTTAGTATATAATGTGAGGTAGGGGTCCATCTTCACTCTTTTGCTTGTAGGTGTTCAGGTGTCCCAGCACTATCCATTAAAATGACTATTCTTTCTCCCTTTGAATGGTCTTGGCAAGTCAATTGACCATATATGTGAGAGTTAATTTCTCAATTATTATCTTTATGCCAGTACCACATTGTCCTGATTGCTGGCTAAATGTCTTGATCACTGTAGTTTTGTAGTAAGTTTTGAATTCAGGAAGTGTGAGTCCTCCAACTTCGATCTTTTTTAAAGATTATATTGGCTTTCTGGTTCCCTTACATTTCCAAGTGAATTTTAGGATCAACTTGTCCATTGCCGCAAAGAAGCCAGCTGAGATTTTGCTAAGGATTTTACTGAATCTGTAGATCATTTAGAAAATATTGCCATCTTAACCCTAAGGCTTACAATCCATAAATATAGATGGTCTTTCCATATATTTGTCTTTAATTTCTTTCAACAATGATTTGTGGAGTTTAGTGTACAATCTTGTAATTCTTTGACTAATTTATTCCTAAGTATTTTATTCTTTTTGATGTTGTAAGTGAAATTGTCTTAGTTTCCTTTTCGGATTGCTCATTGCTAATGTATAGAAATACAACTCATTTTCATGTGTTGATCTTGTATACTGCAACTGTGCTAAATTTATTTATTAACTCTAATAGGTTTTTTTTTCCCCTCTGTGCATGTGGATCCTTTCGAGTTTTCCATTAATGAGACATGTCATCAGCAAATAAATAGTTTTACTTTTTTTCCAGCCTGGATTCCTTTCCTTCCTTCTCTTCCTTTCCCTTCCTCCCCTTCCTGTCTGTTACTCCCTCCTTTCTTCTCTCTTCCCCTTTCTGCCCTCCTCCTCTTCCTTCTCCTGCTTCTTCTTTTGTTTTGGTGATAGCCCAGCTAAAATCTCCAGTACAACATTGGACAGAAAGGGAGGAGAGAACATCCTTGTTGTGTTCCTGATCTTAGAGAAAAAGCTTTCAGTCTTTCACCATTAAATATGATGTTCTGTTTTTGTTTGTTTTTTTATGGATGTGCTTTATCAGATTGAGGATGTTACCTTCTATTCTTTATTTCTGAGTGAATTTATCATGAAAGAATATTGAATGTTGTGAAATGCTTTCTCTGCATCTATTGATACGATCAATCATGTGGTTTTTGTCTTATTCTATTTAAATGATGTAGTACAGTTACTGATTTTTGTATGTTGAACCAACCTTTCATTCCCAGGATAAATGCTACTTGGCTTTGGTGTGTAATCCTTTTTATATGGATTTTTGTGTTTACATTGGGCACTGCTTTTGCTGCATCCCATAAGTTTTGTTGTGTGTGCATGTTTTTTAGACAGAGACAGAGAGAGCGCTGTGGGGAGTGGGCAGAGAGAATCTTAAGCAGGCTCCATGCCCAGAGTGGAGCCCAACACAGGGCTTGATCTCACAACCCTGATATCATGACCTGAGCTGAAATCAAGAGTTGGATGCCCAACCAACTGAGCCAGCCAGGTGCCCCTGTTGTGTGTTTTTCATTCATCTCAAAGCATTTTATAATTTGCCTTGTGATTTCTTATTGGCGCATCATATTTTTAGGAATGTGTTATTTAATTTATACATATTTGTGAATTTCCCAAATTTCCTTCTGTTATTAATTTCTAATTTAATTCTTCTGTGGCTGGAGTACAAGTTTTGTATGATTTCAATCCCTTGAAATTTATTGAGACTTGTCCTATTTACTGGAACTGGTAAATGTTACTTTATTTGGTACATGGGTCTTTGCAAATGTGACTAAGCTAGGGATTTTGAGACCAGGAAACTATCCTGGATTATCTAGGTGGGCCCTAAATATAATAACATGTATCCTTATAAGGAGAGGCAGAAAAAATTTGACTACAAAATTAAGAACAGAAGCTAATGTTAAGATGGAGACAGAGATTGAAGTGATGTGGCCACCAGCTAAAAATGCTGGCAACCAATCAATGCTGGAGCAAGAAATGGATTCTCCTCTAGAGCTTTTGGAGGGTTTGCAGCCATGTCCACACCTTGATTTTGGTCAACAGTATTGATTTTGGACTTCTAACCTCTAAAATTTTGAGGGAATTAATTTCTATTGTTTTAAGTCATCAAGGTTGTGTCAATTTGTTACACCAGCCACAGGAAACTAATACCCTTCTTTTATGGACTAACATATGGTCTATCCTAGAGAATTATTCATGTGCAGCTTAGAAGAATGTGTATTCTGCTTTTGTTGGGTGGAGTGTTCTATAGATTCTGTGAGGTCTGTTTGATTTATAGTGCTATTCAAGTATTCTATTTCCTTGTCATCTTCCACCTAGTTGTTCTATCCATTAAGTGTGGCATTAAAATCTGCAGCAATTCTTGTTGAATTGTCTATTTTTTTTCTCAGTTGTGTCTGTTTTGCTTCATGTATTTTAAGATTCTGTTGTTAGGTGAATATCTGTTTGTAATTGTTGTATTTTCTTGATAGGTTGACTCTTTTAGCATTACAAAAAGGTTCTTTGTTTATAGTAAGAACTTTAGCCTCAAAATCTATATTGTCTAGTATTGGTAGAGCTACTCCAACTCTCTTTTGGTTACTATTTGCATGGTATATCTTTTTCAATCCATTTACTTTCAACCTATTCCCATCTTTAAATATAAAGTGAGTCTTTTTTAGGCAGAATACACTTGGATCATGTATTTTTGTCCATTTTCCAATGTTTCCATTTAGTTGGAGTGTTTAATCCATTCACATTTAATGTAGTTACTGAGGAGGTAGGAATTACATCTGTTATTTTGCTATTTATTTTTCTATATGTTATGTTATTTTTGATACTCATTTCATCTATTACTGCCAATAGATATATTTTCATGTTCTATTTTAATTTCCTTATCATTTCTTTTACCATATTTTAAAAATTATTTTCTTACTGATGCTCTACGAATTACAATTGACATCTTATAAAAATCTAGTTTGGAGTAATATCAACTTAATTTCAATAGTTTCTGTATAAGTCTATGCCCTGTCCACTTCTTTGTGCCATTATTGTCATACAAATTACATCTTTAAACACATGAGATGCCCACCAACACAGATTTATAATTATTGCTTTATTTACTTATCTTCTAAATAAGATAGGAGAAAAAGAGCCACAAACAAAATATATATTTATAATGTCTTTTATATTTACCTATTGCCTTTACTGGAACTTTTTTATTTCTTCCTATGGATTTGAGTTACTCTTTAGTGTCCCCTGGTAGCAGCCACAAAGATTAGGGCACCAGATAGGACTTGAGCTCTTTTCTGGATGACAGCAATTATTACAATACCATGGGACCAGGAACACAAGTTCCCCTGCCTCCAGAGCCAGTCAGTTCCACAGGTGTATCCTGGGCAACAGCCACAAAGATCAGGGCACCACACATGTAAAAGCTCCCTTTTGGGGCTACTGGTGCTCTGGAGCACAGAAAAGGGAGAGCATGAAGATGGTGCCCACCAGTCTCTGTCCCTGAAGAATGTTCCAGCTGGCTCCAAGATGTATTAAATTAGATACTTGCTCCTCAGGCCAGAGCTTTAATATAAGTAGGTGAGCTTCCTTCACTTTAAGTCTGGGTGGGTACAATTGGTTGCCTCTGAGCTGAGACCTGGGGTAGGTGAATCCAGGTGCACAGAACTATAAGAGCTATCTTCCTGATTGCTACAATCTATGAGTCTAGGGACAAGCCCCCCCCCTTTTTCCCAGAGCTAGATGTTTTGGGGGCTCATCTCTAAGATGCAAGCCCTAAAAGTTGGGGTGCATGATGGGGGTTCACACCCTTTGCTCCCTGGGGAGAAGCTCTGGGTTTTGAGCTTTCTCCCAGTTGTGGGTCTCTGTGCTGTGGGTGGGGTTTTTGGTGAGATGTGTCCCCACCTCTCCCACCTGTTTTGATGTGGCTTTCTTCACATTTGCCTGATGTGCAGTTGTCATTCAGACAGCTCTTAGGTTTGTTTTTTTTTTTAAAGATCTTATTTATTTATTCATGAGAGACAGAGAGAGAGAGGGGCAGAGGCAGAGGGAGAAGCAGGCTCCCCGCGGGGCAGGGAGCCCGATGCGGGACTCGATCCTAGGACCCTGGGATCATGACCTGAGCCAAAGGCAGACGCTTAACCAACTGAGCCACCCAGGCATCCCTTTTTTTTTTTTTTTTTTTAAAGATTTTATTTATTTATTTGACAGAGAGAGACACAGCGAGAGAGGGAGTACAAGCAGGGGGAGTGGGAGAGGGAGAGGGAGAAGCAGGCTTCCCGCCGAGCAGGGAGCCCAATGTGGGGCTCGATCCCAGGATCTGGAATCATGACCTGAGCGGAAGGCAGACGCTTAATGACTGAGCCACCCAGGCACCCCCCCTTTAGGTTTTTTAAAGAGGAAATTGTTCCATATGTAGCTATAGACTCAGTGTGTCCGTGGGAGGGTCCTATGTTGCCATCTTGAATCTGGTTTTCATGTTTGGTACCTTCGTTTTTGCAGTTGGCACCCAGGGGATGCCTCTTAATTGCCTAGCTCTGATTGGCCATGGGGTCTTGCATTCCTGGGTCCCATGGAACTGTGGCAATTGGAGAGATAGTTCTTAGCAGGTTGCCATTCCCAGAGCATTGCACAGAAAGCAGACTGAGGCACACTCCCCAGTCTTTCTGTGAAGGAGGCCTCTGGTTGTCCTGGAACTTTAACCTAATGATCAGGATTTAGGTTTATCACACACCTAGTAGACCATGAAGCTGCTCTTAAGGAACATAGGCTGTAGACACAATCTTGGTAGTCTCCTTTTGCCTTGCTCCAGCTCACTAGTATCTCCCAGAAAAGAACTTATTCCCTCATCTGGAGCCCCAATTTTTGTGACTGCTGCCCAGGGGATACTGCCAGATTGCCTAACCAGTGGAACTTACACCTGTAGTCCCACAACACTATATATATTTGCATACTTTTAAAAGCTGCTGCCCAGGGGCGCCTGGGTGGCTCAGTTGGTTAAGCGACTGCCTTCGGCTCAGGTCATGATCCTGGAGTCCCGGGATCGAGTCCCGCATCAGGCTCCCTGCTCCGCAGGGAGTCTGCTTCTCCCTCTGACCCTCCTCCCTCTCATGCTCTCTGTCTCTCATTCTCTCTCTCTCAAATAAATAAATAAATAAAAAATCTTTAAAAAAAAAAAAAAAAAAAGCTGCTGCCTGAGGGCCTGGCCTCCAAATAGCCTGAATCTACATGTTGAGATGTTCCTCTTAGGGAAACTGACAAGTGCTGGCAGGCATATCATCAACTACTGGGAGCTTTTAAAAATATAGTAGGTTGCTTGGATGAGCACAAAATTTTGAGTGATGACAAAGAGTTGGTCAGGTTTGAATGACAAGGTTTGGCTTCTATACAAGGACACTCCTTCATGACTGGGAGAGATGGTTGTTTCATCTACTGTAAGAAATCAACAGAGAGTTAAGCAAAATGAAGAAACAGATGAATATGTTCCAAAAAAAAGAACAATATAAAATCTGAAAAAAATAAAACAAAACAAAACCTTAAAGAAATAGAGATAAGTAATTTGCCTCATAAAGAGTTCAAAGTAATGGTCATAAAGATGCTCATCAAACTGGGGAGAGGAATGGATGAACACAGTGAGAATTTCAACAAAGAGATGGAAAATATAAGAAAGTACAAAACAGAAATCACAGAGCAGAATAATACAATTACTAAACTGAAAAATACACTAGAAGGGTTCAATAGTAGAATAGATGAAGCAGAAGAAAAGATCAGTCAACTCAAAAAGAAGGCAGTGGAACTCACCCAATCAGAGCAGCAAAAAGAAAAAAGAATGAAAAAAAAGGGGTTTATAGGACATCAAGCATACTATAATTTGCATTTTAGGGGTCCTAGAAAGAGAAGAAAGAGAAAGGGGCAGAAATCTTGTTTGAAGAAATAATGGCTGAAAACTTCCCTAACCTGGGAAAGGAAACAAACATCCAGATCCAGGAAGCCCAGAAAGTTCTAAATAAGAGGAACCCAAAGAGACTGACACCAAGACACATTATAATTAAAATATCAAAAGTTATTAAAAGCAACAAGAGAAAAACAACTTGTTACATACAAGGGAACACCTCTAAGATTTTAGGCAGGTTTTCCAGCAGAAACTTTGCAGGCCAGAAGAGAGTAGCACGGTATATTCAAAACGCTGGAAGAGAAAAACCACAAACTTCCAACCAAGAATACTCTACCTGGCAAAGTTATCATTCAGAACTGAAGGAGAGATAGAGTTTTTCAGATGAGCAAAAGCTAAAGGAGTTCATTACCACTAGACTGGAATTACAAGAAATGTTAAAGGAACTTTAAGCTGAAAGAAAGGGCACTAATTAGTAACAAGAAAACATATGAAAAAATAAATCTCACTGGAAAGGTGTATATATATAATAAAGGTAGTGGATTAATCACCACTTATAAACCTAGTATGAAGTTTAAAACATAAAAGTAGTAAAAATAACTATGATTGCAATAATTATTTAAGAGATACACAAGATAAAAATATGTAAAATGTAACATCAAAAACAGAAAACAACAACAACAACAACAACCCAGAAAACATTGGAGGATAGGGAGACCACAAAATGCTGAGCTTTAGAATAGGATCCAACTTAAGTTTTTATCAATTTAAAATAGACTGTTATAAGTTGTTATATGGAAGCCTCATTGTAACCACAAAGCAAAAACCTATAGTAAATACACAAAAGATAAAGCGAAAGGAAAATAAAAAAAACCTTAAAGAAAGTCATCAAACCACAAAAGAAAAACAAGAGAGCAATGGAAGAAGAAAGGAACAGAGAGGAACTACAAAAGCAGACAATAAGCAATTAATAAAGTGGCAATAAGTACACACTTATCAGTAATTAATTTAAAAGTAAATGAACTAAATTCTCCAATCATAAGATACAGAGTGGTTGAATAGATAAAAACAAAACAGAACAAAACCAAAAAAACAAGACCCATCTATATACTGCTTACAAGAAACTCACTTTAGATGTAAGGATACATACAGAATGAAAGTGAAGGGATGGAAAAAGTTATTGCATGCCAATGGAAGCCAAAAGAAAGCTGGGGTAGATCTACTTATATCAGATAAAATACACTTGAAAACAAAGACTGTAATAAGAGATAAAGATGGATGCTAGCTAATGATAAAAGCAACAATCTAACAAGAGGATATAACATTGTAAATATTTATGCATCCAATATAGAAGCACCTAAAGACCTAAAGGGAGAAATAGACAGCAACGTAATAATAGTAAGGAATTTTAATACCCCACTTACATCAATGGATAGATCATCCAGAGAGAAAATCAGTAAGAAAACATTAGCCTTACATGACACATTACATCAGATGAACTTAACAGATATAGAACATCCTATCCCAAAGCATCATAATACACATCCTTCTCAAGTGCATGTAGAACCATTCTGGGATAGGTCATATGTTAGGCCATAAAATAAGTTTTAACAAATTTAAGAGGATTGAAATAATATAAAGTATCTTTTCCAACCACAACAGTATGAAACTAGAAATTAATGACATGAAGAAAACTGAAAAATTCACAAATATGTAGAAATTAAGCAACATGCCACTGAAAAATGAATGGGTCAAAGAAGAAATAAAAAGATAAAAAATACCTTGAGACAAATGAAAATGGAAATATAACACAAAAATTTGTGAGATGCAGCAAAAGCAGTTCTAAGAGAGAAGTTCATAGTGATAAATGCCTATCTCAAGAAATAAGAAAAGTCTCAAATAAACAACTTAACTTTATACCTTAAGGAACTAGAAAAAGAAGAACAATGGATGCCCAAAGTTAGTAGAAGAAAGGAAATAACAAAGATAAGAGCAAAAATAAATGAAATAAAGATTAAAAGACCAATGAAACTAAGAGCTTGTTCTCTGAAAAGATAAATAAAATTGGCAATCCTTTAGCTTGACACACCAGGAGAAAAAGGAGAGAGAACGCAAATAAATAATATCAGATATAAGAGAGGAGATGTTACAACTGATACCACAGAAATACAAAGAATCATGAGACTACTATGAAATTTATACACATACAAATTGGACAATATAAAAGAAATGGATACATTTCTGGAAACATACAACCTACCAAGACCAATCATGATGACATAGAAAATTTGAACAGATAAATTACTAATAAGGAGATTGAATCAGTAATCAAAAACCTTCCAACAAACAGAAGTCCAGGACCAGATGGTTTCACTAATGAATTCTACCAAACATTGAAAAAAGAATTAATACCAATCCTTCTCATACTCTTCCAAAAATAGAGGGAAGGAACTCTTCCAAACTCATTTTATGTCAGCATTACCCTGATACCAAACCAGACAAGGATGCCACAGGAAGAGTACATTACAGGTCAATAACCCTGATGAACAAGATACAAAAATCATCCACAAATATTAGCAAACTGAATTCAATAATGCATCAAAATGATCATACACTGATCAAGTAGGATTTATTCCAGGCATGCAAAGATGCTTCAACATCTGCAAACCAGAGAATGTGACACACCATATTAACAAAAGTAAGGATAAAAATCATATGGTAATCTTGATAGATGCAGAAAAAGCATATGACAAAGTTCAACATCTGCTCATGATGGAAACTCCCAACATCCACTTACGATAAAAACTCTCATCAAAGTGGGTATAAAGGCCCTATGTGAGAGGCCCACAGCTAGCATCAACTCCATGGTGGAAAGCTGAAAGCCTTTCTTCTAAGATCAGAGAAATGAGAAAGATGGCCACTTTCGCCACTTTTATTCAACACAGTATTGGAAATTCTAGCTAGAGCAATTATACAGGAAAAAGAAATAAAAGGCATCCAAATTGGAAAAACAGAAGTAAAACTGTCACTATTTGCAGATGACCTATTATATACATAAAACCCTAAAGACTCCAGCAAAAAACTGTGAGAACCAATAAGTAAAATAAGTAAATTGCAGGAAAATACAAAATCAATACATAAAAATCTCTTGTGTTTCTATACACTGATATGAACTCTCAGAAAGAGAGTAAAGAAAACAATCCCATTTACAATTGTGTCAAAAAGAATAAAATACCCAGAAATAAATTCAACCAAGGATGGGGAAACCTATATATTGAAAACTACAAGATGATAATGAAAGAAATTGAAGACACAAATAAGTGGAAAGATATATCATGCTCATGGACTGGAAGAATCAATATTGTTACAATGTCCAAACTACCCAAAGCAATCTACAGATTTAATGCAATCACTATTAAAATTATGATGGCATTTTTCAAAGAAATAGAACAAATAATCCTAAAACTTGTATGGAACCACAAAAACCCACATAGCCAAAGCAATCTTGAGAAAAGAACAAAGCTGGAGGCATCATTCTCCCTGATTTCAAACTACATTACAAAGCTATAGTATCAAAACAGTATGGTATTGGCATACAGATCACTAGAACAGAATAGAGAGCTCAGAAACAAACCCATGCATGTATGGTCAATTAATTTATGACATAGGAGCCAAGAATGTACAATGGGAGAAAGAAAGGTCTCTTCAAAAAGTGGTGTTGAGAAAACTGGACAGTCACATGCGAAAGAATAAAACTGAACTACTACTTTACACCACATACAAAAATTAACTCAAAATAAAGACTTCAAAGTAAGACCTGAAACTATAAAACTACTAGAAGAAAACATAGGTGGTAAGTTCCTTGACATAGGTATTGGTGATGATATTTTGAATCTGACATTAAAAAAAAGCAACAAAAGCAAAAACAAACTATTAGAACTACATCATACTAAAAAGCTTTTGTACAGCAAAGGAAATCATCAACAAAATGAAAAGGCAACCTACTAATTGGGAGAAAATAGTTGCAAATCATGTTTCTGATAAGGGGTTAATATCCAAAATGTATAAAGAACTCACACAACTCAATAGCAAAAAAACCAAAAAACCAAAAAAAAAAAAAAAACCCAATTAAAAAATGGGCAGAAGATATGAATAGACATGAATGGATAAAGATAATGTGTCACACACACACACACACAGGAATATTATTCAGCCATAAAAAGTAATGAAATCTTGCCATCTGCAACAACATGGATCTAGAAAGTAGAACGTTAAGCCAAATGTCAGTTAGACAAATACCATATGATTTTGTTCATATGTGAAATTTAAAAAACAAAACAATGAACAAAGGGGGAATACAGAAAACCAAGAAATAGATTCTGTACAGAGAACAAACATATGGTTACCAGAAGGGAGGTGGGGGGGGGTGGGGGGTGGGAGCACCTGGTGAAGGGGATTAAAAGGACACTTATCTTGATAAGCACTGAGTTATATATAGAAGTTTTGAACCACTATATTATATACCTGGAACTAATGTAACACTGTATGTTAACTACACTGGAATTAAAATTTTTTAAAATGGGTAGAAGATATGAATAGAAATTTGTCCAAAAATGACATATAGATTGCCAACAGGTACATGAAAAATGCTGAGCATCATTAATCATCAGAGAAATGCAAATCAAAATCACAATGAAATGTCACTTCAACTGGTAAGAATGGCAAGAATCAAAAAGAGAAGATAGATAAGTATTGGTGAAACTAGGGAGAACAGTACAGAGATACCTCAAAAAATTAAAAATAGAACTACCATATAATCCAGCAATTCCACTTCTGGGTATTTATCTGAAGAAAACAAAAATACTAATAAAAAATGAACAACAAAAAACCAAAAATGCATCTCCATGATCACTGTGGCATTATTTATAATAGCCAAAATATGGAAACAACTTAAGCAACCATCAGTGGATGAATAGATAAATAAGCTGTGGTATATATAGACAATGGAATATTATTCAGCCATAAAAATAATGAAATCCTGCTATTTGCAACAACATAGATGGACCTTGAGGGCATTATGCCAAGTGAAATAAGTCAGATAAAGAAAGTCAAATACTATATAATCTCTCATATGTGTATTCTAAAAAAAAAAAACAAACAAAAATACCTCAACAAGCTCAGAGATACAGAGAACAGATCTGTGGTTTCCCGAAATGGGACAGGTAGAAAAAATGGGTAAAGGGAATCCAAAGGTAAAAAGAAAAAATGAAATAAAAAACTAACAATTAAAAAAAAAACCCAAGTAATCAAAACTGGTAACATCAAATCCATGAACAAAAAGTCCTTAATTTTATTTTATATTCCTTTCTAACAAGATTTATTAGCTGGTTTCCTAACCCATAATAAATATATATCTATTAATCTTATTGAGGATCCTTTATGCCTGCTGAGTCACTTCTTTTTTGATGCTTTCAAGATTCCCTGACCTTGATTATGATGTGTCAAGGTGTGGATCTCTTTGAGTTTATTCTACTTGCAGTTGTTAATTTCTTGGATGTCTGGATTAATATTTTTCATCAAATTTGGAAAATTTTTGTTCACTATTTCTTCAAATATTCTTTCTAGCATTTTCTCACCTCTCCTTTTAGGACTCCCATTACAATGTATCTTGGTAAACTTTACGATGTCCCATAGGTCTCTAAAGATCTGCTCATTTTTCTTTATTCTCTTTTCTTTCTGTCCCTCAATTGAATTATCTTCATGTTTATTGATTTTTTTTGGGGGGGGGCTGCTCAAATATGCTAGTGAACACTTGTAGTGAATTTTTATTTTAGTTATTGTACTTTTCAACATTGGGATTTTTATTTCGCTCCTTCTTATACTTTTAATTTTTTTTTATTGATATTCTCTATTTGGTAAGACATTCTTATACTTTGGTTCTTTAGACATGATTTCCTTTAACTCTTTGAACTTATTTAAGATTTTATTTATTTATTTGACAGAGAGATAGAGAGCACAAATATGCAGAGCAGCAGGCAGAGGGAGAGGGAGAAGCAGGCTCTCCGCTGAGCAGGGAGCCCCATGCAGGGCTGGATCCCAGGACCCTGGGATCATGACCTAAGCCGAAGGAAGACGCTTAACCAACTGAGCCACCCAGGCGCCCCAATTGTTTATCCTGTTATTCATCACCTCAGGCAGCTGTGATTAAAACATTTGCCAATAAATGTTTTTGACAAATGACTCCACAGAGAGGCTTTTAGCACTAGGTGAACTTTAGTCAGGTGAAATAAAGATAAGGCTTAGAATGGCATCTTCCAAGGAACCACCAGAGAGGTCAAACAATTACAATTCTTCAGAATGAGGCTTTGAAAGAGCTCCAGCTCTGTTCTGCTCCCTCTGGTACCAAGAATGTGGGCTGCTTTTTTTTCAAGGCTGCCACTGGGCTGGGACATAAGAGATAATAATAGGACAAGTTAAAATGCCACAAAACTTGTCATTCCTATTGAGATTCAGCCCTTTTTCTTGAGTAAATTTTCCTTGGGTTGCTGTTTTCTAGTTCTGAAAAAAAGTCAATTCTGACAATTTTTGCCATCTTTTTCATTGTTTTTATGGAGAGGCAAATTTTTGGAGCCTTTTGTCATTTTCTAGCCCTGAATATTTAACAGCAGATGTTACTATTGACCTTTCTTGGCCAAATAAATAAATAAATAAATAAAATCTTGGTACAGCAGGTTTTCCTAGTATGGTTAACAGAGTAAGCTATTGCATGTTTCCTCTACCAACTTATGAATTCATTTAAAAATATTTGACCAAAGAATGACATTAATGGAAGTAATACTGACTTTTTTTTGTTTTAAGCTATTGGTCAACATTTCAACATATTTTTAAGGCCACTCACTAATAATAGTCAAATTGTGTTGTCACTATGAAGAATAGTGTTAGTCTTTTTCTAAAATATGTGATGGGGATATACCTCACTTTACAATAAAAGTTCTGTCATTATTTAGACATCTTACAAAAGGGCAGAGGAACTACGTATGCAGTCCCTTGCTTAACCTTTAAGTTCTTTCTTTTTCAGCTTTATTGAGGTGTAATTGACATTTAACATTGTGTAATTTTAAGATGTACAACGTGGTGATTTAATATACTTGTATGTTGCAATATAGTTACTACCATAATGTTAGCTACATTTTCAAAGTTTTTATTTAAATTCCAGTTAGTTAGGGGTGCCTGGTGGCTCAGTCGTTAAGCGTCTGCCTTCGGCTCAGGTCATGGTCCCAGGGTCCTGGGATTGAGCCCCGCATCGGGCTCCCTGCTTCGCAGGTAGCCTGCTTCTCCCTCTCCCACTCCCCCTGCTTGTGTTCCTTCTCTCGCTGTGTCTCTGTCAAATAAATTAAAAAAAAAAAAAAAACTTTAAATTCCAGTTAGTTAACAGTGTAATATTAGTTTCAGGTGTACAAGAGTGATTCATCACTTACATACAACACTTGGTGCTCATCACAAGTGCACTCCTTAATCCCCATCACCTATTTAACCCATCCCCCCACCCATTTCCCCTCTTGTAACCAACACACTCTACAGTTAAGTCTGTTTCTTGGTTTGCCTCTCTCCTTTTCCCCCCATGTTTGTTTCTTAACTTCCACACGAGTGAAATCATATGGTATTTGTTTTTCTCTGATTTATTTTGCTTAGTGAATATACTCTAGTTCCATCTACATCATTGTACATGGCAAGATTTCATTCTTTTTGATGGCTAAGTAATATTCCATTATGTATATATGTACATATATCACCTCTTCTTTATATATTCATCAGTCGGTGGACATTTGGGCTGTTTCCATAATTTGGTTATTGTAAGTAATGCTGCTATAAACATTGGGGAGCATGTATTCCTTTGAATTAGTATTTTTGTACTCTTTGTGTACCTAATAGTGTAACTGCTGGATTGTTGCTACTTTATAATTCTAAAAAGAGGTTGAGACACCATCTGGCTATTAGAATGGCTGTAGTAGGAGAAAGGGTCACTCAAAGTCTAAGGTTTAAATTTTAGAATTGCAGGTCAGCCAGAGATGATCAATCATGATTTAATTCATGCTACCTAAACTTTCAAAAGACTTAGGTATAAACTAGAACGTGATTTTACTAATCATAAAAAGACATTCTACAACAGAAACTGATATGTAGATTGTAATAGTCTTTGTCATTGTGCATTATTTTCCAAAAGGCAAATCCAGGCAAGAAATCAAAATGAAAAGGAAAGGCTGCTAGGTAAGTATGGAGTTAACACAAGCAAACAGATAGTTAGATAAACTTAATAACTATCTTCAACAAACTACCCTGATGCATAAATAGCCTAATAGAGGAAAACACCTGATATAATCTGAAAGACAATACTCCTTGCCCCAGAATAGTAGAAATTTTGTGACAAAGTCTTATTCTTGGATCATTTCTCACCTAAGGGCCTCTGCTAACATAAACACACAAAACTTGATTCAGTTTAGATTTTTTATTTTTTTTTCTAAGTTACAATACATGCCTATCATTTCTGAGACCATACACTAGTAGGTTTTGTTTGTTTGAGCTTGGGTGTTGTTAAAGCTTTTTAGCCAAGGGAATCTATTACAATACATAGTTTTAGTATTTCCTTTATACTTCTCACTACCTGATCTTGTTTTATTTACTTGTATATTATCATCTCAGTGTCTCATCTCCTTTGAACAGAGACTTTATCCTGCAAGCAAGCTCTTAGAAAACAAGGACTTTGTAATGCTCATTTTTATATGTTCATTGTTTTTATAAGTGTTTGGACCATTGCAAACAATCAATGAATATTTGTTGAATTAATTTTAATTATTGTTTTAGGTCAGAGTATTTCATGAGATGATTTTTATCCTAATTTCATCAGAGGAATGAAATCGTAGCATTAATTTTGGAGATTCATTGCTATGGTCTCTATATTGACCACTTTTGACATTAGAATTTGAATGATTAAAAAAAAGAATTTGAATGATTAAAAAGCCATTCCTATCTGTGTCCATTCTTACAGTGGAATCATTCAAAGGAGTATGGGGAGAGGTTAGTCAAAGAATAAAAACTTTTAACCAACTGAGCCACCCAGGCGCCCCAAGAATAAAAACTTTTAGTTATAAAATGACTAAGTTCTGGGGATCTAATGTACAAGTTGATGACTATAGTTAATAATACTGTATTGTATACTGAAATTTGTTAAGACAGTAATCTTAAATGTGCTCACCACACCAAAAAATCAAAAAAGGTAGCTATGTGAGGTGATGGTTGTGTTAATTAGCTTGATTATCAAATCATTTCACAATGTATACATACAGCAAAACACACTGAACGCCTGAAGTAAATATAATTTTAATTGCCAATTATACCACAATAAAGCTGGAAAAAAATAAAATACATACATACAGGCATAAATCATTGGATTTCACTTTGCAGATACTGTAGCTTTTGTAAATTGAAGATTTATGGCATCCCTGGGTTGAGCAGGTCTATCAGCACCATTTTTCCAACAGCATTGATCACTTTGTGTCTCTGTGCCACATTTTGGTAATTCTTGCAATATTTCAAACTTTTAATTATTAGTATATCTGTTATGGTGATCCATGGTCAGTGGCCTTTGATGTTAAATGACTGTCATTGTTTTGGGGCACCAAGAACGGTGCCCATATAAGACAGGAACTTACCGATAAATGTGTGCGCTCTGACAGCTCTCCTGACCTACTGTTCCCCCCCATCTCTCTCCTTCTCACACCTCCCTAATCTCTGAGACCCAACAATATTGAAGTTAGGCACATTAACAACCCTACAATGGCCTCTATTCAGATGAAAGGAAGAGTCACACCTCTCTCACTTTAAATCAAAGGCTAGAAATGATTAAGTTTAGTGAGGAAGGCATGTCAAAAGCCGATATAAACCAAAAGCTAGGACTCTTGCACCAAATAATTAGCTAGGTTGTGAATGTAAATTAAAAGTTCTACTATAGTGAACACATGACTGATAAGAAAGGGAAACAGTCTTATTTCTGATATGAAGAAAGTTGATTCCAACCCTCACAGATGACTTTGGGGGGTTTAAGACTTCAGTGGAGGAAGTGGAAGGAAAGACTTCAGTGGTGGAAAGAGCAAGAGAACTAGAAGTAGAAGTAGAGTCTTAAGTTGTGACTAAATTTCTGCAATCTCATGATAAAACTTCAACAAATGAGGAGTTGGGAAGAGTGGAGAAAGTGGTTTCTTGAGAATGGAATCTACTCCTGGTGAAGATGCTGTGAAGATTGCTGAAATGACAACAAAACATTTAGAATACTGCATAATTGATAAAGCAGTGGCAGGGTATGAGAGGATTGATTCCAATTTTGAAAAAAAGTTCTACTGTAGGTAAAATGCTATGAAGCAGCATTGCACGCTACAGAGAAATTGTGAAAGGAAGAGTCAATTGATGGGAAAAACTTCACTTAAGAAATTGCCACAGCCACCCCAGCCTTCAGCAACCACCACCTTCCCTGATCACTCAGCAGCCATCAACGTGGAGGCGAGACCCTTCACCAGCAAAAAGCTCCCTGCGAGCTCAGACGATAGTCAGCATTTTCTAGTAACAAAGTATCTTTAAATTAAGGTATGTACATTATTTTTTAGACATATGTTATTGCACAGTTAATAGACTATAGTATAGTGTAAACATAACTTTTATATGCATTGGCAAACCAAAAAATTTATTTGGCTCACTTTATTGTGATACTCATTTTATTGTGGTGGTCTGGAACTGAACTGTACGTATCTCAGGTACGCTTGTGTTCTGAAAGTGAATAAAAAGGACTACAGATAGCTGAGATGTATGGCCATTTTATATGGTTACAGAACCAGAAAGTGGATAGAGCAATAAATGCTTCAGAATGTCTTAAATTTCTCTTAATTATATGTTAGAAAAGTAAGGCAAATCATTTATTAATTGTTCCTATTACCTGCTTGGTTCCCATAGAACATATTGAGAGAAATTTAAAATAAAAAATTTTTCATTGGCTAGCGAGCAAAGCAGTGGGTCAGAAATATGGGAAGAAAAACAGTTGTTCTTTCTACAAGAATTCTGTTTCTTGTGGTTATACAACCCAGGTCCCAGTTTTTTTTATTGATGGCTAACAGCTGGAAGGTGGCTCTCAACCTAGAAGGCCACCCTTAAGTCTTAGCCAATGTGGCCTTCTTACAACATGGTAGCTTACTTCTTCAAGGCCCACGGGATCATCTCTCAGGCTTCTTGTAAGAACTCACCTTATTAGGGCAGGCCCACCTAGCACAGTCTCTCAGTTGATACTCAAAGTCAGCAGATTAGGGACTTTAACAACATCTGCAAAATTCCTTCAATTTTGCCATGTAACATAATCTAATATTGACCATATCATCATGGAAGTAACATCAGGGCATATTTGGTTAGTGGTGAATGATTGCTTAAAATAGCATACTGAGAACATGATCCTATAAACAAATGACTGTAATTGGATTGTATATAAATTTTAAATTTTATATCACTTTACATATTACAAAGTGCATGTACCTATGCTGCCTCATCTGATTTTCATGACTACCTGTCAGAGAAGCACAATAGATATTAGCCCAATGTTACCAGTGGAAAAAAACCAAGGCTTAAAGCTGTATAGGGCTTGCCCAAAGCTCTACAGCAAATTAGTAGTAGAACTGGGCTTTGGCCGAGGGTCTTTTCACCCTATGGTCCAGTCCTCTTCGTTGCTAATTCTATAGTTTTCAAACCGTGTTTGGTGAGGTTCCAAGGAAAGGTCTAAGGGATTACTCAAGAACTGAGGGTTCTAACAAGCTAGGGCTTAGGGTCGATATTGTGACTCTACTTTTGTTTGTTCTATATTTGTTGGTAGTTCTATACAAGCTTTAATACAGCCACTGCACTGCTCCATGCTGCCTTGTTAAAGGTAAAAAAGAATGTTTACAAAAAAAATTTGGTTTAAAAAATGGTTTAGATAGGTGTATACAAAAAAAATCAAGAGTCGATTCCAGTAAAATTTTAAGAAGCTGTCATGTCTTGCAGCAGCTGTTGAACCTTTCAAAAAGACAGAAAAAGAAAAACACAAAAAAACTGTATTAAACAGTTGTTTTGAAATGTAAACTTAGAAAAAAAAGATGAACCCCACCTTCTTCACTTTTTAAATAAATATAAAAAATTAGTTAGTACCTTCTTAATGTCCGGTCTCTTATTTTTCTTTTCATGCAAGCATTGACTAGCAACAGAGTACATAGTTTCAATGGAAGTGGGATCAGTGTCATTCATCTTCGTATCAACATAGTCTTCAATCGTCTTCTCTTCATCTTCAATTTCTTCTTTAATATCTAGCTTTAAAACAAATGTTTTTTTTTTTAAAGATTTTATTTTATTTATTTGTCAGAAAGAGAGAGAGCAACAGAGCACAAGCAGGGGGAGCGGCAGGAAGAGGCAGAGGGAAAAGCAGGCTCCCAGCTGAGCAGAGAGCCTGACACGGGACTCGATCCCAGGACGCTGGGATCATGACCTGAGCCGAAGGCAGATGCTTAACGACTGAGCCACCCAGGTGCCCCTTATTGTTTTTCTTAAAGCGAAAAATGGCACCAATCCTTGAGCAAATATATCATACCCTTTGACTTTCTCATCTCCATTCTACGAGAATAATCTGTTATACATATATTACCTGAATTTGTCTCACTGGTTTGCCTCATTAGAACACATAAATTAGAATAAAGTCAGCGTAGTTATTTAACTAGTTTTAAGAAAAACTTATTCATGATAGTAGGTATTTCTGAAATCTTTAGATTACAAAAGATTTCTGTAAATCTTTATTTTTACAGAAAGACCCTCCAAGTTCCTAAAATTTACTAAAAGGAAAAAAAGGGCAAGGCATAATTTTCTTGTGGTTTTAGTACTCAGTTAGTCTATTTATATAATTGCCATTGAATGCCTAATAAAATACACAGGAAATGTTTTCTATCATAATTTTATAAATAAAATACTACATAAGGGAAATGGATAGAAAATTTTACTAGCAATTCCATTCTGATACAAATCTGAATGGAAGCCATATTGTTTTTCCTCTCTGAGCTGAAAAAGCTGTTAGTAATCACCCTGAAAGTAAGAAAATAAAAATAAACTGTAGAAGACCTAAAAAGTCATATAATTCTATTCTGGTTTTACCCAGAACATAGAATATATAAGTGACTTTTCCAAGCTTCACAAATAATTTGTGGCAGAGCTGAGATTAGAAATATGTGATGCTCTTTCCATATGCCACTTTGTAACTGCCAATGAAAAGATTGCCAATAGAAAAAGACATTGCTAGATGCCAAATTTACCCATATAAATTTAGATTATAAATGCAAAGAGAAAAGGACTGGAAAAAATAATAGATCTTTCAATTACCAATAACTGAGGCTCACGGTGTTCATCTACAGCTGGAAGTCCAGTTATTATTTCTAATAAAACCTATGAAGGCAAAAAAAAAGAAGTCCATTACTGTAACACACAAGACAACACATGGAAAAAATATGGATCTTGATTATGAAATCTGATTAATCATTTCCACATATTGCATTATGCCTTTTAGGCATTAAAGCAGAAAGGACAGGGGCATCCGACTCTTGGTTTCAGCTCAGGTCATGATCTCGGGGTCCTGGGATAGAGCCCCGCGACGGGCTCCTCACTCAGCAGGGAGTCTGCTTGAGATTCTCTCTCTTTCCCTCTGCCACTCCCCCCGCTTGTGTGCTCTCTCTCTCTAAAATGAATAAATAAAATCTTTAAAAAAAAAAAAAGCAGAAAAGACATGAGTTGTGGTCATTTCTCACCACCACTCCTTCACAGAAATCTTGGGTTCCACCAATCCCCACAAGCAGTACTTTTCTATTAGCAACTTACTAAAACAATCAGTTCCACTCAATATGTGTTCTGGATAGTCCTTCTCCTGTCTTGCAGGGCATTCTTCACAAGAATAATTTTCTCTGGCTTTTAGAATATTATTTTCTAAACTTTAGGCATATCCTACAACTCTGTGCCTTAACTTAACAGTGCTGTGAAGTTAAATTTCCATACAGGAAACATATATGCAAAAATAAGATGAAGAAGAACCTGATTTCTCCAACCACTCCCACTCACTCCATCGTAAAAGTTATTCTGAGGAGACCAGTAGATCAGAAAATGCCAAAGTGTATGTCTTTTTTTTTTTTTAATATTTATTTATTTGACAGAGACAGACAAAGCGAGAGCAGGAACATAAGCAGGGGGAGTGGGACAGGGAGAAGCAGGCTTCCCGCCAAGCAGGGAGCCCGATGCAGGGCTCGATCCCAGGACCCTGGGATCATGACCTGAGCCAAAGGCAGATGCCTAACAACTGAGCCACGCAAGTGCCCCAATGTGTATGTCTTTTAAAAAATATGACATTAAATGTGTGCTGTATGACATGATTTGTTTTATGCACTAATTTTTTTTTTTTTAAGATTTTATTTATTTGTCAGAGAGAGAGAGAGCGTGCACACAAGCAGGGGGAGAACAGAGGGAGAAGCAGGCTCCCCGCTGAGCAGGGAGCCCAATGCGGAACTCAATCCCAGGACTCTGGGATCTTGACCTGAGCCAAAGACAGACGCTTAACTGACTGAGCTACCCAGGCATCTTTGTTTTATGCACTAATTTAATGTAACCTTCATACTAATTCATGAGGATAGTGTGGTAAAAAAGTCATTTCTTGCAGGAACTTCAGAAATCCATTTTAAAAAGTTCTACAAACTTGGAGAAGCTTTTATAACTTTATCATTTAACTAAGGGTTAAAGTAAACAATATGCACATTTACATAACAGAGCTAAGCAAGACAGGTATTTCAGAATATTCTACTTAAATTTCACAGTTATAGCCAGAATGATTATTTTTACTAATTATATATGTGAAACTTACCACACCAAAGCTGTAGATGTCAGATTTGGGTGTTATTTCTCCTCGTAAAGCCTCAGGTGCCATATAAGCTGTTGTTCCCACAATTCTGCTAGTCATGACTGTCTGGGCCAACTTCTCAGAAGCCCGTGCAAGCCCAAAGTCAGATATTTTGGCTGTAAAGTCTTCATCTAGTAAGATATTTGCACTGAAAAGAAAAAAATATTTTTCTTTTCAAGCAAGTCAAACAGTTAATATTTACATACATACAGAACATATGTACGTATTTACAGAGTATACCATTTTATAATACACATCAGAAAAGCCTGAAATTTGTATAAATAAATCTAGATTTCAGATTTTTTTAGGAGATTTTAGGAAAAATTTTAAGAGAATAAAAATGAAATAAAACTGTCCACATTAGTGAGAGATACTTTCATTATTTCATAAGTAATTTATCATAGGGGAAATTTCCCTCAGTCTCCTAAAGCACCATTCTTATTCCTTTCCTAATATTTCTCAACTCATTTAAAAACAAATTTCCAACCAAAGTATTTTAATTATTCATTCCTTTATTCTTCTTTCTAAGTTTTTTTTATTTTAATTCCAGTATAGTTCACATGCAGTTATGTTAGTTTCACGTGTTATTTTTTTTTTTTTTTACTATCTGAAATCTTTCAAAGAGGAAAGAACATGGTTAAAAGGTCTTTATTCATTCATTACATGCATTCACTCATACACGCATAGTTGCATTCAATAAAAAATTTTATCAAGAATCATTATGTATAATAGTATTTAAGCTCAGTCCTGCATGGAGGGGGGATTTTCAAATCTTGTCTGTGACAAAGGTACATAAATAATTTTTAAAAATCCAATAAATACTCCATAATGGTGATAGCAGATACAAAATCCTGAGAGAACAACCACATGGCTGGAAGAAATTCTAAGGAGAGGGTGAACAGTGTGCTTAGTCTTGAAGGATTGTTAGAAGGTGAGGGATAAATGAGGGGGAAAAAAGGCATTTCAGGCAAATGGAGCAACATGTACATAGTGATGAAAACATAAAAACATATGATCAATTTCAAGAAACTGGTGCCAATGAAACATGGAGAGAATATGAATTTGTTCCTGTGAGAGCAGGACGCCAGCAAAAGTTTTCATAGTAAGGAATTGGTGCTATTAGACTTGATTTTTTAAAAGATTTTTACTTACTTCTTTGAGAGAGAGCGTACAAGCAGGGGAAGGGGCAGAGGAAGAGGGAGAAGAAGACTCCCCACTGAGCAAGGAGCCTGACATGGGGCTCAATCCCAGGACTCTGGGATCATGACCTGAGCCAAAGGCAGATGCTTAACCCACTGAGCCGCCCAGGCACCCCTAGCCTTGATTTTTAAGAACATAACCTGGCAGTGTAGTAGTGAATAGATGAGAACTAGAACAGACTAGTTAAAGGCTGACCAGGAAAGCTTGTAATAAAGCAAATGAGAGATGGTGAGAGTCTGGATAAAGAAAGAACAGTGGAGGAAAAAAAAAGGAGCTGAGAATCTGAGGCACATTCAGTGAACTTTGTAATGAGTATGATAATGAGGAATGAGAAAGTCTTTAGCTTGGGAGACAGGATAAATAGTGACTTCATTTGATCAGAAAGGGAATACAGGAAGAAGACTTTGGTTTGGAAGAGAAAATGAATTTGATTTCTGACTTGTTAACTTAGAGGCTGCTGTGGGACAGCCAGGCAAGGTGTTTTTGGTCTGGAGATACTGAAAATATAGGATCAGAGGCTGATGATACAGATTTGAGTGTCACCCACACACAGATAGCAGGTGAAGTCAATATAATGTCAGCAAGAACACGTTGTGGGAAGAGAAGAAACAGGAGGTGAGAATAGGGGGAAATACACCAATACATAAGGGATGAGAGATTGTGCCTCCTCTCATCTATAGGCTGATCTCTTACTTGGACTCCTTCCTATGTTCTCAGGAACCCTACTCCATTAATTATCTCACTTCTCTATTTTATCATCTCCCTTTTCCCCTAGGCATAAAAACATGCTTTAGTCTCTGCCATCTTAAAAAAAGTTTCCTGAATGACACATCATTTCCAGCAATCACCCTTCACTATCTAAATGTCATAAAAGACTTGTCTACACTCACATTTCAGTTCTCTAGCTCCCAATCTCTCTTCAACTACATCCTGAATTGTGCCCAATTACCACGGGGAAGTAGGGCTTTGTAAAGATACCAATGATCTTCAGGGCACTAATCAAATGGTGATTTTCAGTCCTCATCCTGACCTCTAAAAAGCAACTGGCATTTGTGACTAGTTCCTCTTGGGAAATACTCTCTTTCCTTGTTTTCACAGATATCATACTCTCTAGGTTCTCATCTGACCTTTCTGTGCCTACTTTCTTAGATTCCTTTTTGAGATCATTCTCTTCTATTTGGCCATTAAGTCTTAAAGTTCCTCAGGACTAAATCTTGGGATCTTTTCCTAATCTCTATCTCTCCTTAAGAGAATACAATCATATAATAGGTCTTAAATTATCATCTATATGTAAGTAACACACAAGTTTATATCTTCAGCTCAGACTTTTTTCAGCTCCATATCTGTATATCACACTGCCTGTTTAACATCTCCACTTCTATATCTTTTTTTTTTTTTTTAAGATTTTATTTATTTATTTGACACAGAGAGAGAAAGCGAGAGCAGGAACACAAGCAGGGGGAGCGGGAGAGGGAGAAGCAGGCTTCTCGCCGAGCAGGGAGCCCGATGTGGGGCTCGATCCCAGGACCCCGGGATCATGACCTGAGCCGAAGGCAGACGCTTAACGGCTGAGCCACCCAGGTGCCCCTCCACTTCTATATCTTAAAAGAATCTTAAACACAACATGTACAAAAGAGAATTCACATCTTCATCCCTCAACCTTGTCCTCTTCCAGTGCTTTCTATATAAGTAAATCATGCCACAATCATCCCAGAATGCAATTCAGGAAGCTAGAAATCCAGGAGTCATTCCTGACATGTCCCTCTCCCTGACCCCTCTACAGCCAAGATATCAGCAAGTCCTCCCATCTTATTTTTTTTCAAGATTTTTAAAAATTTATTTGAGAGAAAGAGTGAGAGCAAGAGAGAACATGAGTGGGCGAGGGGCAGAGGGAGAGGGAGAAGCAGGCTCCCAGCGGAGCAGGGAGCCCAATTTGGGGCTCTATCTCAGGACCCTGGGATCATGACTTGAGCCGAAGGCAGGTGCTTAACCGACTGAGACACCCAGTCCTGCCATCTTAATCTCTCAAATCTGCTCACTTCTTTTGATATGAACTGCTACCACCAAGACTTCTGTGATAGCCTCCTAACTATCCCTTCTTAGAAACTGTTCTCTACACTCAAGTCAAAGTGATCTTCTCCAAACTTAAACATGATGCCACATCTCTACTTATAATTTTTCAATGGTATCTGATTACATTTATGATAAAACTAAAGTCCTTACCTTAGTCTACTAGATCCTACAGGGGTTAGCTCCAGGCTGACTTCTATAATTCTATCTTATATCAATCATTCCTTCAATTTCTACATTTCAGTTATACTGTATTCATTTCACTTCCTGTAATTCATCATGCTCTCATGTTCCCTCTCAACACTGGTCTTACAAATGTAGTCCCTTCTTTCTAGAATGTTCTTCTCCCTACCTTCTTTAGCTACCCTCTAATTGTGCCCACTTATTTCCTACTCATTCTTTGGATCTCTGCTAAAATATTACTTCCTCAGAGAACTCTTATTTATACTAATACTGTACATTAAATACTATATACTACTTACTAAAGTTCTATTATTAGTGATCATTTGATTGATGTCAAACACTACAAGTGCTAGTTTTGCTATTTTCTACTGTGCCTAGCATATAGTAGGTGCTCAATTAATACTTGTTATTTATGCAAGAAGAAAGAGAATTGAAATGCACCCATGGAGGATGAGAGTGATTCAGAAAATAGTGGTGATCCAGAAAACAATTTTTTTTTTTTTAAGATTTTATTTATTTATTTGACAGAGAGAGACACAGCGAGAGAGGGAACACAAGCAGGGGGAATGGGAGAGGGAGAAGCAGGCTTCCCGCTGAGCAGGGAGCCTGATGTGGGGCTTGAACCCAGGACCCTGGGATCATGACCCGAGCCGAAGGCAGACGCTTAGTGACTGAGCCACCCAGGCGCCCCAAGAAAATAATTTTGACAAGGCAAAAGTAGTCAAGAAAAACAAAATGCCATGCTATTCAAAAAAAGATCATGTAGGATGAGTACTAAAAATAGGTCAGTGGGTTTGGAATAAAGGAGATTATTAGATGTCTTAATGAGAAGAGCTTTCATGCAGTGCTGTAAGTTAAAACATGCATATGAATATTGAATAGAAAGAGTGAGAGCAAGTCATTCTCTAAAGATGGTTTTCCCAAAACTTTTTTAAGAGTAGCATTTACCTTTTAATGTCTCTATGAATATGATGGTTTTCATGTAAAAAACTGATGCCATTAGCTGCACCTTGAGCAATCTTGCATCTCATGTGCCAAGGAAGTGGTGGAGTATCATCCTTATGAAGTAAGAAACCAACCCATTAAAAAAAAAGAGGATAAAAAAATTTATAGAAAATATATAACAGAACATTTTTCTAAGCAACTACTGAAAATGATATTATATCACCAAGAATTTAGGATTGCAATTTTTAAAAATTGTTCAAAAATAATCTCTAAATAAGATCAAGTCAGAGTCAGCATTTCTTATTTGACAACAAAAATATATAAGAGCACCTTCAAAGACTGGTCTTGACTAGTAATTTTGTATTTAAGATTATCACCTAATAGAATAGCAATCCCAGTTGTATACCTATCAACTGTATAATTTTCAAAGAGCAGGAAAAATAGTAAGATTAATATTGTCACAAAGTGAATATTAGTTTAAATAATAATCTTGTCACAAAGTGAATATTAGTATTCCAACACATAAATAGAAAGCCGAACAATCTGATGAACAAATATCTTACCAAGCAAGACAGCCTGTCTAGCAATGAGCCATTGGGCATATAAACATATACTAAGCAGAGGTCATCTCCATCACTTGAGAAACCAAGCAGTTCTACTAAGTTCTCATGTTGACACCTACGACAAATAATTTTCCACTCAAAATTATTATGACACACACATATATTCAGCTATAGGTTGGAGGTTATTCAATTTAGAGCTTTAACAGAAAAAAAGAGCAAGAAAATAATGATATGCTGTCTATCATTATGATACATATGTTTATAACATATTTATTTATGTTTATTGTAACCATTTACAATTTTCTGCAAACAGTTCTTTCAGTCAATATTGATCAACATTAGAAGCAAATCCTTTTTCTATTTTATTTATTTAAGTAATCTCTACACCCAGTGTGGGGCTTGAACTCACAACCCTGAGGTCAAGAATCAAATGCTCTTCTAACTGAGCTAGGCGCCTCCTGTTTCTATTTTATAGTAAAAGCTTAATAACTTAGAACTTTGGAACTTGTGATAGTTTGGTTAAGGACTGGGCTGATAAGTACCTTTGTGTAGCACAATTTTCAATGATAGTTTTACAGGCAAGATTTCAAGAAGTCTGTTGAAACTTGTATGCCAACCCTTTCAAGAATTTTCTAACACATCCAAAGCCCTGATTTATAGACATCTGATCTCTAACCACACCTAATTTACACATAGTTGATCTTTAATGATATCTTATTATTTATAACCTAATTTGAATTTCTTTATCTACTTGAAAGGAATAAAATTAAAGAGAGCTGAACTATAACAAAACCTTAGGTATCTATGGTACAGTAGAAAGAAAACTGGGCAAAGTCCTAAGTTTAAAATTCAGCTCTGCCAGCCCCTGGATATTCAACCTATAGGCCAAATTAACACTTAACAAGTTAACAACCTCAACTGAGCCTCAGCAAATTCACCCAATGTGGATAATAACCCCTACTACGTAACATGGATGCTGTGAGAATTGAATGAGCAAATACATGAGGGCCTAGAAATATACTTAGAACATGATATGTATTCCACCCAAGTGCTTACTCACCTTGTTGATTCAAAATCATCTAAAATTCTGGGATTTCATGATTTCAAATCAGACTTTAATTTGAAAACAGTCTATCCTCATAAATATTTTAAGAAGTGCAAATTAAAACAATAAGTACTCTATTTTCCATCAAACTGGCACATTTTAAAAACAAGTAGGTAACATTTGCTGAGTTTGTACGATGTAGAAGGCACTGCGGTAAATGATTTACCTGCTTTGTTTTATTTAATCTTCACAATAACTTAATGAAGTGAACACTATGATTATCCCATTTTATAGATGAGAAAACTAACAGTTAAGAAACTTGGCAAGGGTCATTCTGCTAGTAAGGTCCAGAAATTGGTACTTATTAAGAAACAGTAATAATAGTCAATGGTGGTGAGGTAGTGAAATTTAAAATTATAATACATTGCTGATAGGAGTGTAAATTACCATAATTTATTTATAAAGCCATTTGGACATGTACTTGGAAAGTTTTTAAGAAGTTCATGCAATCTGAACCAGTGATTCTTCTAGGATTCTACCTGATAAAATAAGCAGAGTTGCATTTAAAGATTTATATACAATGAGATTTAAAGGAACTTTAATTTGTAATGTTGAAAATTAGAAACAAACCTAGTAGGGTACTGGTTAAATAAAATAGAATCATCATGTATGCTAAATAATTGATATACAATACTTTAAAATTAAAACTAATATACAATAACAAAATGTTTTAAAATTATTTTTAATGACATGGGAAAAATGCTACACACACATCATGAAGCAAGTACATCGAAATATTAGCTATGGCTCTCTCTGAGTGATATATTTAAGAGATGGTTTTTATTATTTTAAATATATATTCCTGTATTTCCTAGAATATCTGCTTTGAACAAGTTACTTTTAGGATTGCAGAGTGGGTATAAGGGTGGGGGGGAACAAAATCCCGAAAGAAAGAGGTTTTTGTTTTGTTTTGGTTTTTGTTTTTTTATCAGCGTGCATTATTTTTACTATGACTGAATTAATTCCAGTCTATTATTTCTTTCTTGGGGTTAAGCAATTACAATTGGTAATTTATAGCAATGGGTGTAATTGAGGTAAATTGGTACATCTCATTAGGATTCATATCAACAATGTTCTAAGGTGACAGATGTTGTGGTGAGCACTGAGTAATGCATAGAATTGTCGAATCGGCACGTTGTATACCTGAAACTAATATCACATTGTATGTCAATTACATTTCGGTACTAAAAAATAAATAAATTTTAAAAAAGGAAAACGAAAAAAGCTTAAGCTCTGGAATCAGATAGGTCTGGATATGAAAAGGAAATCTGATTTTTACCAGCTATGTGGCCTCAGGCAAGTTACATAATGTTTCTAAATCTCTTTGAAAAAAAAAAAAAGGTAGGGGAGGTTATAAGAACCGTTATGAGGGTTAAATGAGACTAGACACATAAAATACACTGCACTACAATTATCAGAATAGATCCTGATTTGTTTCGCTTATCCTTCTTGACAACGCCCAGCAATTGTCAAGCGTACCGGGTCAATGTCTTCTAAGGATTCTGGCATATAACTTTTTTCCTGATTTAGGGTTGTTAACATATCTAAGGGCCTATTATTCTGTAATTTTTTTTGTATCTCTATAACTTATCTCTCATGAATATGGGAGCAGTAAACATGATAACGGAAGATAGCTGAAATCCTTTGGAACTTTGCTATGATATAGCACTTCTTAGAGTGCTGTTTAAGCTCCAGGCATGTGAGTATTTGTAGTCACAGACTTGGAGAGTCAAAATTCTTTCAATTCCTCTCATCTAAACCCTTTAGTTTAATTCTACATGTTTGGAAATATCACTAGTTCATGGCACACTCTGAGTGAGAAACCAGGTCCTCTACTCCTGGAGCTGCTCTTTTCCGCTCTACCACATTGCCAAATTAACTTACTTTGCCATAACTTTTATTTCTTGATCAAACTGCTGTTTCAGTTCTTCAGTACTAATGTCAACCATCTGAAAAAATAAAATAATATATAATATAATACAATACAATAACCTCAAAGATCCTAAAGCTAGAAGGAGGTGCAAAAGATGGCCTGGCTGATCTTGCTTTCTTTGAAACAGTAAAGGTATTATTCTCTCCATTTTATAGAATAACTGAGAACTAGAAATTTTAATGATTTGTTTAAAGTCCCCTGGCTAGTTAGTGGAAGGGAAAAAAACTTTATAAACCATATAACCATATGAACCTCACTGAGTTATTGTAGGAACAAAATGAAATAATATGAGAATTTACTGCATAAGCATTCTGAAGAAAAAATTTGCTGTAACAAAAAACATGAGCATATTTGAAGGGAAAAAGACAAACAAAATCTACAAAAGTATTTGTAACATATATGACAACAGGCGACTATCTTTATCATATAAATATGTAATACATGGATGTTTCTAGAATATAATAACAGTTATAACAAATTGAGTACATGGTGAACACTCTAGAAGAATGGGAATGAAGGACTTAGACAAGAATTTTTTTCAATCTTTTTTCTTATTATATATTTTTTAAATGAGAAAAGTAACATAAGAAAGTTATTTTTACAAAATTTTCTTAGTATCTTCCCATTTTCATCTTGATTATGCATGAAGCAGTATGTAGAACAGGGCTTTTCAACTTCATTTTGTGAATCTTCTGAAATTATATGTATACTCATATGTGTATGTCCATAACTACATTTTTGTAGGGATAGGATCCATAGCTTTCAACAAATTTTTAAGTGTTAAAAGCTACCAGCTTAGAATGATGTTTAAAGAAAACATACACTGAAATAATGTATTTCCTAAAGATTAATTTAAAACTTATGATACAGCACACGAGGAAGCAACTTTTCCTTTAATTCTTTTTACTCCTAAACATATAACTTACCGCTGCAAGTTTCTTCACTGCTACAGTTTTGTTGTTCACATAGCCTTTATATACAACTCCAAATCCTCCCTCTCCCATCTTGTTGCCACCGAGAGAAATGGGTCTTTCATCAAAGTTATTGGTGACATTCTTCAATTCATAAAATGAAAAACTGTGAAAACCTATAATGTCAATAAAATAAGGAAAAAAGTACTTTGATAAAAAATATATTGGCTTTAATAACCTTAATATTTTCTCAACTTGATTATTTCATATATACACAAATGTTTACAACTTTGGATTAGGCATGATAGGAGAGAGTACAGCTATCTTTTAAAATGAAAATTTAAGCTTCATCTTGAGAATTCTGCCTGGTGATCCTCCACCCAAAACTCTAGTCACTTATTTTCTTTAAAAAATGACCTTTTCAAGTTATGTAAATAGTTACACATTATGTCATACTTCTGTGGTTGTTTGTACATCCTATTGCTTGTACTCACTGATAACACACTGACTAATACAATGGAGATGGTGCTTAATAAGTCAGGAGAGAAAAAAGAAAACCCACAGAAGAGCTATGGCCAGGGTGCCTGGGTGGCTCAGTTGGTTAAGTGTCTGCCTTCGGCTCAAGTCATGATCCCAGGGTCCTGGGACTGAGTCCCACATCGGGGTCCCTGCTCAGCGGGGAGCCTACTTCTCACTCTCTTTCTGTCCCTCCTCAGCTTGTGCGTGTGCACGCTCTCTCTCTCAAATAAATAACATCTTTAAAAAAAAAAAAAGAGCTATGGCCAGTGTTCACAAGAAAAAGGGGAGATTTATTTCAAAGCGGCAATGGTCTTAATGACAAATCCACTAGCAGAAAGCACTGCAAATATTACTTACGTGTATCGCTATCTTCTAAACTTGTATTTTCTGGACTTGAGGAGTCAGGTGGCATATAGTTTTGTTCAAGATTCTGCACAGGTAACACAAATGTCCTGTCTTTACCATATAGAGGCATCTGTTTCTGCTGAACCGTTACAGCTTCTTTAGAAGGTAGCGTATTAACTGTTTTGGGAACAGCATCTGCCAAATGAAGTAAGATATAAGTTGTCCTTCCATAAGAAAAAGTGTTTATGAAAAAGTTAAACTAGGAACTCAGTTCATTTGATATCATCCCCGTTTCCACAGGTTTAACCTCCTTTTCTCACAGCACACACAAGAAGCTACCTAGTAAGAATTTTTAAGATGAGTAGAGAGGGTAAGGCGGTGTTTTCAAAAAGTCTATGAGCCACCTACATCAGAAGCACTGAAGTGTTTGTTTAAAAACATCGGCCTTAACCCAAGTCAAGAATTCTGATAACGAGGTCTGGAATAGAGCCAGGAAATCTGCACACAGAATAGTGAGAACTGCTGGTGTAAGTGGCATCAAAGGGAAAAAATAAGGTTATGAGGAAGGCATCTAACAGTGACCCAACAGAATACAATGTAAGGAAATCACGATCACAGATCCCATCGGGGTGGGAGTTGAAGGTGAAAAAAAAGCAAGAGTTCAAAAAAAACCCCCAAACCCGCCAAAACTAACTTCCGTCCTTCTAAACTTCCTATTGGCACAAAACTACCTGACTTGAATGGTGGGCTCAGACCCGATCACGAAGCCTCCACGTCCTTAGCAGCAAGTCCGCAATGCCTTATGTCTGGGGTGCTTGTATGAGTCGGGGAGGGTGGAAAGAATGAAAAGCAGTCTCAAATGTAAGGCTCATCTACCAGGAGAAAAAAGTAAGAGTAAGGAGACATGTTCCTATTTCTGCCACTTGCCTATCCACCCTAATCGTTGATGCCCTAATCACACTCTGTTTACCTGGTAGCAAAAGACTTGCTGGGGCAAAAAACTCATTTTGAATCAAAAGATCCACAAGATCACCAACTGTGCAATTTGTGGTGCCCCAGTCAAACAGTAATTCACAAGTGGGACTTTTTCCAGTTTGAAGTAATGCTTCAAATCTCCTTAAAAGCAAGTGACAAAAAAACCAAAATTAGTAATGTAATAGACTTCACATGAAAATAGGAATTATTCCCCCATGCCCCTGCCTCGCCCACAGCACCTCCAATAGTATTAAAGGAAAGGGGCAGCAGGAGAACCAGCAAGAATTACTGAGAACTGGGAAGATAGGCAGAAGGGAAAAAGATGCTGAAGGCGATGATACTGTCAGTTAACATAAACTGAATACTTACTGAGTATCTGCTCGGGGGCCACAGGATGCACCCACATGAATTCATTTAATTTTCAAAGATACTATGAATATAATACTGATTTATTAATGAGAAAACCAGGTGTGGAGAGGTAAAGTAACCAGCCCATAGCCACACAGCCAAAACACTGTATTTAAATTGAGATCTAAATTCAGATCTCACTTGACATAAGGGTGTGCTCTCAACCTACTAAGCTATATTACTTCCCTACCTGACTTAGTAACTCTGCTAGCCATATGATTTTTAATAAATCATTCTGCTTAATGAAACAGAATACCATATATAAACCTGGGGAATTATTCCTTTGATCTTAATTATATTTCAATTACATTAAAGGAAAAACAGATCAGTTTTTCATTTCTTTGAAAATTAGTTTGAAAAATAACATTTAAAAACTTAACAATTTTTTCTGGTTTGCCCCCAAATTTTTTATGTTGAAAAATTTCAAACTTACAGGAAAGTTGTAAGAATAATACCATGAACAACTGTTTCCCCTTCACCTAGATACACCAACTGGCCAGTGGATAACACTTCGCCACGCTTGTGTTCTTGCCCTCTCCCTCTACCTCTCCCTGTGTGTATGTGCGTGCGTGTGTGCACACATTTTAGAGTGTAAGCCAAACACTCTGTAGAATGTCTCACAGTCTAGATTTGTCTGGCTACCTTCTCATGATTAAATTCAGGTTAAAAATGTTTGTTAAGAACACTACCTGGGTGACAACGTGTTCTTCCCATTGTATCACATCCAGAGCCACATAATGCAGTCTGTGCCATTATCGGTGACCCCAAGTTTGATTACTTGGTTATGGAGGTGTACTTCAGATTTTTTCTTTATAAAAGTACCTTTACCCTTCATAATTCATAAGTAACCTGTGGATAATACTTCGAAATCTTGTGCATATCTTGTTCATCGACAACTTTTTATCTTGTGGTTTTAGCAACATTGATGAGTCTTACATGCATCAATTACTCATTGGTGATTGTAAATTGGTAACTTTTTATAAATCTTTCAATAATTATTTGCTGCCATTATTCTGTAGAGAAGAGCTTTTTCTCCTCACCACTGCCTCAACTATCCTCCTAAAGTTTTTAATAGTAACACCAATAAACTATTTTTAAAAGCCGTTTTTCAAGGTTTAAACTTAAGCTGCTTCTTTTATTTTTTTAAAAGATTTTATTTATTTATTTGTCAGAGAGAGAGAGAGAACAAGCAGGGGGAGCGGCAGGCAGAGGGAGAAGCAGGCTCCCTGCTAAGCGAGGAGCCCAGTGCAGGACTCGGATCATGACCCAAGCTGAAGGCAGATGCCTAACAGACTGAGCCACCCAGGCATTCCTAAACTTTAGCTTCTCTCAAGTAATTTAAGATGTTTACCCTTCATATGAGGAAACATTTCCTGGAAGGACTAATATGGGAGTTAAGGCTTTGGGATCTTTATCAGGTTAATGCTAAAAATCACAAATTAATGTCTTTTCCTCTTGCTTCCAAAACAGATTTTGGGCTGAAATCACTGACAAAAATAAAATTGTACTCACATTTTATAGTAAATCAAGCAGAGATAAATAGAGACAAAGAATGAGATTATCTGAAGATAGTGTTGTAAAATCCTGGCTAAGAACTAAGAATTCAGTTCATATATGTGTACATTTACAGGCAACTTTAAAATGTCATTTTGAAGAATTCTCAAAGTACACTGTTAAGGTGAAGTAGAGATTCACACACTTAGAATTTTACTAGAGATTCTTATAATACCCTTATGTTCAATCTGGATGTGACAAGTGTGAGTCAGAGGGAACTTTCTCAGTTTGCTAAACAGAAAACTAGAGTAAAAGTGGGAATCTTGATTCTAATCCAAAAACTTGTTTGCAAAATCACAACACTAGCCTAGCTGACATAATGGAGAATGAAGCAAAAACTGCAAAAACAGAAAAAAAGAGGTTACTTATTACCATTATTTCCCTTGGAGTTTTATTTTCTGAATTGCAACATTAGATGGTATTTATATCTATTTATCATTCTAATTGTGATGTAAGAATTTAAAGAGAAAAAGATTTTTATACATTACCTTATGTGAAATTGATTGTATCTATCATCACCAGATGGTTTTTTAATAGCTACCGCTAACTTCTTCCATCCTTCTTGAGGATCAATAAAATCTGACAGCTTCCTAATTAGTCCAACACTGAGGCAGCGCACATATGTTGAAGATGTTATGGGTTTGTTCATCTTCTATTCCTAAAATATGGAAAATTCTCACTAAAATTTCATGGTAGTTTTAGCGATGACATCTGTAAGCTTATAAATCACATTTTGCTACAATATATGAAATGTTGTTAACTGATTACACCATAATAAAGGAACACTCCAAAGTCAACTCATTGATATCCTAAGAAGAAATTAAAATTGTGGTTTATTTGCCTAATTGTCCTTTGGTCTTACTTTCTTTCTCCACCTATAATTATCAACAACAAATTGAATTATTTTTCTGACATTTCTTAAGTGTAATTTACACAAAGAAGCGAAAAATTCACTTTTTCAGAAAAATTCCTGAAAATTCAGAAAATATTCAGGAATCAATTCTATTCATAAAAGATTTGTTTTTCAATTTAAATTATTTTTCTCAATCAGTATTTATGTACTACTAAACATTGGCCAACACTCTTTGGTAGAAGTAAAAAAAAAAAAGTTTGAGTGGCATTAAAAGATATGGTAAATAACCAACTTTTCCTATAACATGCTTCATGTTATTTGAGTCCAACAGACCTGTCTGATCGTAATTCATTCCCTACTAAGCCAAACTCTGTGGTTCACCACTTTAACTACACTCTAGAGAAAACCTTTATTTCCTCAGTCCCCTCTTTCTTTTGCCACTCCACCCTGGAGAGCGACAGCCAGGGATACATTTCAATTTTACTTGTACACCAGCACTGCTGAATATAGCTATAGAGAATTAGCTGAGAAGACTGGTATGAACAAAAATTTATGGGGATCCCCTTTCCATGGGGCCTTCAACACTGCTGTGAGTCCTGTTACTTGTCTTCACTCATTGTCCTCAGTGACTATTTCATGCCTCGACCTCTCTCCGTGTGGTTTTATTTAAACTCCATGTCTCTCATTTTCAGCAAGTGGCAACCTTTCCTTCTAATTAATCAAGACAAAGAGATTCAGATATTCTTATGTCAATTATTCTCCTTCTTCACTCTATATTTTTATCTTTAAGATGTAATATAATTAATTTTTGGAGTAAAGAATATATTCATGTGGTACAAAATTCAGAAGCTATAAAAGAGTAAAAAACAAAACATCTCCCTATATCGTAGGCCTCCATATCTGTATTCTCTTCTCTTTGGCCTTCTTTGACCACCACATCTAAGTAGGTTTATCTGCCCTCAACCTAATTATCTTTCATCACTGCACAATGTAATTGTAATCATGTATTTATTTTCTTGTTTACTATCTGCCTCCCCCCATTAGACTGTAAGCTCCATGAGTCCAATTCATTTGCTAATAGATAACTACTGACTAGCAAGTTGTATATATTGCTGGTAAGAGTTAGGAATGAATGAATTTGTTGTTGAGTACCATGCTAGGTGAGTCATATATTTCACTTAGTCCTTAAAGTGATGAAGGCAATTTTAACATCTTTACTTCACAAAGGTAGTACATGAGAGAGTTGGACTTGAACTCATATCTGACTCCAAAATTCATTCCATATGTCCCTGCTTGTATAACTCAATGCATTGTTCAAGTCACTCTCTTTTCTATAAAAACAAGACATTTCTTTTCATTTATTCATATATTCAAAAAACATGTATGTCAGGCTTTGTACTAAGTGATGGGAGCTACAGAAAGGAGAAAAAAATCTTTGTTTTCAACCTCCTCAGTCCAGCAAGGGATACAAACAATTACAGTGAGTGATAAATGTTCCAAGAGGTGTGTGTAGGGTGTGGAGGCCCAGAGAAGCATGGAGCCAAGGCAGTCTGAAGGAAATATATCAAGACAGATCTGGGTGGGGAGGGAGATTAGAAGGATGAGTGAAAAGGAATGAAGATCAACCTAAAAGGAAATTCCAGGCAGTAGGAATAGCAGGGAGAACATGGATGAGGCTCAGGCAAGGAGTTTGCTATGGCTGGAGCATAGGAGACATGTTCTTAAGTAGTAAGAGATGAGGCTGGAGAGGTAGACAGGGCCTAATCATCACGCGCCTCATATGCTAAGACAAGGACTTTAAGCTTTATACTAAAAGTTGTAGGGAAGCCATTTCAGGACTTTAAAGATTTTATTTATTAATTTGAGAGAGAGAATGTACTTGAGCAAGGAGAGGGGCAGAGGGAAAGAACCTCAAGCAGACTCCACGCTGAGCTTGAAGCCTAACGTGGGGCTCAATCTCATGATCCTGAGATTATGACCTGAGCTGAAATCAAGAATAGGATGCTTAACTGACTGAGCCACCCAGGTGCCCCAATTTCAGGATTTTAAAGAAAGGTGTTATGTCATCTTATTTGCTGAAGTGGATTCCTCTGGATAAAAAAATTGAAGGGATGTATATTGAGACAAGGAGATCCGTTTGAAAACTTTCCAATAATCTATGTGAGCAGAAATGAAAGCCTGAAAAAAGTCGAGGAATAGAGAAAAATAAAGATTCAAGGATTTAGAGGTCAAATAAAAATCATTTAATGAAAAATCAGATATATTTTTTTTTTTTTTAAAGATTTTATTTGTTTGACAGAGAGAGACACAGTGAGAGAGGGAACACAAGCAGGGGGAGTGGGAGAGGGAGAAGCAGGCCTCCCACCAAACAGGGAGCCCGACGCGGGGCCCGATCCCAGGACCCTGGGACCATGACCCGAGCCGAAGGCAGACACTTAACAACTGAGCCACCCAGGCATCCCAAAAATCAGATATTAAAGGGAAAGGAGAGTGAGGAAAACTAAGAAGTTGATTCTTGGCTTTTTGGCTTAGGCAGTTAGATGATAGAGGAAATGAAGTGTTCGTGGTCATGTTAAATGGTAAATATCTACCTCTGGCACCATGTAGGGGAGTTGGCACTAAGTAGCTGGATATATGGTCTGAAGCATGGGAGAAAGGTTTAGGTAAAGAATACTTACTATGTGAGCATTCTTACATATTCATAAGTGAATCGTTGGTTGAAGCAACAAGTAAATATGAGGTTGCCTATTAGGAACATATAGATTGTGAAGAAATGAAGGGAAAGAAGAACCTTTAAAAAGTATTGATAAGCCATGGAGGTAAGGAGAAAACTAGGACAATAGCATATCAGAGATTTCTAGAGCAGGGGATAGGTTGGTATAAAAGACCCAGAGAGGTCCAATAAATACTCATGGGTGTGTTAGATTTGGAAACTGGGTGACTTAAGAAGAGTTTTAATGCAGCAGTGAATGAATGGTTAAAATGTATTTTCCAAGAAATCTGGCTTTGAAGGGAAGGAGAGAGAAACAGAGAGAGAGGGAGAGAGGGAGAGAGGGAGAAGGCATCAGTTCTCAAATTTGGTCTCAATACCCTTTACACTGTTAAAAATTTCTGTGGAATCCAAAAAAGTTTGTTTATGTTGGTTATATCTACCAATAATTACCTTATTAGAAATTGACACTGAAAAATTTAAAAATTACTTATTTATTAACTGATCAAAAATAACGAATGTACTACATGTTAGCATACATAATATATTTTGATAAAAATAACTACATTTTCCAAAATAAAAAGAAGAGTGACATTATTTTACAGTTTTGTTAATCACTTTAATATTCAACTTAATAGAAGACAGCTGGATTCTCATATCTGCTTTTGCATTTACTCTGCTGCAATATATTGATTTGGTTGACATATATGAAGAAAATACATAGAGTTGGAAACAGAATTTTAATAGCCTTTTCACAAAGTAGTAGACATTTCTCTTTGACACGATAGTGAAACTTGATAAAAGATAATTTCCTAACAGGTGCAATGTGGAATCTGAAACCGTATCAGTGAACTTTGTTTCATTAAAATCCACTGTACTCTGACTGAATCTTTTACCCATAAGTGATTTGGACTCTATGAACCTCTTGAAAGAGACTTGGGAACCCCAACCACACCGTGAAAACTGCTGGCTTAAGATTTAAGAGTTAAGCTTGGCTGAAGATACAAAAGGGATAGTGAACAGAGCATAGGTAAAGACGTCAGCCTTGAAAAGAAGGAAACTTTTTCTTCCAAATCTAGAAAGGGGTTTGGATACAGACATATTTGAAGGGAGAGGGAGAATTCCCACACAATGTTATTTTCTTGGTGAAGCAGGAGGTGAGGTCATCTAGGGCTAGGTAAAAGAATTGCCCAATCACTTTGAGGGTCAGGGCAAATGCCTATGATTTCTTCAAGCTCAGTGCAAAATGCACTATTGGCTCTCCCTGATAGTCATACCTTTTGCTCCAACCTGTCACCATTCTTCTAGTATAACAATTATCATATTTTATTGTTTGTGTGTCTGCCTTCTCTTCTAGATGGTGTGCTCTCCTAAGCAGAGACCCAACCAAACTGGGCTTTAGCAGCTACTCAAAATATTTCTGTTGAGTGTGAGAAAGACTGATTTTTTTTTTTTAATTAAGAAATTATATCTGCCTGTAGATTTTGCAGTTGCTCCATTCACATTATTTTCCTTTATTTACTTAGATTTCCCTCCATTGTAAGAAGTACAATGTGATTGACAAAACTAGTAAAAGTAGGACTGCTTGGTAATCCTAAAGGCTAGAGCTAAAATACAAGAAATTGAGAATAAAAAGTCTATCTTAGGACCAGGGATAAATTCTGTAGCTCTCCTATATCCAGATTTCTAGGAGAGGTGATGGCATAGGGATACCAAAACTAGGAAAGCCTTCTGACAACTCCTCTCTCTATGTATGCCTATAAGTAATAAATCTCAGAATTTAAAATTTTACTTTAAACATACGTTCATATCACACCACACACACATTTGGAAGAACATATACTAAAACATTAACTGTGAATACCTCTTGATGGTGATTTTTATGTTGGTTTTGTTTTCACTTGCTTTTCTGCATTTTCAATAATAAAAATAAATTATTGTACAGAAAAAATTAAAAAGTATCACTTCTTTCGAAGAACCATGAGAGACGATGGACTCTGAAAAACAAACTGAGGTTCTAGAGGGGAGGGGGGTGGGAGGATGGGTTAGCCTGGTGATGGGTATTGAGGAGGGCACGTTCTGCATGGAGCACTGGGTGTTATGCACAAACAATGAATCATGGAACACTATATCTAAAACTAATGATGCAATGTATGGGGATTAACATAACAATAAAAAAAATTAAAAAAAAAATTTTGTACTTCTAAGATAACCAGTCATCTTCATTGTCTACTAATACTTCACTGCTTTATGAAGAAATAACTTGGAAAGGTTTTTTAATTAATAAAAATGGTATAATAAGGAATAGAAAGATGCTCTGTTATTGAACACTTTTAATTTAATGTTATTTTTCAATATTTTTAAACAAATTTAATAAACATTTCCTCAACCAATCTGTAAAAAAAAAAAAAAAAAGTATCACTTCTTTTAAAGTGTTCAAGAATTCAGTGTGCTTAGGATTAAGAGAAGTAGAAAAAGATATATTGCTTACAAGTAAATAAATACATATCTTCATAACTTTTCTCATGCCATTAATTCTCATGGTAACCATTCATATTTTCAAACAAGACAACTCGGACAAGAACACGAGGTAAGATGACAATTGAGAAATATACTAAAATGACTGTTTCCTTATGGAATACTTCTCACTTATATGGATGTTCTCAAACAAAGTATTGTGCCCCAAATAGGAAATAAAAATCTTTTGTCAAATGAATTAATGAAGTTTTAAGACGGTGCTTCATCAGCACTCTTATCAGTGAAAGAGAGGATAGAGGGGAGGAAGAAGATGGACTTTGAGGTTGCATGGGCCTGGGTTCTAATGTACCTCTTCCACAAACCACTTGTGACCAGACTTAATAATTGAATTTCTACGGACCTTGGTTTCTTCATCTGAAAAACAGAGATGGTAATACCTAAGACTTGCTGTAAGATTTTAAACCAACAAATGCAAAGGGCCTATCAATAATTAGGTGATTTTTAAAAATGTTGCAATAATTATTTTATGGCAGAAGTTATTTTTATATAACTTTTTTTTTTTAAAGAAAAGAAATGTGCAGAGTTGTATTTAAGCTCAGTTTTCAGAAAAGTGGTAAGGGGCTACTGACAGAGTAGAAATAAGAGGTCTGAGAATATAGCTAAGCTTTTCAGGTAGTGGCAGTCTTATTTTATTAAGCATAGTATATTTAATATATTTATTATTATAAATAATAATAATAAATACATTAATACTCCCTAAAATACATTATTCACTCCCATGCTTTCTTAAGCAAAATATGCTAGATATCCATTAGTCTTTATTTTTGGACAACTCAACACCTGCATTAGGAGCAAAAGCTGGTGATACCCTCTGGACCTATTAAATTATATAGGGTTGCCCTTCTCAAACTGGGATATGTGCTGGTATGCTATATATTAAACATAACATAATTCTCAAGCATGGATTTAATTCAATGGGAAGTAATTTAAAATGCTTTGGCTATATTAAAAATATATATAATATTTGGATGTATTAAAAAACATAAAAAACATTGTTTTTCAATATTCTAAAATATTGAATACTGAAATAAAGCAAATATTTACTAAGTGTATACTTTGTGCTGGATATTGATCCAAGTTCCTGGAGATAGAGCATTAGGAAAATAAGAAAAACATAACTGAACTCATAGACCTTATATTCTAATAGGGGAAGACAGGCAATAAGCAAATAAACTCTATACTAGGCTAGATGGTGCCAAGTGGAGTGGACAAAAATCAACAGAGAAGGAGTTTCACTTTAAAACAGGGTAGTCAGAGTAGGCCTCAATAAGAAAGTGCCATGTGATTAAAGGTCTCAAGAATTGGGGAAGTCAGACACTGGGATATCTGTGGGAGAAGTTTTGGGGTAAAAGGAATACTGAAAATATAAAGGTCTGAAGTGGGCTCACTGAGAACAGCAGGGAGATAGTAAGTCTGGAGAGGAAGGAGCAGGAAAGTAGCAGATTAGGAGAGCAGTAAGGCACCAGGTCTCCTAAAGCTTTATAGCTTTTGTATTGATTTTGTTTATCCTCTGAGTGAGAAGACAGTGGAGGCTTTGAGAATGGGAGAGATATGCTCTATATTCATGTCTTAAAAGGACACTGGGGCTGCTGCTGAGAGTAAAGGATATCAGAGTAAGAGCAGAGAAACAGGAGAGACCAATTGGCGGAGTACACCAACAATCCAGAGGGGAGGTGCTGGTGGCTTGGACCAGAGTGGTAGCAGGGAAGGTGCAGTTTTAGGATGCTGGATATTTTCCGAAGTAGAGCAAACAGAATCCCATGTGCTGATATGAAGGGTGAGGAGATTGCACCAAGGTTTTTGGCCTGAACGTTTCTCGACATTTACTTAGATGGAGAAGACTGCGGATGGAGCAGGTTTGGCCCGCAAGATCAGGCGCTTGGACTGGAGAGGTAGAAAGCAAACTTCAAATGAATGTTCAACACGACAGCATAAAAGAAATACGAACTTTCTGACAGATGTCTTCAAGGATTACCCCTAGACAGGGAAAATGCAGACTTTAATATTCTCTACTCTTAGGGCTCCTTGGGCAGATAGGTTTTTCAGGCAGTAATAGAGCTCCTGGTTCCCATTCCAAATAGCTAAAATGCTTTCTCGCTTTCTCAGGGTCTGCTTTTTATCCCTCTGTTTTCTCTCTTGCTCCAGGCAAGATGAATGATGGAAGTATAAAGTATAAAAAGGTATACTTTTTACCTTTTTACTTTATACTTTATACTTTATACTGTATAAAAGTATACAGGTATACTTTTCCCATCTGATAAGGTACTTACCTGATCCTTCCACCCCTCTCCACTTTCTAATTTCCTGGAAGCTTGGAAGCCAGAGTGACAAGCTAATTAGAATCTTGCGGAGGCCCAGAATGCCTTCCACGCGACGAGCATCTCTGCCCAGAGCTGGCCTTACTTCCTGGTTCTCAGGAAAAGAGATTCATTTCGTAAACCGGGTCCCGCAACACATCGCCTGGGAGTTGAGAAACCTGACGCGAGGTCGCACTGAGCCACAGAAGGACTTGGTGACGCCTCTCCAAGCCCCAGCTTCCTCCTCAGGTCCTATTAACTTTTTGATCCTCGGGAACCCACCCAAGTCTTTACGCTGCAGCAAGCTATGCCCACACAACCTACTTCCTCTGTAACTTTTCTCACTTTGAAGATAGAAGGCGATTTTCCTTCCGAAATCGTCCTTCAACAACCCTGGGGCACAGGGATGGAGACCGGAGCGCAGACCTTGGACGACCTGGGAAGAAGACGCGCACCGCGGGAATTCCTTACCTGCCCAGTAGCCGGGCGCCAGGACTGCCCGGGCACCGCCCAGCTGAGCCGGCTGCGGAGGAACCCAGGTTCGGAAGAGCACCAGAGCGGGGTGGGCCCAACCTATTAGGCCCCGCCCCGCCCCGCCCCGCCCCTCCTCTTTGAGCTTCCAGGCGGCTCTGCAGCGTGAGAAATCCCAGGTCTCGCCTAAGATTCTTCTTTAAGCGAGAGCCTGCCCCTTTAAGTACGCCGCTGTCGGAGGCTAAGTATTTTAGGACTTCCGGACATGCGCACAGCATTGTGCCCAGGAATTCCTTAACCTGGACATGAGGTAGACCGGGTCGAACTTCTTGCAAGATGCGGGGCTTCTGTGGGGGGCAATGATGAGATTAGCTTTGGGACCCCGGCTTTTTGCCCGCAAGAGGAAGGGGACATGGGCTACTATCGGCGTTGGGACAGGCGGGGGTAGTGGAGGGAGAAGAAGCAGGTGGAGCCACTGGCTGTGCTAGGGGTACTTCTGATGCACCAGAAGGCAACCCCGCCAGAGACTTTAGTTCTGAGAATTGGTGACAGAAAGCAAATAGGAGTGACTGCAGCTGAGCGTTGGCGTTTGAAGGAAGAGCATGAGGGAAAAACGCTATCTGCTGCATTTCTAACATCTCCCCAGATCTGCCCTCAACCACCAATTCCCCAACCTTGGGTCAGCCAAACTACCCACTCCTCTCCGCCTCGTACCCTTGTCAAGAAACCTGCTGTGTAGGAATACTGCCTATTTGTGTTTAACTCCACGTGGGCTCCTTGGCTCCGTCCAGCTCAGTTCCACTCTTTTACTAAGATGCTCGTTGTAATTCCCTGAACATGACGTTCTTCCCAAGGTGTTCTAGCTAACCCAGTAGTAGAATGTCTTCATATTTTTTTCCTTCTACTGGGGAAAGAGTACATTATTATTCTTTACAAGGACAATCCTAAAACTGCTCTTGATCACATTGCTTTCCAACTTTTGGAATTCTTCATCACATTCATCTGCTCGGTGCCATCATTCATCTTACTAAAACATTTTTTTGGATTGTGTCATTTTTCTACTCAAACACCTCCAGTAGCTATATGTGGACCACTCAACGGATTCTAAGTTCTTGGTAGGGTATTCACTCTCTGGCAGTTTGGCTCTAATCCGAGCTGTATTTTCCAGAACTGTACTACAAAACTTTTTCTCCTACTGCTCTTGTATCTGGGCTGTTCAATTTATCCTAACACATTGTATATTTTGTTTGTATGTACTTAACGATATGTCTCTACCTTATTCTATGTCTTGAATCGTTTTGAGGACTTAAATGGCCACTTCTTGTATTACGCTTTCTCTGATTATCATAGGCAAAAGTGATCCCTTTTTTCTTCCTTTTTACTCTTACAGCTCTTATTTTGTAGTAGTTGTTTCATTTATTCATTTATTCAGTCAGAATTGATTGCATGCTTACTCTGTGCTTGACACTGTTTTAAATGTGAGATAATCAGTGAATTGGGCAGACAAGGCACTTGCTCCCATAGAGCTAAGATTCTAGTTGGGAGAGATATACCGTAAATAATAAAATTATTAGATAGAAATACTGTGCAGAAAGTTGAGTAGGGTTTGGGGGAAGAGAGTATCTTGCTGGTTCCTTTACATTATTAGTCAGGGACGACCTCTATGAGAATGTGATTGAGGAATGACTAATTTAATCAGGAAGGGTTAACACAAAGGAATTGAAGAAGGCCAGTGTAGTTGGAGTGTAGTGGGTAATGGGGAAAGGGTACAAGATAAATTTAGAGAATAGATAGAGTCCAGAATCTTAGAAGTCTTTGGAAGCCAGGGTAAGTAATTTGGATTTCATTATCAATGTGATTAGAAGTTTTAAAGAGGATTGTGATATGATTTAATTTACCTTTCAAATCATCATTCTGGCCATGTGGAGAATGGACAATAGTGGACTAGTTAAGTAGAAGCAGATTAGAGGCCTTCACAATGTATAAGAATTTCTAAGATGGGAGTACTAAATGATGGAAGGACAGCAAGAGTAATCAGAGAGCCAGATGCTTAAAGTTGATGTAATTTTTGGTGATGAGAAAGTCAAGGTTATGGCCAAGATGGCGTGGAAATGGGTTGAGGTTGAGATCAAGGAATCGAGGGACTGTGGTCTTAAGTAGATGATGCATATAGATGGACATGGAAGTCATGTTGGGTAGGAAGACATTGAGGGAGGTGTTAAAATCATCAGTGAATGAAGAGGAGTCTTCTGGGGACCAAAGAGAGGATGCCAGCAGATGGTAAAGCCTGATTGCATGAACTTCAAAGGAGTTGGGATTTGGGGCAGGTAGAGGAGGGAGAAATGGTTTGGAGCAGTGGCAAACAGAACATATTTACATCCTCCAGGTCCTAAGTTAGGTGGGTGTGAAAGGAAAAATAGCCTTCACTTGAGAGGACTAGAGAAGCAGCAGCGAAGGGAAATAACCAGGTTTCAGTTATGACAAGAAACTGAGGAGACTGTGCAGGAAATTAAGGAATGGAGGAAATAAACATATCCTTATGTAGTCTAGGAAATTAGGTTATAGAGACTTTGCTGTGATTTCTATGTGGCATGATCTGGGGGAAGTTTACTAGATTGGTTCAGATTAGTAGAATACATTATAGAAATGGGATGAAGGTTCAGATGATGATGAATTACCTAGAGAGTGTGGTTATATGTGAGTAGTATGTGGTCCCTGGGCATTTTGTCTTTCATGTAGCTCTGTTTGGTATGGTAGCCATAGGCTGTGTGAAGAATGAATAAAGGCTTCTTCAGAGGATTATTCTCTTATCTACTGCTTCAAGAAGATCTGAAAAGTTTTTTTCTCTCTGATGCCAGTAGCATGGTTGGAATTTTCCTGTGGGTCAACATCAAAAGTTTGTATCTGTAAAAGTTTATAACTGGGTTTTCAAGAAGGTTTAAGGTTCAGGATTAATTTAAGTTAAATTAATTAATTAAATTAATTAATTAATAAATTGCAGGTTGGTTTTTAGAACTTCATTTATCTATCAATTTGGACTATTTCTTCCTGTCTTCTGGTCCCTTCTCTCATCTCCAACCCCTAATATATAAAAATCTAGCCACAAATTCTCCGGAATTAGCTGGAAATTTTCAGGGATGGGATTTAGACAAATCATTAAGTCCTATGTTCTGGTCTTTTCTTTGTGGGCCTACAAGTGGTATTTTTAAAGTAAACTTGAAACTGATCCATTTTAATCCTGGATAATGGATGGAAGCTTGGAGTGGGTGAAGAGTGAAGTTGCAAATCATCAGTTACACCAGAAAAGATTGCCTGTTAATTCATCTTGGTATAGAAGGGTCAAAATACACATGATATATAGATATAAATTGCTAACGTCTCTTAAGGGAACTCAGGATTGAAAGGGAGAAAGAAAAATAAGTCCTGCAAATACATTTCTTTTTTGTTATCCATAACTTTTCTTTCTGGTAACTGCCTCTTTCTTTCTTTTGTAGGCATTGTTATTTAAGAATGGAAGAGGATACAGATTTTAGAGTCAGGTTTAGTTCTTTGTGTTTCATTACTGATCATGTTGGATTTCATGGCACTATAAAAAGCTCACCAAGTGACTTTGTTGTTATAGAGATTGATGAACAGGGACAGTTAGTTAATAAGGCCACCAATGAACGGATTAGTAAAGTACTACCTGAGCCAAATAATTTTGCCAAAAAAACAAAACTTGATTTTCAGAATTTATCCTTTAAAGAGGGAAGCAACCAAGAAGTCAATATTGTCACTGGGTGCTCTGATGATGACCAAAATCATCAGTCTGCTTCAGAAAAGGAAGATACTATCAATGATGGAACTTCCAAAGGTGAAGAAAAAGTTGATGTTTTAAGCAACTTGTTAGATGAAAAAACTAACGAATTACTGAATCACTTTGCCTGTGATATAAAAGAGAAGTGGAATTCTAAAACTGAGCTAATTGGATCATCTCCTGAATTCTCATTAGGCAGAATCCTTGACAAAAACAAGAGGGCTATTTTGCATAGTGCTGTTAGGCAGAAATTCCCCTTTTTAATAACCGTTGGTAAAAACAGTGAGATTGTTGTAAAACCAAATCTTGAGTATAAGGAACTCTGTCACTTGGTATCTGAAGAAGAAGCATTTGACTTTTTTAAATATTTGGATGCAAAGAAAGAAAATTCAAAATTTACCTTTAAACCTGACACAAACAAAGACCACAGAAAAGCTGTCCACCATTTTGTCAACAAAAAGTTTGGAAACCTTGTGGAAACCAAATCTTTCCCTGAACTCAGTTACAATGCCAGTAATCCAAATGTAGCGATAACAGTAAGATTTCGGGAAAAAACACACAAACACAGGAAAAGGTCTCTTTTTGAATGCCGGGATCAAAAAGTTATATACACAGGTAATGTAATACATCGTTACCATTTTCGTTGATAAAGTTAGTTAAAATTGTGTGAAAGATGAATAATTTCAAATGAATTAAGTAGACTTAACCAGAGGGATGTTGGAAAAAATATTTGGGTCTAGTTTTTAGTGGAAGCTAAGGCCTTTCGAATTACACTAATTTTACGAATTAACCTTATTAATCAAAGTATGGTTAACACAGGGCTTATAGTTAACATAGTCACAAATGTATAAAGTTGAAGGAGTTATTTTGTGTTTAATAAGTTTTATTGGAGATAAATCTAGATTTCATATTTTTGAAGTTATTTTAATTAAAATTAAGTACTCAGACAAGTATAATATGTCTGCTTTGCTTGGGAAAGTGAAGAGAACACCTTGTTTTCTAAACAATTGAACTTCAGTACCCGAGGTAAAGAGCCTCCTTACAAGGAGCTCCCTCTTTGTTCAGTTACTCTTTTAGAGAGGAGGTTCTCAAACTTTAACATGCATTAAAAGTCACCAAAAGGGCTTGTTAAACAGATTTCTGAGCCCTATTCTCAGAGTTTCTGATTTAGAAGGTTTGGGGCAGGGCTTTCAGAAATTCCCAGGTGATGCTTTTTCTACTCGGTCTGGGGACCACATTTTGAAAATCACTGTTTTAGCAGATATATTCAATTCCTAGGCCTGGATGGAACTTATGAAATCTTATTCTACAAGTTTGGCTGACCAGGTTTAATTGGTCTATATCCTACATGAAGGACGGGAAGTATTTCCGATGGTCTTGTTTTATAGATACAGCAAAGTTTGTTTTTTTTTCCTGGTTAAACACATTATTTTATTTATTTTTAAGTTTTTATTTTAATCACCCACTGCTCATCATGACAAGTGCTCTCCTTAATCCCCATCATCTATTTCACCCATCCCCCACCAACCTCCCCTCTGGTAACCAGCAGTTTGTTCTCTATAGTTAAGAGTGTTTCTTCATTTGTCTCTCTCTTCCCCCCCCCCTTTGCTCATTTATTTCTTAAATTATACATATGAGTGAAATCATATGGTATGTGACTTTCTCTGACTGGCTTATTTCACTTAGCATTACTCTAACACCATCCATGTCACTGTAAATGGCAAGATTTCATTCTTTTTTATGGCTGAGTAATATTCCATTGTGTGTCTATGCAACCTCTTCTTTATCCATTCATCAGTCCATCAATGGACACTTGTGTTGCTTCCATATCTTGGCTATTGTAAATAATGCAGCTATAAATGTGGGGGTTCATGTATCCCTTTGAATTATTTTCCAATTCTTTGGGTAAATACCCAGTAGTGAGATTGCTGGATCATAGGGTAGTTTTATTCTTAACTCTTTGAGGAAACTCCATACTGTTTTCCATAGTGGCTACTCCAACAGTGCAAGAGGGTTGCTTTTTCTCCACATCCTTGCCAACACCTGTTGTTTCTTGTGTTGTTGACTTTAGCTAATCTGACAGGTATGAGGTGATATCTCATTGTAGTTTTGATTTGCATTTCCCTGATGATAAGTGATGGTGAACATTTTTCATCTTTTCATGTGTCTGTTGGCCAGCTGGCTGTTGTCATCATCATCGTCGTCTTCGTCTTCTTTTCTTTTCTTTTTGTTTGATAGACTCCACAGAGCTTGAACTCATGACCCTGAGACCAAGACCGGGAGCTGAGATCAAGAGTTGGATGCTTAACTGACTGAGCAACCCAGGCACACATCTGTTTGTCTTCTTTGGAGAAATGTCTGTTTGTGTGTCTTCTGCACATTGATAAATTGGATTATTTGTTTTCTGGGTGTTGAGTTATATCAGTTCTTTATATATTTTGGATACTAAACCTTTATCAGATACGTCATTTGCAAATATCTTCTCGCATTCCATGGGTTGCCTTTTAGTTTTGTTGATTGTTTTCTTTGCTGTGCAGAAGCTTTTTATTCTAATGTGGTGCCAGTAGTTTATTTTTGCTTTTGTTTCCCTTACCTCAGGGGACCTATCTAGAAAAAAAGTTGCTACAGTTGATGTCAGAGAAATTATCGCCTATGCTCTTTCCTAGGATTTTTATGGTTTCAGGTCTCACATTTAGGTTTTCCATCCATTTTGAGTTTATTTTTGTATATGGTGTAAGAAAGTGGTCCAGTTTCATTCTTTTGCATGTAGCTCTCCAGTTTTCCCAACACTACTTGTTGAAGAGACTGTCTTTTCCCCATTGGGTATTCTTTCCTGCTTTTTTGAAGATTAATTGACCATATAATTGTGGGTTCATTTCTGGGTTTTCTATTCCATTCCATTGACCTATGTTTCTATTTTTGTGTCAGTTCCACACTGTTTTGATTCCTACAGCTTTGTAATATAACTTGAAGTCTGGAATTGTGATGCCTCCAGTTTTTTTTTTTTTTTTTTTTTTTAAGATTGCTTTGGCTATTCAGGGTCTTTTGTGGTTCCATACAAATTTTAGGATTAGTTCTGTGAAAAATGCTGTTGATATTTTGATAGGGATTTCATTAAATGTACAGATTGCTTTGGGTAGAATAGACATTTTAACAATGTTTGTTCTTATAATCCATGAGCACAGATTATCTTTCCATTTCATGTCATCTTCAATTTCTTTCATCAGTGTTTTATAGTTTTCAGAATACAAGTCTTTCACCTCTTTGGTTAGGTTTATTCATAGGTATCTTTTTATTTTTAGTGCAATTGTAAATGGGATTGTTTTCTTAATTTCTCTTTCTACTGCTTCATTATTGGTGCATAGGGATGCCGCAGATTTCTGTGCATTGATTTTGTATCCTGTGACTTTAATGAATCTGTTTATGAGTTCTAGCAAGTTTTTGGTGGAGTCTTTCAGGTTTTCTATATATATTATCATGTCATCTGCAAAGAATGAAAGTTTTACTTCTTCCTTACCAGTTTGGATGCCTTTTTTTTCTTTTTGTTATTTGATTGCTGTTGCTAGGACTTCCAGTACTATGTTGAGTAAAAGTGGTGAGAGTGGACATCCTTGTCTCATTCCTGACCTTAGGGGAAAGGCTGTCAGTTCTTTCCCATTAAGAATGATGTTAGCTGTGGGTTTTTCATATATGGCCTTTTTTATGTTGAAGTATATTCCCTCTAAACTGACTTTGTTGAGGATTTTTATCATGAATGGATGTTGTACTTTGTCAAATGCTTTTTCTGTGTCTCTTGAAATGATCATATGGTTCATATCCATTTTCTTATTGATGTGATGTATTACTTTGATTGGTTTGTGAATATTGAACCACGCTTGCAACTCACGAATAAATCCCACTTGATTGTGGTGAATGATTTTTTTTTTAATGAATGTTTTTGGATTTGGTTTGCTAGGATATTGTTGAGGATTTTGGCACCTATGTTCATCAGAAATATTGGCCTTATATAGGAAAGCTTTTAGGATGAAAGCAGCAGCCCAAATTTGCACAGATTGCATGTGGCATAGAAACAGGATTGTACTGTGTAGGGACTCTGTGGTATAAATGAAGAGATTAGACCTTGAATCTATGTGGGTTTCATTTTATATTATGACTTCAGTTCATATAAAGATTTATGAACTTTTAAATCTCTTTAAGACTTAGTTTCTGGGGCGCCTCGGTGGCTCAATCGGTTGAACAGCTGCCTTGGGCTCAGGTCGTGATCCTGGGATCCTGGGATCCTGGGATCCCTGCTCAGCAGGGAGCCTGCTTCTCCGTCCCCCCTCTGCCTGCTGCTCTGCCTACGTGTGCTCTTTGTCTCTCTGTCAAATAAATAAATAAAATCTTTAAAAAAATAAAAGACTTAGTTTCCACAAATGTAAAGCTGGAAAAAAATAATACCACGGGCAAATTACTTAGCAATTTGTAACTTTTGGTTGTACTTTAAAAAATGGGGTAATAGTAAAGCCTAATTCACAATGATATTCTAATGATTAAAGGAAATAATTAATGAAAATTTTAATATATAATAGTTATTCAAATGTTGGTGTCTTCTCTCCTGAAAATTTCTGTCTGGTATGTGACTTGCCTTATATGAGAGAGCTGCTAGTACAGCTCTTGACACATGAGGCCTGCAGTAAATGGTAACAGATAAATCTATTGTGAAGGAAAAACAAAAGTAGCTTTAAATGTGGAAGGGAGAATTGCTGGTAAGTTATTTAAGCAGTTACAGGTTTTATACTACTTGAAATTCTAACAGTATTAATTTGAATTAATGAACTAAAAATTGTGGAAACTTTTTATGTATTAGTTTAAATTAGTTTTACAAAAGCTATGAGTAATTGGAGGGATTTATTAAGGGGAGGAATTGATGGTTCACCAGAGAATCGTATGGAGATATTGGGATATCTACAAGTCCAAGAACAAAGAAAAAGTCCAAGGTAAAGTATGCCTAGCCCAGATTTTGCACAGGCCAACCTTTTGTAAGAACAAAAATAACTCATATAAAAAAAAATTCTTAATAAATAGGCCTATCTAGGGCGCCTGGGTGGCTCAGTCGTTAAGTGTCTGCCTTCGGCTCAGGTCATGATCCCGGGGTCCTGGGATCAAGCCCCACATCGGGCTCCCTGCTCGGCAGGAAGCCTGCTTCTCCCTCTCCCACTCCCCCTGCTTGTGTTCCTGCTCTCGCTGTCTCTCTCTCTGTCAAATAAATAAATAAAATCTTTAAAAAAAAAAAAAATAGGCCTATCTAAAAAGTAGCCATTGCCCCAAGGTGTCAAGATTATTTTAATACAGCAAGAGAGGGGTGCCTGGGTGGCTCAGTTGGTTAAGCGACTGCCTTCGGCTCAGGTCATGATCCCAGGGTCCTGGGATCGAGCCCCGCATCGGGCTCCCTGCTCGGCGGGAAGCCTGCTTCTCCCTCTCCCACTCCCCCTGCTTGTGTTCCCTCTCTCGCTGTCTCTCTGTCAAATAAATAAATAAAATCTTTAAAAAAAAAAAAAATACAGCAAGAGATATGAAACAAAACGTGTAATAATGATGATGAGAACAGACATGCAGACAATGAAAATTTTTTAAATTAAATTTGTTATACATTATCTTGGTAGTAAAAAAATAAAAATGAATATCCTAGTGTAAACAAAACTATTATACCTCTCAGTTTGTACTGTTTCAGTGTTTTAAATGTTAAATGCAAATAAAAACCCTTAAGTGGTCACATAGAAAATAAAATAAAATAAAAAATAAAAAAAATAAAAAGAACACTTAAAAAAACTTTTTCTTTTTATTGTTATAAAATATACATAACAGAATTTACCATTTTGACCACTCTTAAATGTAAAGCTCAGTGGCATTAAGTATGTTCACATTGTTGTACATCCATTACCATCATCCATCTCCAGAACTTTTTTATCTTCCCAAACTGAAACTGTATACCCATTAAATAATAACTCTCGCCTTTCCCCTCTCCCCCCAGCCATGGCAACCACCATCCTGCTTTCTGTCTCTATAAATTTGACTTCTCTAGGTATCTCATGTAAGTGGAATCATAAAATATTTGCCAATTTGTGATTGGCACCTATCACTTAACTGAAAATCTTTAAGATTCATCTATGTTGTACATGTCTTAGAATTTCCTTCCTTTAAAGGCTGAATAATATTGTATGTATATATACCTCTTTTTTTTATTCACTCATCTACCAATGGACATGGGTTGTTTCTAACTTTTGGCTGTTGTGAATAATGCTGCCATGAACGTGGCTGTAAAAATACCTGTTCAACTCCCTGTTTTCAGTTCTGTGGGTATATACCCAGAAGTGAAATTGCTGGGTCATATGGTAACATATATTTAATTTTTTGAGACAGCACCATAACCATTTTCCTAGAATACTTTTTTGCAGGAGAAATTATATGAAAGATTTAAGCATCCAATGAAATTTTTATTTTAAGAATTCCATTTTCCAGCTCTAGAAGTTTCATTTAGTTCTTTCTTAGGTCTTCAACTTATATTCATTTTTTCCTATAATCTTTGAGCCTGTTTTTAATAGATATTTAAGAAATGTTTGTCTGCTAATTCTATCACTCATTCCCGGATGTGTTTCTAGTGAATGACTTTTATTTGGGTTATTGGTCATATTTTCCTGCTTCTTTGCGTGTTTAGTAATATTTTGGGGGGGGGTCAAACTTTGTGAATGTTACCTTGTTGAGAGTTTGGATTATATTGTCTCCATTTAAAGAGTGTTGAACTTTGTTTTAACAGGAAGGAAGTAATTTGTAGATCTATTTGAGGCTTCATTTTGAATTTTATTAAGGGAGGGCCAGAGTAGGCTTTACTCTAGAGGTGTCATATAGTTCTACTATTATAGTATGATCCTTCTGTGGTTTCTCCTGCATGCCCTTGATATTTAATTAGATCTCTCCTCCAGTTTTCTCCCAGTTTAAATAAAGAGTGTATAGCACTTGTCCTATGTGTGTTTGAACATTGTAAGGTGTGTGAAAAGCAGATTTGTCTCTTCGTGTTGCAGTCCTTCTTAGCCTTCATATTAAGAGAAATTGTATTTGAGGATTCTAATTTGATATGTACTCAAGCAGCCTTGTCTATATCTAGACCTGATTTAGATGAAAAATGTTAGAATTTGAGCTGTTTCTATGGTGTGAGTTTTGGGGGCCTCAGGAAGGAATGAGTGTATTTTGAATTTGGGGTGTATGTAGTGGGACTAATAGTCTTAGAGCCAGAAGATGGATACTTGTTCTCAACCCCAAGAAGATTCTCGGTGCTCTTCTCCTGGTGTTCACACAAATGCCTTTTGTGGCCAGTAGAATATGGCAGAAGTGATGGTGTATGAGTTCTAAGGCTAGATCATAAAAAGTGTTCTACTTTTTGCCTGTTTCTTGGATTGCTCACTGTGAGCGTATCCAGGCATCACACTGGAGAATTGAGGCCTCTAGCCAGTAACCAGCACCAATTTGTCAGCCATGGGAGGGAGTCCCCTTGGAAATAGATCCTCCAGCTCCTGTCAGGCTTTTTAATAACTATAGCCCCAGCCACATCTAACTGCAACCTCAAGGGAGAGCCTGAGCTCAAACCACCAAACCACGGTGCTCTTGAATTCCTGACCCACAGGCACTATGAGAGATAAGTGAACATTGTAAGCCACTAAGGTTTGGGGTGACTTGTTATGCAATATTATATAAGTAGTATATAGTAATTAATCTTAGGCATGTGCAGATCACTAATAAGCAAATACCTCAAGAGATCACCTATGTAGATTTCTGGAACTCTCTGTGCATACACAGCTTCCTCTTATCTAGAACTCTGCCTTGTGAGTTCCAGCCTACTCAGCCTTCCTGAACTCTAACCTCTAACCCTTTTAATTCAGCATAACTGCTTTGTTCTACCTGGATTCCTCTAGAAGTATCTATCTCTAGGCAAAAAAAACACAGTATTTTAGGCTCACTTCTTTTGTTTTCCTTTTCTTTTTGAATCACAGTTCTGTGCTGCCTGTTTCTCCAGTGTCTGAAAACAGGTATTTCCTATGTTTTGTCTAGCTTTCTATCTGTTTATCATGGAAGATCATACCTAGTACCAATTATTCCAACATGGCTAGAAGTGGAAATTGAATTTTAAAATTTAGCATAGTTGATTTTCTTTTTAAGTACTTCACTTTTTCCAAGTAATCAAGAAAATGTTATAAATCTTATAAATTAAAAGTATAAATTTGGTGGCCTTTAAGTTTTCCTGTGTGTTCCCATATTATTTACTAACTTAGTGAGATTTCAATGTAAAAAGACAAATATAAATCAGTTAGACATTTATAATTAGAATTAGGTACGTCTCATTCTCTTAAACATTCAGAGTATATAAGATACAGATTCATTAACAAAAATAGTGAAATCATGGATTTGATTCTCCTAAATACTCGTATTTAAGTTCTAAATCATCACAAATGAAAAAAAAATGCTTATGCACCAAGGCTAACCAGCAACAAATGATATAATTTCAGACAATCTGGAGGTTCCTTCCTACATGGCTGAGCTTGCTTAACAACTAGTGAGTGACATGCCCAGATTGTCAGGGACAGATTTGACATATCAAACTCCACTTATCAAACACATGAACTTTAAAACTTTTATGGATTGGTTTCTTGGCCTTCTTCTGTGTAGAACAGTTTCCTGGTCTACTTTGAAAAGTTTGTAACACCTAGCCAGCCCACTGCAACAGTTGACCAAATTTTGCATTTCTTTTACTCTTAAGATATCTTAGCGACTTCTGTCTAGTTCCACAGATTTGATATATTTGAGGGACTACCTATATTTTTTCACGTTATTCTTAATTGACTCTCAAAAGTTTTGGTTGTAGGACACCTGAAGAGTATAGCTCTTATAAGTTATTGTAGACCCCAAACAACTTTTATTTGTGTGGTTATTACCTATTGATACCTAACCTATTAAAACAGAGAAATTGTTGAACCACCATGTTGTATATGTGAAACTAAGGTAATATTGTGTGTCAGCTATACTTCAATTAAAAAAACCCCAGAAAATCCAAAAACATGAATTTGTTTAAAGTAACCTATTACTATTAACATGAAAACAATTTTTAATGAAAAATAACCATATTTTTCAACTAAAAATTAGTAACAACAGGCATTGTTTTATAGTTCTGCAAATCTTTCTAATATCTGACTTAATAAAAGTCAGCTTGATTCTCATATCTGTTCTTGCATTCAATCTTTTGGAATTTCTTGTTTTGATCGAATCAAAAGAACAAAACTCAGCTTCACACAGGTATATAGTTGGAAAAGGGAGAACATTATAGGCCCCATAAAATAATAGAGTCCCACAAATCCTACAAATATTGAAATATTTGATATTTTGATCTTATTGCTTTGGCTGTTTGCCATACTTCTTTTCATTCTTTAAACCCCCAGAACAGCAACATTTCCTCAGATTCTTTTCAGCCTCCTAAGACTGAATGCTCCCAAGGCAGGAATCATTTTTGTTTTATTGACCATTATATCCTTAGCCTAGCACATCTTCTGAAATCATTTTATTTAAACTTTGTAATTAAATCCTATCATGACAAAAGCTGATATTTTGAGGTTGTAATTTCTCTACATTTTAAATATGGGCTTTTAATTTCATTTTATTTGAAAGGAGTGATATAAACAGCTGTCCTGGAATCAGAGTTTTATATTAGAATCTATTTGGTTAAGATACCCTGAAAGTGTAAAGAACAAATTGTGATTTAGCACACAGAATTAGCTTGTATGATTCTCTCCTTTCTTGTACCTCTTTTATCAGTTCTTTAAGAATAACAGAGGTCATAGTACATTTAACTTATCACTGCTGCAATAGAAAATTTCGAGAAATCTGGGGAGCTGTATGATAGTACAAAAATAACAGCCTTAGTGGTAAAAATAAATCTAGAAAGTAATGGATAGTGCTTGAATGTTCTTCAGAAATTATAGCTGTTTGTTTATACTTTAACAATTCTTAAACATACCAAGTAAAAAATATTTTTCTTGTAAAAATTCAAACATTGAAAATATACAACATTGCATTATAGATTTTAACACTTTTCACATAAATTATATGCACTGTGTATATTTTTGAAACCTGCTGTTATCATGTTTCTAGAGGTTATTCATACGAAGATATAAATATATAGATCTTCCCCATTCTTTTAAACAACTGTATGATATTCTAAAATGTGGTTATTATAAGCACTTGTTTAGCTATTTTATATATTCATAGATGGATAGATAGATACATATATACATTTCACATCCTTCTACTTCCTGAATCAATGTTTATGTTTAATGTTCATTTTTCTTAGAGTATTCACTATTCGGGGAGACCCTTGTAGCTGCGGGTGACAATTATAGCAGTTGAACAAAATATAAATTATTCTGCAAAAAACCCTGAATTTCCTTTTCATGATTAGAGGGAAAAGGGCAGTAGTTTGATGTATCTTATATGTAAACATTGTGAACTGTGGGTTGCGGTATTTTGTTATTATCAGTGCTGGCTGGTTTATAGGCCAGCATATTGGGGAACTTCTTTGGTGGTAGTTGGTACTGGGCTTGTTCCTTCTGCCTACCTTCCCAATCTCACTCCCACCCTGTCATCTAGTAGACATTTTAAGCATCTACCACAAAGCAAGTGCCGTTTTATCTATTGGTTTGCTGGCTTGGAACTCCCAGTTTATGGGGTGGGCAAACGTAAAGAGAGAAATTATAATGCTTAGTGGCAAGTGTCATGATATTGATAATGACAACTTGTGGAGACATGCAATTTTGTGTAATCAGCACCTTGTGGAGTTTATGTATTCATTCAACAATTATTTGAATAGTTAGTGTGTGTTAGACTGTGGGTATAACAGTTGAGAAAACAAACATGATCCCTGCTTTAGGAGCATTCAGTCTTGGGAACCTGGGAAGAACTTAAGGGAGAACTGCTGCTACTGTTGGATCATGAAGAATAAATACAAGTGTGGCAAGTAAAATGGAAGGAACACATTTTAAACAGAGGATTCAAATGTGAGAAACTACAAAGCTGTGGAAGGCTCTAGTCCATCCACGGATTCTGAGGCATTCTCTGTGTCATACAGGATATACGTGCAGAGACTGAAAAGGGAGACTGGGGTCAGATATAAATGCCAAAGTAAGAGATTTAGATGTTTTTTCTATAAGCCTTTCCTGAGCCAATTAGCATTTTTCAAATGACTGCTGAAATCTAAGACACTGATTTTATATCTTGTTAAAAAATACTTACATTAAAAATTTGATTCATTATATTAATCTATTAGTCTACTAAGAATGTAGTTGATGTATCATAGCTGTGTGTGTGTGTGTGTGTGTGTGTGTGTGTGTGTGTAATCTGGGATTTTTGTTTGTTTGTTTCAGCCTTTACCCTACGAAAAGAAAATCTGGAGATGTTTGAAGCACTTGGTTTTTTAGCTATCAAACTTGGTGTGATTCCTTCAGATTTTAGTTATGCAGGCCTAAAAGACAAGAAAGCCATCACCTATCAAGCAATGGTTGTTAGAAAAGTGACTCCAGAGAGGTAATAAAACATTACTTTATAAGAAAGAACTTTACTTTCTTATTGCATCAAATAAATAAATGTGAGATTAAAAACTTAGAACACTAGGAGCATATTAACCTCCCTATCAATAGTAATTAATTGATTAAAAGCTTATTGAGCAGCACATCCTGCCTTAATAATATGATTATCTTCTAAATAGTGTTATGTCTTAAATTTACACTGAAAATGTAGGTAGTTTTAAGACAAACTTTGAGAAGTGGCAGATTTTAAATGATTGAATTATTTCAGGTCATAAAATGACTGTTAATATAATCCTATAGTAATGGGTTTTTTAGTGCACATTTGTTGAAATAGCATTACCTTTTGAATTCCAAAAAAATTTTTAGTGTTCTCATATAAGTGGTTGTCTGGCAACTGTCATTTAAACCTTATATTAATTTTTAAATGTAAGATTTAACGAGTCTATATGATTTATCATTTATAGGTTGAAAAATATTGAAAAAGAAATCGAAAAGAAAAGAATGAATGTGTTTAATATTCGATCTGTAGATGATTCCCTTAGACTCGGTCAGCTCAAGGGAAATCACTTTGATATTACCATCAGAAATTTAAGAAACCAAATAAATGATTCTTCAAACCTGAGAGAGAGAATTTTGGAGGCAATAGAAAATGTTAAGGTAAGAAAACTTAATTTTAAAATAGTGTTACAGGAAAATCTTTATAGGCCTTCTCTTTACGCTGAGGCAAGAAGGGAAACTTCTTTTTCTTTTGTACCTTTTCTTTTTATGTGCATATGTCATTATTTAAAAAAATGATAATTAGGACAATTTGTTTTATTTTTAATTTTCTTAGTACATTTTTTTGTATTAAAAAAAAAAACTTTAATGTAATTTTAAAAATATATAGAGTTACCCGGGGGGGGGGGGGCTATCTGCATCAGAAGAGAGGTGTTTTTTGTTGTTGTTTGTATGTTTGTTTTTTTAGCACATGCCATATAGAATAGTATTTTAGGCAAAGGGATTAATTTTGGAAATTTTGTTCAGTAATTTTTTCAGGAAATCTTTGGTAAATAGTTACATTACTTTTCAGAATTATGCACAATCTTTTTTTTCTTTTCAATCTAATTGTGAATTTTTTTCAATGTATACAAATGGTAAATCATACACATTTTATTCTGTCTTACAATAAATACTATTTAACATAAATATATAAGTGACATTTTCCAGGCATCTAAATATGCCATAGCCTTCAGTCTGATCATCTAGACTGTGGGTTAGCAAGCTTTTTCTGTAAAGAGCCAGATAATAAATATTTTTGGCTTTGTAGGCATATGGTTTCTGTTGAAGCCACTCTACTGCCCTTGTGTGGAAGCAGCCATAGACCATACATAAATGAATGAGCATGATTGTGTTCCAGTAAAACTTTATTTACAAAAATAAGCGTTGGCCACATTTGACTTGTAGGCCATTAGTAGTTTGACAACCCCTGATCTAGACCAGTAATCCTCAACCTGGGATGCTTCTAGGCAATCTCAGTAGTCAATCCCTACCCCGAACCAATTAAATAAGAACATTTGGGAATGCAGCTTTTGTTATTAGTATTTTTTTAAAAACTCCCTAAGTGATTTTACTCTACAGCTAACACTGAGAAACAGTGATCTAAGATTCTGACCACAAAGACCTTTTTACACAATTTTATTCCTCTCCAAAGGAAAATAAACAAGCAAAACTGGTTTTTAATCACTATTATGCCTTATAGTCAGGAAAATGACTTCCAACTAAAGATTTTCTAAATTCACATTTGTCTGTGTATAGACACTCTTTGATTGTATATTCTTTTTTTTTTTTTTTTAAGATTTTATTTATTTGACAGAGAGAGACACAGCAAGAGAGGGAACACAAGCAGGGGGAGTGAGAGAGGGAGAAGCAGGCCCCCCGCTGAGCAGGCAGCCCAATGTGGGGCTCGATCCCAGGACCCTGGGATCACGACCTGAGCCGAAGGCAGACGCTTAACGACTGAGCCACCCAGGCGCCCCTGATTGTATATTCTTTATATGGTGGTTTTTCCCCTTTTTTCCTAGACCTATCTAAAATTCTTTTTTCCCCCCTCAAAAAATTGTTATGAAAATGATATCCTTTAAAAAAGGGAGAGAGTTTCTCTGAACTCTCATAGCATTTATTGCCTATCTTTCATTCGGAATTTATGAATGTACAACTGCCCATTATAAAATCCCCATTAGGAATGATTCTAACTTTAGCCAACTTTCCTTTAATTCTGAAAATAAGAAGTCTTTGAAGTTTTATTTTAGAGGGTTCTAACTTTGACTTCTAGAAACCTTCTGTTATATCCAACCCTAAGTAATTTGAAGGGGTACTTAAAGTTCTTCTGGTTATTCTAGGATATTATTTGATATTATTTTTCCAAATTTGAAATAATAATTGTTATGAGAAATACTCATAAAGTGAGCATGAAAGACTCTTATCTTTCAAGAAACCATCTGGACCTGGTGTTTTCTTTGTGAGAGCATGTTTATCCACTGACCGATGTCTTTAAGGTTGCAGAGTAATTTACAATTTTCTATTCCTGGGGAAATGGTGCCATGTCATTGTCTTGGCCCAGGCCCTCAGAAACTAAGGTAACTAAAAAATGAATTGTTATACATAAAGGAACCAAGACTTGCTGGGTTTGAAGTAAATTTATTTCTTACTCTCAGCATCTCCAGACAGCGGAAGCATCTCAAAGTCAGAAAGAGCTTCAGGGCAAAGATCAGATCCAGTCCTAGGTAAACAGTTCATCCCAGCACTGGTTTAGCACTGCAAGTCCTGCCTCTCACCATACCCTTGAGTAATGTGAATGGAAAGCTGACATAATCTTAAAGCTTTTTCGTTGGTCTTATTTTCTTTTAATTGTTTGTTTTTCTCCTTTCTGTTCTTTAACTGTATAGAATTTCCCAGACCATTTGGCCCTTATGTGTGTATTGCAGATTACAGTATTCTTTTCTTAAAATAAATACAAAGAGAAAGACTTGATTACATATTCTGACACAGTAATTAGATTTATTTATTGTAGTCACTGTGGGCCTATGACAAAAAACCATAGGCTCGGTGACTTCTAAATAACAGAAATTTATTTCTTAGAGTGCTGGAGGCTGGAAGCCTGAGATCAGGGTGCCAGCCTTATCTTCTTGTTGTATTCTCACATGGTGGAAAGAGAGTGAGCTAGCTCCATGATCTTTTCTTTTCTTTTCTTTAGATTTATTTATTTATTTGCCAGAGAGATAGAGAGCACAAGTAGGCAGAGAGGCAGGCAGAGGGAGAGGGAGAAGCAGGCTCCCCGCTGAGCAGGGAGCCCGACGCGGCACTCGATCCCAGGACCCTGGGATTATGACCTGAGCTGAAGGCAGCTGCTCAACCGACTGAGCAACCCAGGCGCCCCTCCATGATCTTTTCTTATAAGGAAACTAATTCCATCCTTGAGAGCTCTACCCTCATAACCTAATTACCTCCCAATGTCCTCACCTCCAAATACCATCACATTGGAGGTTAAGATTTCAACATATGAATTTTGGTGGGAACACAGGCATGCAGTCCATAACAATATACTTTTTTAAGAAAGATTTTATTTATTTATTTGAGATAGAAAGCATGAGAGAGAGCACAAGCAGGGGGAGTGGGAGAGGGAGAAGCAGACTCCCTGCTGAGCAGGGAGCCAGATGCGGGACTCGATCCCAGGACCCTGGGATCATGACCTGAGCCAAAGGCAGACACTTAACCAACTGAGCCACCCAGGTGCCTCACAATATGCTTCTAATTAATTGATTTTCTTGTATTCATAGAATAAAGGGTTTGTAAATTACTACGGACCGCAGAGATTTGGGATGGGAAGGAAAGTTCACACCGACCAGATTGGATTGGCTTTGCTGAAGAGTGAAATGGTATGGATTTAAAAAAACTATGATCTGATTTGTTTTGTCAGTTGTACTTACTACATAAGCCAGCCCTTTGCTTTCTTAACCGAGCATATAAATGCATATATATATACACACACACATACATATACCATATACTACATTATTGAACACTTATTGAGCAGATACTATATTTTTAGTATCATATTATAGTAAAGCAAACTGTATGCGATGTCCCTGCGTTTAATACTTGTTTGAGACCTAACAGAGAATTGGCCAGCACTCACCAAATTCTTAATGAACTGAATAGAGGATTTAGAAGAAACTTAACACCCTATAATTCCAGAAATAGGACATCAAATTATATAAAATTCCTGTTTCTCATAGCATTTAAACAAAAGCTCTCCCCTCTTTTAAACTTCATATTCCATGGTTCTCATTTTTTTTAAAGTTTGCTAGAGCATTAATTATCAATTGTTGCTGTGTAACAGACTACTCCAAAACTGAGTGGCCTAGAACAACAAGATTTTCTTGTCTCACTGTTCCCGAGGGTCAGGCATCTGAACAGCCTTGCTGGATGTTAGTGCATCAGGGTCTCACACGGTGTGCAGTCACACTATCATCCAGGACTGCAGTCTTTGGAGACTTGAATGGGCACAGAGGACCTGCTTGCAAGCACACTCCATGGTTGTTGGCAGGAAGCTTTAGTTTCTCACCATAGGGCTACTCATGGCGTGACTTCCCCAAGAGAGAAGAGTCCAGGAGCACAGAAGAGTGAGAGAGAGACCGTAACATAAATCTCAGTGTCTTTTATAATGTAATCTGGGAAGTGACATCTTTACTTCTGCTCTATTCTACTTACTGGGCGCACAGACTCACCCTGATTAGTGTCGGGGAGGACTGCAGTAGGCATGAGTACCAGCCAGTGGAGATCATTGGGGGTCAACTTAGAGGCTGGACCCACAGCTAGAAAGCCATATTTTCTTTCCTTTGAAACATCCCTTCCCCAACTTTTATATTCTCTACATCTCAATTTAAATTCTCATCCCACTCCCAAGAAAAATTGAATTCTTCTTATCTTGTTACCTCAAAGCCTCTTGGACTTCCCATCTTAGGTTTTATTATATTTTATTGTTATTGCTTATTTGATCTTTACCAGTAAACAACATCATGTCTCTCTTGCTCAACACTCTATCCCTAGTACTGTGCACAGTGCCTAGCACATAGCAGATACTTAGTAATATTTATTTGAATAAATTAGCTTCTGAACATATATTTGTTTGAATGAATGAATGAATACTATAAAAATAAGATTGTGATTTTAGGTTGAATGATCTATCTTAAGATCCTTTCCTACTCTAAAACATATACTTAGAAATCACAGTGCTGGAGACAGTATAATAATAATAATAATAATAATAATAATAAAAATACAGGACCTCATAGATACCATTAAAAAAAGGAATATCTTTTAATCTATTTAGTTTTTAAAAGAAAATATTAAAGTTGGCAACTTTTTTTTTTATTTGAGAGAGAGAGAGAGCATGAGCAGGGCAGAGGGGCAGAGGGAGAGAGAGAAGCAGACTCCCTGCTGAGCAGAGAGCCTGATGTGGGGCTTGATCCCAGGACCCCAAGATTATGACCTAAGCCGAAGGCAGACACTTAACCGACTGAGCCACCCAGGTGCCAAATAAAAATTCCAACAACCATGACTGTTTTTTTTTTTAAGATTTTATTTATTTATTTGAGACAGAGAGAGAAAGAGAGGGAGAGCACAGAGAGAGAAACGGACTCCCCACTGAGCAGAGAGCCCAATGCGGGGCTCCATCCCATAACCCTGAGATCATGACCTGAGCTGAAGGCAGATGCTTAACTGACTGAGCCACCTAGGTGCCCCAATTGGCAATTAAAAAAAAAAAAAAAAGATTTTGGCAATTTGATCTTGACAATTCCAAGACTTGAGAACAAGAATGAAATTAGTGGTTCATGATTCCCCTATGCTTGCTTTTGTTATATATGTTGGTCAAGTCTGAGTTTTATGTCATTACTTCACACTTGCATTCTAAGCTGGATGATAGAGGTAAAGAATGACAGAAGTAGAACTATGGAAATGATGGGCACTTTTTCCAGTCCATAATATTTTAAACCTATGTATGAGGTTGTTTTGTACACATCTATTTCCAAATATAACACTGTTTAATTTTTGAAAGCTTGAAGATAAAATTGCAGTGTCAGATATCATTTGTTAAGTGCCTATTCTTTCATGATGCCAGAGAATTTGTATCTTTTTTTTTTTTTCCAATTTTATTCCAGGAATTTATTTTTAGGAAATATTTATGCATGTACACAAAGATTTTATACATCAAGATACTCACTTCAGCATTGTATCTAATAGCAAAATTTTGATAACTATCAGTAGGTAATGGTTTCAATAATTGATGGGTGTCTCTGTATTGGGATGTACAGCAGCCATTAAAAACAATGTTGTAGAAGAATGGTTGATCTTATTGGAAAATGTTCAGATCATATTAATAACACAAGCAGACCCCAAACAATATAAACAAAAAAGAGTATTTTAATAATGTATACATGTGTGTGGATTTATAGAAAAAATACCTTGACACTAAATACAGTAAAATATAACTGGTTATTACTGGTTGCTTCTTTTTTTTTGGACATCTTTTTTTTTTATTATTATGTTATGTTAATCACCATATATTACATCATTAGTTTTTGATGTAGTGTTCCATGATTCACTGTTTGCGTATAACACCCAGTGCTCCATGCAGAACATGCCCTCTTTAATACCCATCACCAGGCTAACCCATCCTCCCACCCCCCACCCCTCTAGAACCCTCAGTTTGTTTCTCAGAGTCCATAGTCTCTCATGGTTTGTCTCCCCCTCCAATTTCCCCCCCTTCATTCTTCCCTTCCTGCTATCTTCTTCTTCTTCTTCTTTTTTTTTTTTTTTAACATATAATGTATTATTTGTTTCAGAGGTAAAGGTCTGAGATTCAACAGTCTTACACAATTCACAGTGCTCACCATAGCACATACCCTCCCCAATGTCTATCACCCAGTCACCCCATCCTTCCCACCCCCCCACCACTCCAGCAACCCTCAGTTTGTTTCCTGAGATTAAGAATTCCTCATATCAGTGAGGTCATATGATACATGTCTTTCTGTGATTGACTTATTTCACTCAGCATAACACCCTCCAGTTCTATCCACGTCATTGCAAATGGCAAGATCTCATTCCTTTTGATGGCTGCATAATATTCCATTGTATATAAAAAAGTAAGTAATTTGTCATTTTCATTTAACATATGTTTGCTTGCTTGATTTTTAAAGGTGGAGGCTGTAAAATTATTTCTTACACCAGAAGATTTGGATGATCCTGTAAATAGAGCAAAGAAATATTTTCTTCAAACTGGTATTTAAAAATTTCTTTACCCTATACATAGTCATACAAATACATAATACAGATGTTATGTCAGCAGGAGGGCATTTATTGCTACATAAATGTATAATATATTATACATTTAATAATTTTATTACCTGTCTAAGACACTCAGTTTTGGCCAGATATCCAGGACTTGTCTGTTTTAACTCTTCTTGGGGGTAGGAGTGAGGGGAGAAATAGCTTCTTAGTTTTTCTTGGTCTAAATCCTCAGAGTAGATAAGAATTTCAAATTCTACACTGGTACCAGTGGAAGTATGCACTACAACTAGGGGAGACTTAAAAACAAATTACATAAAAGTTTATTTGCTGTATCCAATACTTCGTGCATTATTTTTGGTTTAGTTGCCCATTCAGCCCAGTCGGTTTTGACACTTTAGCTCAATATCATGGTTTATATGCAGAATGCGTCCTGGGAAGCACCAAAGAAAAGTGGTTATGAGTGTGGGTTCTAGAGTCAATCCACATGGGTTTGACTCTCAAAATGACTTATGTGTTTGTATCTAGAGTTCCGAGAATATAATTTCCTTATGGCAATGATTCCTAAACTTGAGTATGCATAAGAAACACCTGGTACATTTATTAAAATGAGGATTCCTACCTGAATAAGCATCTTTGCAGTAGAGTTCGTTAATTTAATTTTAAAAAGCATCCCATTAGCAAGACCTGTTAGCGCTTGATGGATCCAACCCTTTCTTACTCAGAAGAGTCTGTGTAAATGTTTGTAATAGCTCTTCAAAAATATGTAGGCTCAGAGGTTTATATAGTGTTTTTTTTTTTTTTTTTAAGAAATCCTCTGAATAATTGCAAATTAGTTTATCTCCATTCTGAAGTAGGTATTACTAATGTGCTTTTTGCTATTTTTTTTTAAGCAGGGAAAGTGAGGGGTGCCTGGGTGGCTCAGCTGGTTAAGCGTCTGCCTTTGGCTCAGGTCATGATCCCAGGGTCCTGGGATCGAGTCCTGCATCGGGCTCCTTGCTCAGCGGGGAGCCTGCTTCTCCCTTTCCTTCTACTGCTCCCCCTGCTTGTGCTCTCTTTCTCTGTCTGTCAAATAAGTAAACAAAATCTTAAAAAAAAATAAAAATAAATAAAGCAGGGAAAGTGAATGGAGAATGGACCATATGATTAATGATCTTTACTAAACAAACAAACCCTTCAGGTGTAGCTAAGTTTATAGTTGGTGCTAAGCATCATCTTCATATTCAAGTTCATAAGAGCACAGTTCATTGCCTCTCATTTAGAAGGCATAATGAAGGTCTTTATGACTGGCCTGTAAATAAAGTGGTTGACTCACTGATTTCCTCTTTACTTCAGAGGATGCTAAAGGCACACTTTCACTGATGCCTGAATTCAAAGTTCGCGAGAGAGCTCTGCTGGAGTCGTTGCACCGCTTTGGCATGACGGAGGAGGGGTGTATCCAGGCATGGTTTTCTTTTCCCCATTCAATGCGCATATTCTACGTTCATGCATATAGCAGCAAAATTTGGAATGAGGCAGTATCTTACAGACTTGCAACCTATGGATCAAGAGTAGTAGAGGGTGATCTGGTCTGTTTGGATGAAGATGTTGATGATGAACATTTCACAAATAGTAAAGTAAGTATCATTTCATCAGCATTGTCAAAGAGTAGTAACCACACTGGGAACATTAATTTTCAGAAGCCTTTATTTGAGAAACAATTTAGAACTAAACATACGTTTTATTTTTTTATTTGTATTTGCTTATCTTCTGCTTCTATGCTGCTAGCTAAGGCTTAACACAAGTCTATAAATGGTAAAATAAAAATAGTCAGTGGCATTAAGGGAAAGGTACAAAGACAGTAAACTTTCCTTTAAATAATATGTTTTAAAGAATTACAGAAGTACGGGCGCCTGGGTGGCTCAGTTGGTTGAGCAACTGCCTTCGGCTCAGGTCATGATCCTGAGTCCCGGGATCAAGTCCCGCACTGGGCTCCCTGCTCGGCAGGGAGTCTGCTTCTCCCTCTGACCCTCCTCCCTCTCATGCTCTCTGTCTCTCATTCTCTCTCTCAAATAAATAAATAAAATCTTTAAAAAAAAAAAAAAAAAAAGAATTACAGAAGTAATGCACAAAGTAGTATCATTAAAAGTGAAAAATCAAAAGTTTACATATGAAGCTGTCATCTTGTCACCACTCTTACTGTCTTTCCCTCCCCTGTGTCCAGGAAATCAACCTCTGTTTTTTGGCCTGTATCCTTCTAGACCTTTTTCTATGCTTTCACAAAAATATCCATAGGAGAGTGTATTTTTATTCTATTAGCGAACACTGAGAAAAGAAAAGGAAGGGCTTACAGGCTCAGAACTTAAAATATGAAAAAGAATACAATTTTTATAGTAATTGTATATGAGGTGTGTAATGTTGTGTGTATTTCTTTTATATAAATGTGATTTTATGATTGCGATTTCACAGCTTGCTTTTTTCCTCTTAGCAATTTGTATTATAAAAGTTGATTCTTCCATTTCTTCTCTATCCAACTAGTATTTTTATCTTTGTGGGTTTGAACAGTTTAAATAATGAAACTGAATACCATAAGTCAAGTAAAGAAATTTATTTTGTAATATAATGCAAAAAGAACAAATTATAATATAATGCAAAAAGAACAAATTATAACATAATGCAAAAAGAACATTATCTCAAGTTAGTCTTACAAAGATATTGTAAAAGTGGAGGGATTTGAGTAGTGCTTTCATATATAACATCATAACATCATTGAACTTTAGATGAGAAAAGGATTTTAGAGACCCTCTTTTTTAACTACCATTTTATAGAAATGAAAATCAAGACCCAGATTAAGTGACACAGGTAGCAGAATTAAAAGGCCCTAGCCCGAATTGATCTCTACCAGAGAAATCATGGAATACAGAAAAGGTGTCAGCATCTAGAGAGAGAACATGGCCCAGTTTTTCAAAAATGAAGAAACATAAATTCTGAACTCTGCGTAAAGGGAGCTTTATCTAAATTAATAGCAGAAGTCTGGATGTATAAATTAAGGTTTTTGTTTGTTTGTTTGGTTGGTTTTGGTTTTAAGTAATGGAGATCTACCTCAAACCAACTTAAGGAAAAGCGGACAGGAATTCATTGGCTCTGATAACCGAGACTCTGACTGATTTGGGCACAGCTATATCCAGTCTCCTAAATAGTCTGTCTCTTATTTTCTTCATCTTTCAACTATGTTTTCCTCTGTTAGAGCCATTCTCAGTCTGGCTTGTTCTTTCGGTGGCAAGATGGTTATGAGCATTATTTCTTACAACTTGTAGAGAAGAGAACTTTTCTTCCCAATGGAATAAAGGCCATGGAATTAAGTCTCTCTGGCTAGGAGTGGCCTGGCTTTTGGGCCCGTGTCCGGGCCCAAAGCAATTATTGTGGACTGGAGTATGTGATTGGCTAAGCCTATGTTCCAAAGGATCCTTCCTGGAACCATCTCACCCAAATTATGTTTGAGAACCGGGAGGTTTCAGGGAGCTCCCTGAAAATGAGGGTGCGCCTATCAGAAAAGAGATTAAAGGCCGAGCAAGTCAGAGCAACAGGTTTCTGCTTTGCTGTTTCATTGAATGGGTGCCTTATGAATATTTAGATAAGAAAGTGATCACGAGGAGCATAAATCACTAAGAACCGTCATTTAACTGAGACAAAATCTGAAACTGTAAAAAGAAATCTAGCAGCATTATAGGTCTTTTTTTTTTTTTTTTTTAGCATTATACGTCTTATTTTACTTCATGAATGGAAGAGATGTCGGTGATTCCCTTTTGATAAATAGTGAAAAATCATGTTTTTTTTTTCACACATTCCAGAAAATATGTTCATTTAAATATTACCTGGGCTGTACATTATTTAGTAAGTTAGCCATTCCTAATTCAGATTTTCAGAAGTTAAAAGTTACTTTGACAAGACATGGTAATAATCTCTGCAATACATGTCTTATAAGACTTCTTTGTTCAAAGTAACATTTGCAATAACAGTTTTGTGATCAGAACTGTATCTGTTTTTCTTTTGGAGCTGTAGGAGAAAGGAGAACATTTTCTCCTTCATATCCTGCTAAGTTTTCTTCTATTAGGAAAAAAAGGTCTTTATATATTTTAAGACCAATCATTTATACTTTACTAGTAAGCACTAAGAATAGAAAAGGCAGGACTTACAGGCCCAAGATGTTAAGATATGAAAATGAAAAAGACAGTAAAGTTTCTATTAAATGGTATATGGGGCATGTAATGTTGTGCATCTACAGTTAAAAATTGTAGGAAACTAATCGATTCTTGATAGGATTACTAGACTAACAGATATACCTTTATTTGAAGTCGCTTGGGGTAGATTTTCTTACAATTTCTTTGTGAACAAGATAGAGAAATGTGGCAGACAAAAGGTTAGGTGAATTCATAGTTGAGGAATAGCCATATGCCAAAAGCATGTTTGTTAATTAAAAAAATCCATTGATATCAGCCTGGAGGAAGCTCTCTAACCACAAAACATGGTCTAATGTACTTGACCATGTTTTTCAGTATTTTCATAAATTATTTAAATTGCATCATTGTAAGTAGGCTTAAGAGTTTGTGAAAGAAAGCTAGAAATGATGATGCAGGAGAGATCCTCATCCCATGGCTTTTGGTCAGATCACATCTAGAGTTTTATATCCATTTCTGAGTCCAGCAACTAAAAGGCGTACTTACCAATAAACAAACATACAAACCCAAAATGAAAAACAAAAAAGGAGGGGCAATAATTATTGATTAGACTGTGCATCCTTGAGGGCAAAGCCAGCAGAGTTAGAGGGGATCTGGACACTGCATTATATGGTGAAAGCCTTAGGAAGGTGGGGATGCTGTTCATCTTTGTTTAATGGTAACAGCTGCCTTCATACCTGAACTTTCATGTGCTGGAGAAATTAGACTTATTTATTCTATAGTGTCCTGTAGCAACATTTCTCACACTTAACATACATCTCTTTTTCCCCGTCTCCTGTTACTGTTCTATGAAACACGTTTTGAGAAACACCACTTCTCAGAGAGTATTATGATACTTGTTGGCGACAGGGGGGGGGGGGGGGGGGGTGGTTTCCCAGAGGCAGATTTTTGATTCAGCATAAGAACTTTGTAAGTTAGGAAAAGCTGCTGTGATGAGGTGAAAGTATTGCCTCGGGGTATTAAGCTACCACCATTCTCTTTGTGTTTCAATTTCAGTTATCAGTGGTTAAAGCAGGAAGTATCGTTCAAATTTTTATGTAGTCTAGAAGCAAATTGTGAAAATAATCTTGTTTGGGTATATGTATATTCAGCACAGGAGTCAAATTATACATAACAGGGAAAATTGAGGAAATGAATCATCCATATTTTCGTCATGTTTTTAAAATGTAGGTTCATCTAGTAACTGAAGAAGAGGAATCAGCTAACACATATGCTATACATCAGGTAAATTTGTTTAAAAATTGGCATCACTTAGATCTAAATGTAGATACTGTGTCCAAAAGACAAAATGTTGATCAGTTCTCTTCCCCACCTTTTTCTCTTAACCACTTTTTTTTTTTTCACTTTTTAATTCAGGTATAATTTATATGCAATAAATATCTCTCTTCTTAGTTTGCAGTTCTAAGAGTTTTGATAAACATAGTCTTGTGACCACCACAAAAATCAAGATAAAGAACATTTTCATCTCTCCCTAAAATCTCCCTGTGCCCCTTTTTATTCAACCCCCACCCCCAGCCCCAGCTCCTGAGGAGCTCATCCATTTTCTGCCCCGTTTTGCCTTTGAAAGAATGTCAAATAAATGGAATCATATAGTTTGTGGTCTTTTATGTCTGGCTTCTTTCAGTTAGCATAATGAATTTGAAATCCATTCATGTTGTATGTATTTGAATTTTTTATCTTGTTCCTTTTTCTGACTACCTTTTGGTAGTGTTTAAGAAAAATGACTAGAAATCATCAGCAAAGGAGGAAAGCCCTACAAACTGTAGTGTCTTCTCATAAGCAGCTGAGCAAAACACTGTATTTGCTGCTACTGGTTCATGCTCATGTTTTTATATAAGTAAGAAGAATGTGAAGTTATCAACCAAAATACCAGTTATATCATTGAGCAATGGGGGTTGTTCTGTTGTAGAAACAATATGCTTTTAAGATTGTATGACCACATTGAGATTAAGTCTTTGTTGGCTAATTAAATGTACCCAAACCTCTTGTTTCCTCTCCTCTACATTAACAATAGTTTGTCTAATAATATCTGACTTGAGTTTGTTACCTTGGTTATTGTGAGTCCTTCTTGATTGTAGTTAGTTCTTTTCTTTGCCTGGCAGCATTTGAAATAATCAAAGTAGTGTAGCATTCAATAGCATGTTTTAGGCTGATTGTAATGTTTATATCTTGAGACATAATGATCATATCTCAGTGATTTTCTTATATACCAAATCTTAGTGATATAATGATCATATATTTTTCTGAAGGCTGTTTCATGTAATTTTGTCCCCCTTCTTCTGCACAGGTGGTTCTTCCAGTGCTTGGATACAATATTCAGTACCCAAAGAACAAAGCTGGGCAGTGGTACCAGGAAATACTTAGCAGAGATGGACTACAGACATGTAGGTTTAAAGTACCAACTCTGAAACTCAATGTTCCAGGATGCTATAGACAGATATTGAAACATCCCCGTAATGTCTCATACCAACTAATGGAAGAACATGAAATTGATGTCAAAACTGAAGGTTCCCACATTGATGAAGCAACTTTATCTCTTTTGATCTCTTTCGATCTTGATGCTTCGTGTTATGCGACAGTCTGTCTGAGGGAGATAATGAAGCATGATTTTTAGAACCACTACCCTTGATATAATCATATATATGTATGTCACTCTTTAAAAGGAAGGGAGCTAAAATTTCTTGAGCACCTGCCATGTACTAGGAGCCTTATAATTGTTATCTCCTGTAATTACTAAACATCCTGGTAAAGTAGGAGTTTGATGCTGATGTTCTAGAGGACATAGAGCTAAGTAAGCGCAGCATCTGAATTTAAGACCCCAAAGCCTATGTTCTTTCTATTATCTAATGTTTCAGTGATCTTTATTCTGTGTTATAAAATTTATAATCTTTCTTGACTATTCAAAACAAATAATACTGCAAGATAACATGTAAGAAAAAAACATGTTTGGAGTAATGTTTACATCCTCTAGCTCCTTGCTTAGAATGTAGATGAAACTAGATTGTAAGATGGTTGGAGAGAAACAGAAATGAAGCATTTTGTTAATTATTGTCATTCTTTTCTGTTTTTGCAATTACTGATCAGAATAATACATTAGGGAAATATAATCCCTATATTTATGATAGCTACCCCAGGGTTGCTTACCCCTTAATGAGATAAATTATCTTCAGTGAAGATTGAAAGAAAATTTTTCATACAGCTTCTTTATCTCAACATACATTGAGCCTCTTGACTTTTTGTGATATTTTTTCCTATTATCTAAAACATAGATTTTAGAGTCAGACAGACCTGGGCTCAGACTCCAGCTCTGACACTTACTAGTGACTTTGGGTATGTTATTGATTGTTTTTGAGGCTTAAAGAATTAAGACAGCACCAACCTCATAAGCAACAAGTAATAGGATTGTCTCCACCTTTTATGTTGCTGGAGGAAGAAAACATTTTGCCCATTTGAAAATTGAAATATTTGTTTAACTGTCCCACATCATAAATCATCCTTAACCACTTTATATCAGTTAAATTTGGGAGGGATGGTATATATTGATCAGGAAGATCTAACATTCTTTCATTGCTGGTAGTATAACATGATGATGAAATTTAAAAAGTGGTATGGAGAATTACATGTCAGTAATGTGGCACTTTTATATACTCAAGTCAGTGAAACTACTTTGGGTATAGTAGCATAAGGAAATAAAATTCAAAAGAAGGAAAAGAATTATATGCAATGCAAATTTTGCTCATTGTAACATTTTTATATAAAATGAAAGAAATTATAATTGTTTGAAAGTCCGGCATTAGACAACTAAAGTAAGTAAAGTGAGATATATCAACTTGATGGCAAAATATGTAGTTATTAAAAATGATGATAAAAGTTTAGGTATGTGAGAAAATGTTGCCCTTCAAACCAGAACATAGATATTACAAATGCAGTATACACACTGAATGCAGCTTTTACAAAGAGAGGCGCTTTAGCATAGTAATTAAAAGCATAGTTACTGTGGAAAAACTTCCCAAGTTTGAACCTTGGCTGTGCCACATAGCATGTGGCCTTAGACAAGTTATTTAAGCTTTGTGTGCTTTGGTTTCAACATCTATGAAATAAGAATGGTAATGTACCTACCTCATAGGATTATTGTGAGGATTTACCAAGTTCACAGATGTACAGCAGCTTAGAAAAGTACCTGCTACTTAGTTATTGTTAAATAAGTATCCGCAGATGCAAGTTTGGAAGGAAGAGAAAAAACATGAAAATAACTTTCTTTTTTGTCATTATATATTTTAATAATAAATAAATCTCAGAACACAAAAATTGGACTTTGTAGTACCATTGTATTTTTAAAATTACCTTTATCATCTTAATATTTATTGAAAATAAAATGCTATATTAAGTAAAAAATTTAGAAAAAGTGCCATTTCATATAATAAATTATATCCTGCAAATATAATCAGAAAGTGAATTATGTAAATTATTCAATTCTAGATGTCTCTTAAATGTTGAGTAGCAATTAGAAAATATGAAAGCGTTAAAATGTGCTGTCATTGATATTTTCTTTGCCTGTAGATGGCACTATTATTTTAGATACCGTATTTATTTATTTAATACTTCGGCCATATGTAAGGAAAGAATCACTAACCTTGTTTCAAGTCACCATAAGATGTATTCAGATACTGTTGATGTGGAAAATTATTTTATATGCCAATAATATTTGACATGTTAATCTTTTTTCAGTGTAAGGTCTTGAATATACTTTGGACCAAATGATGACCAGTCACCTAGGTTTTTGCAGTTTTCCTGGGCATTCCAGGCCTTCAGAAGGATAATCTTTGGATTAGTTTTAATTTTCAAGGTTGTTTTTGAAACTGAGCCTCAGGATTACTAAGGTAAAACAAATTGAGGTCTTTTTATTAAGCTAAAAACACTTCGATGTTTGTGACTTAGGCTAAACTGAAAGTCATATGCGAGTTTCAATTCAAGTAACATTTATTATTTGTTGTGCCAGCACTTCTGCTTCTCTCATTTTAATCCATATACCCAACCTATAGGTAGGTAATATTTTCCCTGATTTTGCAGATGGGAAAATATCTGGGTGGTTTACTGACCTATCCAAGGTCAATTAAGATAGTATGTGGCTGAACTTGATTATGCTTCATAGATCAGTACTGTTTTCATCTACCTAATATTTGCCTTCTGAAAACAAGTTTTTTTTGTTAATGACTTTCATTTCCACTTACTCAGTATTACTTGCCACTGATTAATAGGCGTATTGGAGCATGTCTTGAGAGAAACAAGGTTCCCTTTTGAGATTCTGAGACCAAAATAAAAGTAAAGGAGATCCTTCAGGAAATTCCCAAATCATTTTGGAATATTTTCCAGAATACTTTGGGACTTGTATCACATTGTTGGACAAAAGTATTGCAAATCACAGGAGGTTATTTTAGATGGTACCTGGCACAATATTAATATTGAAAAAGAAGGGTGAGAGAGTTGCTCCTTTTTTAGAAAATCTCATGAAACACTAACAACAGTGTCCAGCACCTAAATTCTCAGTGTCAGCTACTATGCTATATGATGAAAGTTTTACAATGGACTGGTTAATGACTTCCCCTTGAGATCTGATCTGACTCTGTCTTAGCGTAATTATAATTCAGGACACTTTTAGATTTATTTATTTCTTTTGTAAGTGGAAATAACTATTTCTAAATCTGGAAGTTGAGCAATTCATTCAAATTAAGATCTTTAAGAACTATCTGGGTCAGCGTTTTCAATATTTTCCACCTGGGAACTACCTTTAGGAGACCAAAAAGAAAATGAAGCCCCAGGTTAACAGTGAACTTTTCTTGCATTAATGTAAGGATAGAAAAAAAGGTTGGAGGAAGATATGGAAGTGAGGAAAATAGGACTTCTCATTTTTTTTTTCTCACTTTACCTCTGAAGTGTTTGGCTTTTTAAGTAAGAAGATATTTGTGTATTAATTTTTCACTTAAAAACGTTGAAGAAGGAGCATCTGCGTGGCTCAGTTGGTTAAGCATCCGCCTTCGGCTCAGGTCATGATCCCTGATTGCAAAATTGAGCCTCACATTGGACTCCCTGCTCCTCGGAGAGTCTGCTTCTCTCTCTCTGCCCCTCACCCCACTCGTGTTCTCTCTCTCTCTCACTCTCTCTGTCTCTCTCTCAAATAAATAAATAAAATCTTAATAAATAAATAAATAAAATAAAATAAAATAAAATAAAAAACACCCTGGAGAATACTTAAGGCTCAGAGAAGGTAAGGTAAGGGAATTGGTGGATTATGATGGCATTATTTTCGGAATATTCTGGTGGCTCATGCCAGTATATCGTCAGAAGGAAATTTATGTATTATATGCTTTAATGGCACTAATGGCAGTTAATACAGATAGTTTAAAGTTTTAGTGCCTGTGCTATGGATTTTGCTTTCAGATTTGAGGTTCTTTCTTAGAGATAGCTTAAAGTCTTATGGTATTGTTTTAGTCTATTTTTCTTGAGCCCTTCTGCTTTACCTATTTTTGATAGGCCACCAAGCAATGCCAGATGTCTGACATAATAATCAACAAATATTTCAGTACCCCTCAATTAAAGGCACTCTAGAAGATACTATGGGGAAAGAAAAAAGTGAATCAGATAATATCACTGCCTTTGAGGGATTAACAGTGTTATATCCTTTTAGATAACATTTGATTTGAAATGTTTGTTATCTGCAAAGAGGATATGCAGGCTAAATGGCTCAGAGAAGAACAAGCAGCATCTTTCCATTTTGCGTATGGCTCACTGTATGGCCGGTAATATGTTACTTGACCTCTCAGCACCTCATCCTGAATCCTTCAGTGATACTTACATTAGCATTTCTGAGCATTTTGAGATCTCCTCTTAAAATATGCTTTGAACTATTCAGTCTAAATGCTGCTTTCTGGAAAGCTACTACTTTAAAGAATGGGAAATGGTGTTAATGGAGTTAATCTTGTGTAATTTCAGTGTGGGTTGTCAGGAATATCTTTAAGTAAAGAAAATGACTCTAATCTTCTTAGGCAATTCGTTTTCTCAGCTGCTGTGAGACAGGAGCTAATTTACTCTGCTTGTGTACATAGACCCTGTCTTACTAAAGAGAAATTTTACTAATGGAAAGAAGTCAGGACATCCATGAAATTATTTAAATTTAGGTATCTTGGAAAATATTATAAAATATAAGATATGTGAAATTGTCTTTTTCATGATCAGTTTTCTTAATAGATACCCAACTCAGTTACCAATGTAGAAATGAAATCCCTGTTACAAGGAAGAAATTTAATTATGGAGTCAAAACAAGTGCAATTTAGTTGTTTTTAAAGGGAAGAGATCAAAGAACTGGTCACTCCTTAACTGAGGGTGTTCGAGCAGCAGGATTGGGGTGGGGAGTGGAGAGGGTTAGGGATTCAATTCTTTATGCTTTTATTCCAAGTCACCCTTTTCTGATAAGCCCTACTGGCATTCTCTTAGACTAGTTAGGTCAGGGTTCTGAACTTTTCACTACAATAGGGTTTTAATCTTAGCTGATTATTGTTCCCCCCCACCCCTAGTCATAAAGGACTAGTGTTCTTTTCTAAAAAGAGAAGATGAAGACTATTTCTATTAAAAAAATAGGTTATAGTACGATGGATTTTTTCACATCTGATTTTCAAAAGGAAACTAATTTAGGTTCATTTTTTCAATAAATTAATCTTAAGGTAAATCTAATAAATTTTTATGGTATGTGAGTAATAACAAAGCACTTTTTCTATTTAGAAATGATTTTAGAAAATTTGAGAAGCAGTTATTCTGAATACAAAGAGCATTCTCCCAAGGCATTGAAAGAGAAAATTTTAATATCATAGTGAAGCATTTGATGATTGTGTTTTTTATGTACATATTCTCTCTAGTTTTGATTATTGTGATAACTTTCTAACTGACTGCCTCTATTCTTCATTCTAACCAGTCCATCCTGTGTACTAATGTCATTTAACCTTGTAAAAGTAGAAATCTGATCCTGTCATTGTGTTTTGGCCATTAAGCATTTCAGTGGCTTCCCAGGGTCTAAGGAATAAAAGTCCAAATCCCTAAACATAGCACATATATATCTGCACAGTATGACTTCAGATTATCTTTCAAGTGTCATCTTCCACTTACTCCATAAAACGTACTTTTTGTTTTAGCTCCGTCTGCTTTTTCCCAAATATATTAAGTGTTCCTGTGTTATACATCTCAACCTCCCATTCCTGTTGGCAGAATGTCTTTTCTGCTTAGGTTAAATATCTTGTCTGTGAAATCTGTGTTCTTATAACACTTGTCTATGTCTGTACTATCTCCTTAGTCACATTGCATTATACTTATTTGACTAAATATCTGGCTCATCTACTAGTAACTGTTCAAAGGCATTAATCTTTATACCTCAGGGACCCATCAGTGTAATAGGTTAAAAATGCTGAATGAATACCACAAACATACCTTAGTAAATTTATTTGGTGAATATATATATTACATATAATCTCAGGAAAGTTCTGAAATAGTTCTTTACCCTCACAGAAAGTTTAGGAGAATTGGGTCTCATTAGATTGCTTTTCCACTTTTACAGAATTGCCAAAATAATTTGAATAGTTTCATCTTTGTCATTACTACCTAGAAAATGTCTACCTTTTATTTAAGTACTAAATGCACTGTAGAATTTCATTGCTCAGAACAAGCTCTCAAGCAGTATAACTATTCTCATTTTACAAATGAAGTTTCTAGGGCTTAAAGAGGTTAAGTAGCTTAACTCTAAGTTGCAAAGAGAGTTTAACCTAGCTCCTTAGTTTCAAGGCCCATGATGTTAACTACTTTGCTCTGCTGATTCCTAATGTAAAATGTCTCAGTTCTCTGCTTAACTAGTAGATATTTAATTCCTGCCTATCTCTGAATTGACCTGTATATTTCTAATTCTTTATGACATTAGGGCAAATTGGGGGAAGACTCACTTTAAGTGACATAATGATGTTAAATCTTTTTCATGATAATGTAAATTGTCATGAGTACTATGTGCTAAGCATTTTACAACTTATTAGTACATACCTATAGAATAAGTATTGTTATTATTTTTGTTTTATGGATGAAGACATGGAGATTGCGTGCAATTAAGAAACTTGAGAAAGGTAAAACATGGAGCCAGAGCTGGAAACCAGATCTTTTTTCTTACAGAATCCAGAGACCCTTAAGCCATGAACTTGGTTTGAAATTAAATGACGGTGACTCCAGTCATGTCATAGAAGCCAAAACAAGTGTTCTTTTGAAGTCACCTTATCCCAGGTTTTGAGTAAATGTTCAAAGACAGTGAACATCACAGAAGAAAGCAAGGCATCATGAATGAGGGCATAGAAGACATGTAAGCCTTTGTTAAATATGTTTGTAAATATTTCATGTTTTTATGCTATTTTGTTACAGAAACAAAAGACAGTATAAATAGACATGCAGGACTTCAGAATTCTAGACATGGATCTCATATTTATCCTTTTTGAAGAAGTAAGAGACAAGCTTGAAAATGTGCAGGGAACTAGAAGCAAAACACAATTTAGCATATTTGAAAAAGAACCAACAGACTTCCTAGAAGTGAAAACTATAATAATCAAAACTTAAAACTCATTGTATGAGTTCAGTAACATTACACAAAATTGAAAAGCAAACTGGTAAACTAAAAAGTAGTTCAGAAGAAACCCAGAATGGAGCAAAAATGAGATTTAAAAAAATACAGAGATATGGAGGACAGAGAGAAACTTTAAAATACATTTAATCGGAATCTGAAAGAAAGGAGAAAGAATAAGGTAGAGGCAACATTTGAATAGGTAATGGCTGAGAATTTTCTGAAACTAGTAGGATACCAAAATATGGGTTTAAGAAGTCCAGTGAATCCCAAGCAGTCTAAGTAAAGAGAAAACCATCAATAATAAAAAGAATCTTAAAAGCAGCCAGGGAAAGATTATTCTCAAGGAGTGAATAAAGTGATTGCTGACTTTCCAGAGCAATGATGAAATATATTAAAATAATGAGAAAGTTTGCAACTGAGTACTGACTCACTAGAAGAGATTCCAACCCCCCCCCCAAATAAACCAAAAAACCAACAAAAAACACTTCAGAGAGAGGGTAAAGGATCCAAAATCAAAAGCCTAAAATGGAGGAATGAATGATGAACAAGAAAAGTGGTAAATATGTGGTTAAAATGTAAACAAATGATTGACTTTGTAAATTGATAATGTCTCTAATATCTTCTGGGTTACAAAAGAATAATAAAACAGAGCCTGGGAGGGAACTAAAAGGAGTTAATGATCTAAGGTGGTTGTGTTATCTGTAAAAAAGGGTAAATATATTGATCAACTTTAGTCTTCTGTAAATTAGAATTGTGTGGTATAGTATCTATAATAGTCACTAAAATAATAAAAACAGCTGTAACATCCAAACTAAGTACAGGATGATTGCTCTAGTGTGTGTCCTACAAATTAGAGCTTCATGATTAGTTTGATATACTTGATAAGAGAAATTTGATGAAAATACAAGACTCATTTACATTATCATGAAAAAGATTTAACATTGATTTTTTAAAGAAAGGAAGAGCTTCAAGATAATTTCAAGTGTTGTAAACTTTGAATAATTGTAAAAAAATTCAAAATGTACTATTTTTTAGACACTGTCACAAACACTATTTTTTTAATCATAAATTTTGACCAGGAAGTGTGTATAGCCGTTTCACACACAAAATCCATTACTGAAACACTATAGTCAGAGAAACAAGCTCAAATTTCTCATTAAAATTTTGAAAATACTTTATTTTGAAACTGTATATTAACTCAATAGTTAGTATCTTCTCTAGTAGTTGTATTTCTTTCATTTTCTGATCATATTTATATTTATATAAAGAAAGGTAGTTTTTTTTTCACTAACTCATACTCCTAAATTCTCTCAATCTACTTTAGTGTGATACAGATCATTTTCTACATATGAGGGGAAAAGTTGGGGGAACACTACATTATATAGAGCCAGATGGAGTTGGGGAAGAGGACGAAGAGAAAATTCCTCATTATCTTTAATCATCCTGTATTTTAAGGCTACATTAAAAAAATAAAAAATATTAGAAAATATTAATATCTATAAATATGAATAGTCTTATTTATTTCCTTTTCCTTTACCTTTCCTTTTCTCTCCTTTTGGTTCATGCCCCTGTGCTCTCAGTCTGTATTTGACAACTGACTTGATCAGTTCCATAGCCACAAAAAGTCATAAGTCGTTGGTTTCATAAGATACTTCTGTGACCTTTGTACTGATGATTGCTTAGTGTTCCCAAAAGAAAACTCAGAAGGAGCCAGCCTTCAACTTCAGTGCCTACTCTAATTTCACAGTGAAATACATCTTTGTACTTACAACCCCCTCACAGCTTATCCAACTCTACTAGGTATTCTTCTTCATGTCCTGATGCTCTAAGAAAAGCTGGGGGCTATCCTACAATTTTCTGTTTCTGGAGTGTTAGAATGCTTGTTTTATCATGCATTCACTTTCTAGATGAGAAATCAAAGTATTATCATTAGCTGAACTGCTCTAGTAATTGCAGTTGAATAAAATTTCTCTTTATAGGAGCTACTGGGAAATATTCTACATGTATTTAATTAGACAAATTAGAGAACTTAACATTTTAAGTCATTAGTTACTGGTTTTACAGTTGGGTTTAATGTCATCCAAAAGAGGAGACAGAACAATAAGTCTTTATAAGATAGGAGCTAAACTTAGGTCTCTGCCAAAATACCTTCAGGTCACTTATAATATGAATGCAGTTGTGCAAGTGGGCTTTTTCCTCCTTGTCCTGGAAATCATATAAAAGCAATAGGGAAATTAACATTTTAAAAAAAAATCCTGCAAAGACTATAATAAGCAAACTTAAAGTATGTTAACGCTACCAAGGGCAGCTGAGATCTGGACAAAAGTTGCACGGCAAGAAGTGAAAAAGTAGCAGATGGGTCCAATAATAGCAGATCTCAAAAGCACACGCATTAAAGAAAAAAATCTCTCTCTGAGGATAAAGGTCCTGCCCTAAAGAGAAAAAGCTATATCTCTTGTTTGGAAGGGTCTGAGAAATTGAGTAAGCAAAGTGGTAGCAAAAAATGCCGAACCTGGTTTGGGGCTAAACAAAGCATTGCAAACAATGATGTATTTATAGAAAGCAGAAGGGAGAATCTCCATCAAATAACTGGTCCAAGAAAATTCAGCTCTTTCAATAGTGAGTAATAAAGAAACTGGGCACAACCTCAATACAAAGATACTGTAAGATAAACATGGAAGAGAGGCACAAAATTTAGCAACAGATCACCAAAAGGTGGCCATATAGAAGATAAAAATTATGGGACGCCTGGATGGCTGAGTTTATTAAGCGTCCAACCCCTGATTTCAGCCTAGGTCTTGATCTCAGGGTCATGAGTTCAAGCCCTGCATTGGGCTCTATGCTGGGCATGGAGCCTACTTAAAAAAAAAAAGAAAAAAAATTGTGACACACACTTTTCTTTGGAGAAGCAATCATTTCTATGAAGGAAGTCTACAAAAAAAGAAATGGAAGGAGAAAGAAAACAGTAGACAAAAAGAGGAGAGGAAATCTGAGAGAGCAGATTTCAAGAAAGATGCAGAAGACAAAAGCAATACTGTCAGAGAAATAAAGATGAAATTGAAACAAGCACCAAAAAAAAAGTAGATGGTGAGAAAAATACAATAAGGGACAGGAAAGATAGGAAGAATAAAATTGAACTCTTCCAAATATATGAAGATTTAAGCACCTACATGCACACATGGCTGCATGTAAGGAAAATAATAAAACACAATGTTAATGGTTAAGATGTAAAAAGATAACAAAAGACCTTCATGTTTGTGGTACAAGAAAATCTGAGACAAAATAAAAATTATACTTTTCTGTGGAATTACAAAAGAGTCTTGGATGCCTGGAAGGCTTGACGGACTGAGTACTAGGATGAATGAATTCTTCCTAGCTAAGCAGAGAGCCATATGAGCTTCCATAGTGGAGGGTGGATAAACTCAACCTAACTAAAGCTGTAGGCCAGCTTCAGATCAACCCAAAACCTAGGAAGAATCCAAATAAACAGTCTTTTTTTTTTTTTTTCCCAATAGCCAAAAAAGGAAAGAACTTACACTGTTTGGGAAATAAATAAAACAACACTGGTCCTTTATACTTAATGTTGGAAATGGAATTTTTAAAATAAGACATTCAATGAAGCAAGAAAGTGTGATCCATACTGAAGAGAAAATGGTGAAATATTAAACAGTTGCTCCGAGGATCAGAAAAAAGGAAATGATATCTGCACTCACCACTTTTTTTATGTACTAGAGGTCCTCACCAGGTCCAGCAATAAAGCAAAGAAAAGAAATTAAATGCATCAAGTTTGGAAAGGAAAAAAATTATTTTTTACCTTTGGAAGACAATCTGATAGTGTAAGTAGAAAATACAAAGTGATCTACCAAGAGACCAAAACAAACAGCTAGAACTTACTGGTGGTTTTATCTGGTTCGCAGACTACATGGTCAATGTATAAAAATTAAATTTGTTTCTATGCAATAGCAATGAATAATTGAACAATGAAAATTCTTAAACAATACTATTTACAATACCATAAAAACATGAAATATTTACAAACATATTTAACAAAGCCTTACATGTCTTCTATGCCATTAACAATGAAACATTTCTGAAAGAAAAAAAAAGAAAACATAAGAAGATGGAGAGAGACATGATGTTCATTGGCTGGAAGACAATATTGTTAAGATATCAGCTCACCTCAAATTAGTATGTAGATTAAGTTAAATGCCAATCAAAACACAGCCAGCTGTTTGTGTGAAAAATAGTACAAATACTTTGGAAAACTGACAGTTTCTCATAAATTTAAACATACCCTACTGTATGACTCAGCAATCCCACTTCTAAGTATATATCAAAGATTGATGAAAATATGTCAACAAAAAATTACAAAATGTTACACACAAACATTCACAGTGACTTTGTTTATAATAGCCAACAATTGGAAACAACCCAAATGTCTATAAAAGAAAAATGGATAAAGAAATGGTGGTATATTCTTACAATGGAATAAAAATTTTAAGATACCTGCAACAACATGTGTACATATCAAAAACATTGTATTGCGTGAGAGAAGCCAGAAACAAAAGAGAATGTGCTGTGATTCCATTTATATGAAGTTCAAAGCAGGCAAAATAAACTATAGTAATAAACATCAGGACAGCGGTTGCCTCAGTGTGTGTGTGGGGAAAGTGGGTAGCAGGGGTCAGAAGTAAGGGGAGTTGGATCCAAGGGCTTGAGGGAAATTTTCTATGTGAAGGAAATATTCTGTATCTTGTTTGGGATGGGGTAAATGGATTTGTAAATTTGTCAAAACTTGTTAGACTGTGTACACTTAAGATCTATACATTTCACTGCATATGGATTACACTTGAATAAAATATAGAATCTTTGTGGCAGCCATGGAGCTCTTTCATTCAGATACTCATTCAAGAGTGACCCTGCCTTGAGGTATGCAGTTAACCTATAGCCTCACCTTTAGGATGTGCTACAGCTTTGGGACTAAGGACATGTTCTCTTCTGCAACTCCAGCCAGTGACTTAGCATGGCATGAGTATTAGAGCCTGTCCAGTGAGATACTCTCTTAATGGGCAGTTTTGTCTAGAGCCCCCCCTTAGGACTAGCCACAATGTTTTCAGAGCTGCATTATAGTCTGAGGCTCTTCCTACCCAACTGTCCTTGCTTTCCCCTCTTTCTCAAGTTTCAGACTTGTTTCACGGTCTGAAGGTTTTTTTTGACCTTCTGTTCCCTCTCACCTTTTTCTTTCACAGGCATTATGCTTAGTAAATCTCTTCCATGTCTAACTCCATCTTGGCTTTTGACACAAACTGTCAATTTAAAAAAATCTGTGATAGATATGAGACTAAATATATGTCATATCATAATTGTATTGACATAATCCCAGAAAAGTTTTTTTTTCACAAAGTAAATCACATTTATGCCTTTATGCTGGATACAACAGGCTCACCTAAAACACATATATTTAATGGTTGAATATAGAATTGTCAACAAAGGCAAATGTAAACAGAAAGCAGAAGTCATGATCAGACTGGGTGGAATTGAAGCCAAAACACATTGAAGAAAGGAAATTTTGTATTCTTAATACCAAAACCAGGCAAGGATTGCCACAAGGAAAAAACATTATAGGCCAGTATACGTGATGAACATAGATGTAAAAATCATCAACAAAATATTAGCAAACCAAATTCAACAGTACATGAAAAAGATTATATACCATGACCAAGTGGGATGTATTCCAGGGATGCAAGGATAGTTAAACCGCCACAAGTCAGTTAATGTGATATACCACATTAATTAATGGTACCTAACACATATACCACTCTCAGAAAAGTGGGTATAGAGATAATGTGCCTCAAAGTAATAAGGTCTTATATTACAAACCCACAGCTAACCATACTCAGTGGTGAAAAGCTGAAAACTTCTCTAAGATCAGGAATAAGACAACAATATCTACTCTCACCACTTTGATTCAACATAGTACTGAAAGTCCTAGCTATGAAGACAACAGAAAGAAAGAAAAGCCATCCAAATTGGTGAGGAAGAAGTAAAACTTTCACTATTTGCAGATGACATGATATTATACATAGAAAACTCTACAGAGTCTGTCAAAAAACCATTAGAACTAATAAATGAACTCAGTAAAATTACAGGATACAAAATTAATATGCAAAAATATGTGTTTCTATACACTAATAAACTATCACAAAGAGAATAAACAATCTCATTTACAGTTGCATCAAAAAGAATGAATACTGGGGCGCCTGGGTGGCTCCAGTCGGTTAGGTGTCTGCCTTCAGCTCAGGTCATGATCCCAGGAGTCCCAGGATAGAGCCCTACATCGGGCTCCCTGCTCAGCGAGGAGTCTGCGTCTCCCTCTGCCCCTCCCCCTTCTCATGCTCTTTCTTTCTCTCCATCTCTCTAATAAATAAAAATCTTTAAAAAAAAAGAATGAAATACCTAGGAATAAATTTAACTAAGGATGGGAAAGACCTGTATATTGAGACTACAAAATGTTAGTGAAAGAAATGGAAGAAGACACAGATAAATGGAAAGATGTATCATGCTCATGGATTGGAAGAATCAACGTTGTTACGTCCATACAAACCAAACCAATCTACAGATTCCATGCAGTCACTATCAAAATTCTAATGTCATTTTTCAAAGAAATTGAACAAATAATCCTAAAATTTGAATGGAACCACAAAAAACTGAACAGCCAAAGAGATCTTGAGAGAGAAGAAAGCTGGAAGCATCATACTTCCTGATTTCAAACTATATTACAAAGCTATAGTAATTAAGACAGTATGGTATTGACATAAAAACAGACATACAGATTGATGGAACAGAATAGAGAGCCCAGAAATAAACCCATGCATACATACTCAGTTTATGACAAAAGAGCCAAGAATATACAATGGAGAAAAGAAAGTCCCAACATCAAATGATGTTGGGAAAGCTTGACTGCCACATGAAAAAGAATGAAATTCAACCACTATCTTACACTATACACAAAAGTTAACTCAAAGTGGATTAAAAACCTCCATAAAACCAAAAGAAGACAGGTGGTAAGCTCCTTGACAACTGTCTTGGTGATGATATTTTGAATCTGACACCAAAAAGCAAAAATAAATAAGTGGAACTACGTCATACTCAGAAGCTTCTGAACAGCAATAAAAACCATCAACAAAATGAAAAGGCAACCTACTAAATGGGAGAAAATATTTGCAAATAATGTATCTGATAAGAGGCTAATATCTAAAATATATAAAGAACTCATAAACTCAATAGCAAAAAAAAAAATCTGATTTTAGAAGTGAGCAGAAGATTTGAATAGACACTTTTTCCAAAGAAGACATACAGATTACCAAGAGGTACATGCAAAGATACTCAACATCATTCATTCAGGGAAATGCAAATCAAAACCACAATGAAATACCACTTTTCATGTATTAGAATGGCTATTATAAAAAAGACGAGAAATAACAAATGTTGCCTAAGATATGGAGAAAAGGGAACCCTTGTACATTCTTTGTGGGAATGTACATTGGTGCAGACACTCTACCATATGATCTCACAATCCAATTTCTGGGTATTTTTCTGAGGAAAATGAAGACACTAATTTGAAAAGATATATGCACCCTGGTGTTTATTGCAACATTATTTACAATAACCAAGAAGTGGAAACAATCTAAGTGTCCACCAATAGATGAGTAGATAAAGACACGGTGCTATATACATACAATAGAATATTCAGCAATAAAATATAATGAAATCTTGCCACTTGCAACAACATAGATGGACCTTGAGGGCATTATGCTAAGCGGAATTAAGTCAGACAGAGAAAGAAACTACATGATCTCTTTTATATGTGGAATAAAAAAAAAAATCACTCTTATAGATACAGAAAACAAATTGGTGGTTGCCAGAGGCAGGGGGTGGTGAGGTGAAAAGAGATGGGTGAAACATGAAGGATGAAGAGAGTTAGAGGAAATTTCCCCTGAAAACAAATTATTGAACATGGGAATCATTCTGTAGTTAATTTAATTTAATAAGCCTGTGTGGATGAGCCAAAAATATGAATTTATTTAGTATATTCTTGGATCCAGCTCTCTCCTCAAAAAGTTATTTCTTTAATAACCAAAATCTATGTTCTGTCTGAGAAACTTCATAACATCTGGTTTAAATAGTTATGCATAATAATTTTATAAGTAATTCAAATGCATTCCTTTGTATTTATCTTAGTTGTAACTATATAAATTTATTTCTCTGATTATTTGACTAATACCTCTGTCACCATACTTTGAGATCCAAGAGGGCAAGGACATTATTTGTTGGTTGGTTGGTTTGCTTGTTTTTATCATTGTATCCTCAGCCTCTGGCATAGCGTCTGGCACGTAGTAGACACTCAGTAATTCTTCTGAATGAGTAAGTGAAGAATAGAACACAATAATATTGATGTAATTCTTTACTAAGGTCTACAACTAAATTTATTCTTTGTAGTTGGAAGTCTTTCTGGAGGAAAAGAGTTGCTATGCTCATTTATTGCTTCATCCATCCATTCAACAAATATTCATTTACACGGCAGACAACACTGTGCTAAGCATGGACTACATGGTGATAAGAGGAATAGATATAGTTCCTGCCCTGGAGGACCTCACAGCCTAGCAGGTAACTGCTTAAAGATTTATCAATTCTCTATTTCTAATATATTATGTACAGCTATAATTATACATTTGTAATAGTACCATATCAGAGGGCTTTCATAAGCTCTTATTTGATCCTTACAGCACAGATGTTATCTCCATCTTTACAAATAAAGAGACAGATCTAAAAAAAAAGCTATGCTTTGTATAGATTAGTTCATTTTATTTAAGAAATACTTATTGATTACCTACTAGTTTCAGGAACTTAAGGAGTTGCAAACAGCAATGAACAAGAAGAAGGACACTTCTAGTGGAAGGTGGCAAACAATAAACAATAAAAAAGATAAATCATAAGAAGGGCAAATATTACAGAAGAAATAAATTGAGTGATTCAATTAGACTATAGTGAAGGAATTCAGGGGAAGACTCTGAGGTGCTAACACTGAAACTGAGAAGTAAAGTTAGACCAAGCATTTGAAGAGTCCTGGAAAGCCTTCAAAGAGAGTGCCAAGTCCAAGGCAATGAGCAGGACTGAGTGTGGCATATTCAAGGAAGAAAGTGAAAGCTAGTGTCACTGGGGAAATGGATTGCATGGTATGAGATAAGCTTCAGAACAGTGTGAGCCAGATCATGTGGGGCCTTACAGGCCATGGACTTTCTTCTGTACACATTGAGAAGTGAATAGAGAATTCATACATATAACTTAGCATGTTGTACTCCCAGAAGAGGATTCCTTGGCATTGTAGTTGGAAAAAGCAAATTGTGCTTTAACTTGATTTCAAAGAATAGAGAAGTCAAAAGTGATTATCTAACAACCAGCTGGGGAATTTCCCATAGCCCAATGAATCATGTTGGAGAGACACTAAAAGTAGACTCCTCCAGAAGTGTGTGTGAGGAAAAGGGGTGGTCACGCTTAGGAGACACTGAGGGTTTCATTCCTTAGGACAATTTTTGAGAAGGCTTTTTGTCAGGGGGAAAAGGATGTAATCTGTGCTTTTGAGTTTGTAGGATTTAAAAGCTAAACACTCCCAGATCTTGAGGAAAAATGGAGCGTAATTCTGGGTCTTTAGTCTTTAATGTGGTAAAGAATGGAAACAGCCCTGTGTAATCTTGGGAACCAAGTGTGGAGCAATCTCTGTGGGGTTTATCCCTGGATGAGTGAGCTCATCCTCTCTTCATGCCCTGAGGCTGCCTGAACAGGGATGTATATCACCAGTGGACACGCTCAGTCTGACAGTCTCTTGAACTAGCTTTCAGCAGGAATACTCTGTCCCCGAAAGAAGCAATGGCAGAACCAGTTTTCTCTCTGCTTCAGTGTAGAAGACAGAGTGAACCTCTTTTCCATTGGGTAGGGAGGGATTTTGGAAAGGGGAAGGGAGGAGCCCAAAGGGAGATCCTGAACTTCCTACTAAAAAGACAGTATGGGATTAAGCAATTAATTAGAAAAATAAAAGAGGAGTGACCTCATGTGTACCTCAAGTTTATGCAGTAACTTGTAAATGTTACATATGCCACTGTCAAGAATTCTGGCTTGTCTGTGGGATGAAAACAGTATTTGTCATACACATAGTTACATGAATTATTTGAGACTGAGTAGCTCATTCAGGGTCACTCCAGGACCTGTGCTCTTATCCAGTTGTATTTTTTAGTCTATCCATTAAATTTCTTTTTAATGCTGTTATTTTTATTTGACATAACATTCTTATTGGGTTTCGGTGTCTGGTTAATATGTTCTATATTCAGTCATTTTTGCTATTGCTCAAACAGTAACTGATGAGTTGTTTTAATAACTTAGGTTTTATATGTTGAATAAATGCATTTAAAGCTGTTATTTCTTCCTGGGACACCGCCTTTTGGTGTCCAGAGCTGCTTCACTTGGGAAATGTTCAGAAAGACTGTAGTGTAGCCATTTGTTATTTGATTTTTTTGGCTGCCCAGATTCTAATCCCTTTCCTAATGGTTCTCTGATTTGTTCTTTTCAAATTAACTCTTTTGCGTTGTGCAGTACTGACATGATGGAAATCCAAGTGTTTGGTTTTCTCCTAGAGAAACCAAAGAAATTCTTCCTGCCAAATGCTTCCTCTGACTTTCTCCAGTGTTGTCAAGAGTAAGGTAAGCTACTTAAATATGGCAAATCAATTGCTTTTGTTGGAATTGATTCTTGAGTGAAATACTGACAATTGTTTATATCTGAGCACTTGTGGACACATGGGGTTGGGAAGACCTTCTGGGATTGTCTGGTTCCACTTTTTCCAACCTTGTTCTTCAGCTCTCCTTTAGGGCATGTAAGCTGCTCATGTCTTTATGTTTTCTTTTGACTTATGCCAGCTAGGTTTGGTTTCTGTTGCTTGTTGCTAAAGAATCCTAAATAATATATAAACCATGCCAAAGTCTTCCCTAACTTCCCATTCCCTCAAATGAATCCTCCAGTGAGATAAATCCTACTAGGAAAATAGTTAGCTAAGCTGATAATGAAATGTTAATCATGGTTTTAATAGTGGAATGCATTATTCCTGCCAGATACTATTTGCATTTTCATAAGAAATGCTTTAATGGAAGAAATGTTTTGGTAATAATGTGGTAGGATCTTATCCAAAAGTTGCCCAAGGACCACCTGAACAATATTCTCACACTTCTAGCACAACAGACATAGCATTCACGTTTGGACACTTCTGGCAGGAGCCAAAAGACCAAAGAAGAGGAATACAGAGAGATGAGGAGAGCAAGAATGTGTTCCAGATCTGCGTTCCCTAAAAGCACCTTTTGTCAGCTTAATTTTAATTTAAGCACAGATTCCTCTTCTCTTACATATTTATATTTGTGTTTCCACTTTGAGTTTCCATTCAGTGCTTTCAAAGTTGCCACAAAATAAGTACAGATGATACAATGCAGTTTTTATACTTCATGAGACCAGGTTGTGATAAGGTCTAACAGTTTTTCAAATAGCATTAAATATTCTTCAGATTAAAATTTTCTTTTCCTAACTTCTTTCAAGACCAATGAAAACAATTATATTTTTGAAACAATATAATTTTATTAAACCTTAAATCTGAAATAAGCGTAAAAGTCAGGGAGTAATATTTTTAAAGTAGGTTATTTCCTGATAGTATTATTTTGTCTCAATAGAAAATACTTCCTTTAACAAAATTGTTATTGTGTTTATTTTGGCTTCTATTTTCTTTCATTGATTTTTGGTCTCTGGTAAGTATATCACATAGTTATTTATTTTAGCCATCCCTCAAATAATAATTGTTTTCAGAGTTATAGCCTCTGTGTTGGAACAGCATTATCATTTAAAAGAAAGCCAATTTCTTTCATTTCAATGAAATGTAAGCAGCATTTAAAATTTCTATTATTTTTTTGTTATTTCTTTAATATAAATGGACACAGTACTCTGAATATCTGTGCTTTAAATTTTTAGCCTCATTATTTTGCTGTTTTCTTCTATTCATATTCCTCATTCTGATTATCCAATTCAAATAATCCTCATAAGCTTAACTCAAGTCTTTTCTCTTCTAGGAGGTGTTCTAAGAACATTCCAGCACAAACCTCCCTGTCTCTAAAACTCATCTAATATGGGGTCACGGGTTCCTTTATGATAATGTCTTTTTGTTGTCTTATTATTCAACATTCCACATGTATTCCCCTAAACTAGATTGCAAATTCCCTGAAATCAGGGACTAAGGCAATATAGCCAAGTATTTTAGAATCATGGACTCTCTAGCTGGATTGCCTTGGGTGACTCCCTGCTCCCTCACTATCTTCCTTGGGACATAAGACTACTGCTCTAAGTAGTTTCCTCTTCTGATTAAAAATACTCCAAAATAAATGTCTGCTCCTATTTTTTCAACAGTGATGAATATCATTTGCATAGCAATTTACCACAATTTATTAGATTTAATCCTGCTAATATTCTGTTAAATATATGTTATTAACCTCAATTTATAGATAAAGATCCTTTTGCTCAAAGAAGCCAAGAGCTTGCATGAGATGATATTGCAAGAGGTGGAACTAAGGCCATTCTTCCAAGCACAGTACTTTGCATACTGACGGTACTACTAAGTTAAGTGATTGATGAGTTGTCTCCTGCTTGAAATCTTTTCCTACTGGGGCTTTCTTATGTGTAGACAGCTGTTAATTTCTTTGAGTTTCTCCCTGTTCCTTTCCCTGCAAACTTTCCCTCTTTCCACCTCAAGAATTTTAAGAGGAGAGGGTTAATTACCTATCAGCTACCATTTCAAAATGTCTAAGTGAACCCTGAAATTAATTTGAAATTTCCTGCTTGACTTGCAAAGTCAGTCTCCGCTCATTTTGTACTTTCCAACCTCATCTTCTCTTGATCACCTTTCTGTGACTGCATAGCTGAGTCACTCTCTCATGTTCCCTGCTCCATTGCTTACTTCCTTTCTTCCCCTCAAGTCATTACATCTGTCCTTCCTTACAAAATATGTTTCTTGTTGGTTGAATCTGTTTTTAATTCAAGTCTTCAATCATCCTTCATTGCCTGGAGTACTTACAGCTTGTCTGAAAGCCCATTTGTAATTTTACCCCTTTACTTTAGATTTCTTCTTTCTTTTTTTTCTTTTAGAAATCTCGTTCTTTGATTTTCTCATAGTATTATCTCTTTATCTATTGTTTGTTCAAATTTTACTATTCTTCCGTGCTCACGATCACAGAACGAGTTGAAATTTATCTGTTGATAATCACACACATATCATTAATGAAAGTTCACTTATTTAACTATATTGAAAAACAACCCTACCTCTACCTCTCTTTATCAATCTAAATAAAAAACTAGGGTTCTGTTTTGTTTTAAAGATGATGGAATTTCAGAAGGTAACATTTGGGTAAGATAGAAATTTCTATGAAAACTCAGGTAGACTACAATCATATATCAAGATAAATAAACAGATTGTGGCATAAATATGTGGGTTGGTGTCCATAAAAGACCTGAGCCTTTCTCTCTCTCTGTGTTGATGTAGGAAGCTCAAGACACTGCCTATTTCTGTATCCCAATTTTTTCTCATAGCAACATTCACAGTGGCTGTTTTGATTCAAGGTGACTCAACCTCTTGGGCTTTCCCTCTAAGGGTTTGGCTATCAGACCTAGGATCTAAAGGGCACACCTCCATATTCTCACATTTGAAACCAAATGTCTTATTTCAGGTTCCCAATAATAATGAAAATTCTGCATTTTCCTTGAGAAGATGCAAGACTAGTCAGTAATACTTAATTCTACCAAAGTAAGAATGTCGTATCAGGGTCTCCACTAGATTGTCCCACCTCTTGATTTTAAGGGATTCCAATTTGACAACTTTTATGGTCTTGTATTGATAAAACACTATCATGCTCATAAATTAGTTCAAGGAAGTCTAACATATCGGGAGTTTGGATCCCTATATCAAGAAGTACCTTATTATTCTTTATTCTTTCAAGGTATCATTCAGCCAAGTGTTTCTGAAGTTTCACACCAGACTCTTGCTATGAGACAAATTCTCCCCCTGAGCTGAACATCTAGGGGGCTCTAGGCTCACAGATTCCTCAACGCAATAATAAACCTCATTTTTACTGTTGATTACTTATGCCTATTGCTCTAACTAAGCCTTCTAGTGGGAACCTGAGCCCTTGCTGCTAAGCTCTTTGGCTGGAGTTTCTGCTACTGCGTTGCTCAGAATCTTTTATCTTTGGTCTCAATCTTCTAGCAAAGTTTCAAGTCCTCCTAGATGCCTGATCTACCCGACTTTTAATCAGGGTCCAACGTACTTGCCAACTCCAGCCTGCCTTTGTTAATTTTCTTAAATTGGATCTTTGCCTATTTAGATCTTCTTTAGTCACAGCCTTAACATTTACTCTCTTATAGTTGAATTCTTCATTCTGTCCCTGCAGCCGCCCTCCTTTTTTGTTTCAATCTAAGTTCTGGTGAAATACCCTGGTCAGTCATTCTACAACTTGCACATCATGTGTGAGGGAAGCAATATTGTCTTACTCAATTGCACAACATTTGTAATTTAATAAAATATAACACTGAGTAATCAATCATAAGTATGTGCCCACATGTCAACATACTTGCTAAATGAATTAATACATTAAATTATCTACAATTATGAAATGGTATTGCAACTATTAAAATTTTCATTCAATAAATGAATCAGAATGGTGTAAATAGTCTCACTATACTATTACCTTAGGCTTAACAGCTCTTGGTAAAGCTGATTTATTTTTAGTTATCAATTAGAAAGTGCAAGTTATAATAATTTCCACTATAATGATGAAGCAAGTGCTTCTCTTTACATTTAAAAATGCAATGTTCTGGCAGAGAGTTATTTATGTGTATTAAGAAATCAACATGGGAAATAATACAAAGAAGAAGTTTAATAAATGTTCATTGAATAAATGAATGAATGGTTCAACTAACCATACTATTTATTTTTCATGACATATTTGGGACCTAATTATTTCATTTATTCATACTGATAAAACTCTATCATGGTCATAAATTAGCTCGAGGAAGTCTAACATATCCAGAGTTTGGATCCATATATGAAAAATTGCCCTATTTTTCTTTATTTTCTCAAGGTATCATTCAGCCAAGGGTATCTGAAGTTTCACACCAGGCTCCTGTCTGGTTCCTTTCCTGAAAAGTTATGATGGAGATAAATTATTGGCCAATTGATAACAAAGAGATTTTAAAAACTTATACTTGATTAGAATGTCATGTGAAGAGTTTATCTTCCCAGAAGAGGTCCAAGGAATTTTCCCATTAAGTATGTTTACCGCTTTTTCTGTAGCTAGCTGTAGTAAATTCAGGTATGCGTTATTTTATATCAGACATAAATAGCAATTCATTGCCATTATAAAGCTTGTAAATGGTGTACAAAAATGTTTTTCTATACTGTGACTTTTTAATAGGACATATGTGCTAGAGAAGTATCTTAGTATTTAACACTAAAGTCTAGGGAAGTTAGCTGGTGCAGTATCATGTATTAGACGTGGTAATATTCAGTTGCTGGTAACAGAAACCCAAAACAACAATGGTTCCAATAAGAGAACAATTTATTTACATCTCAAGTAAAATTCCAAAATGGACAGTGCAATGCTGCAGGGGAGATTTGTTCCACAAAGCCCTCAGGAACCATATTCCTTCTATCTTGTTCTGTAACACATAGATTTCTATTCCCAGGGTCTACTCATGGTACAAATTGGCTGCTCCATCCACATTCTAAAAGTCAGGAAGGGAAAAATGGACCTAGAAAGGACTAAATGGTGTGAGCCAGCTATTTTGGGGGGGGGGGGGGGGGTGGAAACAGCTATTTTTAAAGAAAGGTTTTGTTTACATATTATTAGCTAGAGTTCAGTCATATGCCACTTCAAGCTACAAGGGAGGCTAGGAAATGTAGTTCATTTTCTGCACACCCATGAGTCTGACTAAAATATCAGAAGGTCCTTAATTATGGAAGAAGGGGAGGACTGTTGGAGAGCAGTAAGGATTCTCTACCACCATATGTGATTTATTTTAGGTTAAGGAAGCTCTGAAAACAAAGATTGAAATATTTAATTGCTTTCATTAGTCATTGGAGAATACAGTCATTGTAAATTTTTAATATAAAAATCCCAATGTGTTTACATATTATAACCTACTATGCATCTCGTCAGCTTTACAACTGAAATACACTTGGAATAAGGCAAGAAACAATAAATAAATAGTAAGAGTATAACAGTCATAACTTCTAATTTTCTATTAACCAAACCAGGTCAAGTGTAAAGCACATGAATTGCTCAAAATTATCTGAAATTAAAATAAAGCTCCTTAATAAAGTGGAATTTCACTATTTCTACATTCTTGGCTTGAATGTTGCTAAAATACAGATGAGAACATGGCACTTGATTGAAACAAACTAGATGAACCAGAAATCCTGATGAGCATCATATAACAGACAGTTGGGGCTAGTTGTGCTAGCATCAAAGAGAATAGAAATGCATAGACATGTGGCAGAATAAATCTTTGCAATAATTACTGAATGTAACAATATTAGATATTGGATTTCTTTGGTATGTGCACGTTGTGCATAAGTAAATTTAAAATGAAGAAGAAATGTTCAGAAACTTATGTTCTATGTAAGTTTAAAGAGAATCAATTCAAGAATGTTTCAAGTTTGGTGATCTTTTGCTTCATTATTTGTATCACTTGTTTTCTACAATTTTCTACCCTTTTTACACCTGCATTTTCAAGATACGAGAAATGTGCTATGCTCTCTTCCCCCCCACCCGGAAACACTCTGCTCAATTTATACTTTATGAAGGGAAGCTTAGAGGCTTTTTTTAGTGCTTTTATACTGGAAAAGATTGAATTCTCTAAGGTGACTTTCAAGCAGATGTCATTTAATAAGTAGTTATGCTTCCTCATTAATCTTAGCATTTCCTCATCAGTCCTGCTATGAAAATGTAACCAAAATAAAACATTGGGGACCATCTAAGTCATCTACTGCCCACTACTTTCCTTTCTTTGCTTCTGGAAGCAGCTGTATTTTAGCACAAGGCGGGATGATGATACAAAGAAGCCTTTCTTGGTCTCTTCCTCCATAACCAGGAGTTTATAATGTCGGTATGTGTTTTGTAGTGCGCAAGTATTATCTGTTGGCCATTAGCATTCTGTGCAATAAAATTAGCCTTCTTCCCAAACTATTCTTTTCTCTTTCATTTTTTATTTTTTTTTTAAGATTTTATTTATTTATTTGACACAGAGAGAGAGGGAGGGAGCAAGCACAAGCAGGGGGAGCGGCAGGCAGGGGAGAAGCAGACTCCCCACTGAGCAAGGAGCCCGATGCGGGGCTCCATCCCAGTACCCTGGGATCATGACCTAAGCCAAAGGCAGACACTTAACGACTGAGCCACCCAGGCGCCCCTCATAATTATATCTTAAATAAATCTTTTCCCCCTTTAATGGAGTCATTTTTGGAAGTGATAGGTTTATTCCTATATTATTGAAATATGTGTTTTTAGAATTTCCTATAGAATTTATTTTATAAATCCATTGTTTTTCTGTATATATGTGAATACATGTGAATACATACATGTGAATACATACATGTCAATATATACATATATACGCACAAACATACATGTGCATACACATATAAGGTTTTATCTCTTCCATGGCCTGTATGAGTAAAATTACCAAATTTTACTATTGTGGTTATATTTATTTATGTGGGAGGATAAAAGTGTAAAATAAATAAAAGGAAATAGCAGATGCATGGATAGGAAGACTTAGTGTTGTCAGGATGTCATTTCTGTCCATACTCATCTATAGTTAAGTACAATTCTAAGCCTTATTTTCAGAGCATTGTGCTTTGGAATTTGAAGATAAAAAAGGGATTTTAAAGTACATTTAGGAAAAAGAATCATGCAAAAATAGGAAAATTTTCTTTTCTTTTTTTTTTTTAAAAGATTTTATTTATTTATTTGACAGAGAGAGATAGCGAAAGAGGGAACACAGCAGGGGGAGTGGGAGAGGGAGAAGCAGGCTTCCCGCTGATCATGGAGCCCAATGCAGGGCTCGATCCCAGGACCCCCGGATCATGACCTGAGCTGAAGGCAGACGCTTAATGACTGAGCCACCCAGGTGCCCCTAGTCAGGAAAATTTTCAAAAGAAGAATAATGACCAGAGAATTTATCTTATTTTTTATGTTAATATAAGACTTCAGCAACTAACATGTATTGTATTAATGTGTATTATGCAATTAAGTATGTATCATACTGGTGTACACAGGCAATGGGAAATAAGCCCAAGTATTTATTATGATTTAGTAGATCAGTACAGTGGCATATAAAATCATTGGGCGGGGTCAGGAAATAATAATAGCGTTTACTGGACACTTACTATACACCAGGTGCTGCTCCAGTCAGTAGTCTGGGGCTGTGATGGGCTTGTAGTTGGGCAAGGTCAGCAGTCAGACCAGATGCCAACCTTCAGCCCATTTGCTGGGGCTGCAGTGGTACCAACCTGCAGGGTGCTTTCTCCGTCTTGTCCCCTGAGAGGCTTTTGTTAGTGGGCAGGGCCAGTAGTCAGGTCAGATGCCTGCCAGGGCTACAGTCACACTGATTGGCAGGGTCTCTCTCGCACTGCCACATATAAGGTTCAGCTGCTGGGACTGAGAGTGTACTTGTGTGTGTGGTTATCTTCCCCTCTCCCCAGGGCAGGAGTCACTTTGGAGTGGAGCCAGTCCTTTTCAGGGGCTGCTTGTAGGTTGAGACACAGCAGGAGCTGCTCGGAGGGACTCCTGTCGAATGGGTGGGTTGGATTTGTAGGAGAATGTAGGGGAGAAGGTGGCACCCAGTGTTAGCATGGTAGTTGGAGGGTGTTTGTGCTGTTTCCTGCAGGTGTTGGGCTATTTAGGCTAGGGCGGTGGCGAGAGAAATGGTGTCTTCTAAAGATCCCTGCCCTTCCAGCACAGATTCTGGGATTAGTAAATAAATCTCCTTTATGTGTACTCCAGGCACTTTTCAAAAAGTATATAGTAGTGCGGTGCCTGGGTGGTTCAGTCGGTTAAGCAACTGACTCTTGATTTCAGCTTAGGTCATGATCTCAGAGTTGTGGAGATCAAACCCCACATCAGGCTCCCTGCTCAGTGGGAAGTCTGCTTGAGATTCTCTCCCTCTCTCTCTCTCCCTCTTCCTCTGCCCTTCCTACCGCTCATGTGTGCACACACTCTCTCTCTCTCAAATAAATAAATAAATCTTTTTAAAAAGTATATAGTAGAATATACTTTTTAAATTGAGATAAAGTTCACCCTTTTGAAATATACAATTCAGGGGGTTTAAGTATATTCACAAATTTATACAATCATTGCCACTGTCAAATTCCAGAATATTGTCATTGTCATCCTCAAAGGAAACCCTATATCCATTTGCCATCACTCCCAATTTCTCCCTCACTCCAGCCCCTGGCAATAACTAACCTACTTTCTGTCTCTATGGATTTGCCTTTTCTGAATATTTGATATATTGACCTTTCTGCCTGGCTTCTTCGATTTAGCATAATGTTTTTAACATTTCAGCATGTTTCCATGTTGTGACATGTTTCAGTACTTTATTTCTTTTTATGGATGGATAATATTCCATTGTTTTGATATACCATATTTTATTTATCTATTCCTTAGTTGATGGACACTTGGGCATTTTCCTCTTTTTGGTTATTGTGAATAATACTGCTGTAAATATTCATCTACAAGTTTTTGTGTGGACATATGCTTTCAGTTTTCTTGGGTGTATACCTAGGAGTGGAATTGCTGGGTTATATGGTAAGTCTATATTTAACTTTTTGAGGAACTGCCAAATTATTTTCTAAAGTGGCTGCACCTTTTTATATTCCCATCAGCAATATATGAAGGTTCAATTTCTCTACATCTTTGACAACCACTCGTTATAGCCAATTTTTTTTTTTTGATAGCCATTCTAGCAGGTATGCAGTGCCATCTCATTGTAGTTTTGATTTGTATTTCTCTCATGACTGATGATGTTGATCATCTTCACATGTGCTTGTTAACCATTTATATATCTTCTTTGGTAAAATGTGTATTCAAGTCATTTGCCCATTTTTTATTGGATGATTTGTCTTTTTATTATTGAGTTGTGAAGTTTCTTTATATTAAATACAAGTCCCTCATCAAATATATGATTTCTAAATATTTCCTTCCATTGCATGGGTTGTCATTTCACTTTCTTGATAGTGTTCTTAGAGCACAAAAGTTTATAACTTTGTTGAAGTCCATCTTATTTTTTCTTACTTTTTCTTTTTTTTTTTTTTCTACTTTTCCTTCTATTGCTTGGGCTTTTGGTGTCATATCTAGGAAACCAGTGCCTAATCCAAGGTCATTAAGATTTATGATGGTGTTTTGTTTTAAGAGTTTTATGGTTTTAGTGCTTACATTTGGTTCTTTCATGATTTTTTAGTTTATTTTTTAATATGGTATGAGGTAGGGGTCCAAGTTTAATTCTTTTGCATATGAATATCCAATTGTCCTAGCATGATTTTTTGAAATGACTGTTCTTTCCCCATTGAGTTTTCTTGGCACCTTTGCCAAAAATCTGTCAATGTAAGTGTTTATTTCTGTACTTTCAGTTTTTTTCCAGTGATCTATATATGTATCCTCATGTCAGTACCACACTGTCTTGATTATTATAGATTTGTATATGTTTTAAAATCAGAAAGTGTGAGTTCTCCAAGTTGGTTCTTCTTTTCCAAGATTGTTTTGACTATCCTGGGTCTCTTACATTTCCATATGAATTTTAGAATCACCTCATCCGCTTATTCAATAGAATCAGCTGGGATTTTCGTAAGAATTGCATTGAATCTGTAGATCAATTTGGGGAGTACTAACATCTTAACAATATTAAGTCTTCAAATCCATGAACAAAAGCATCTTTCTATGTTTTAGGTCTTTAATTTGTCTCAATGATGTTTTCTAGTTTTAGTTTTTAGTACACAAGTTTTCCACTTCTTTTACTAAATTTATTCCTAAGTATTTTATATTTTATTTACTGTAACTGGAATAGTTCCTGTTTTATTAGTTTGTAAGCTTTGAATTAACTGATGAATAGTTTTGATAGGTTTTGTTGGTGTGTTTATAGTCTCTTACATAGGATTTTAATTGTCACAATTCTACAGAAAAACCCGGACGTCACAACTTAAAACAAGAACTTTATGTGAAAACCCAACCAGACTATTTTGGTATTTTGTATTTATAAAAATATAAATGTATCTTTGTATTTGCATGCTAAGCTCATATTCTAACTTAATGTTTCCCAAAGTTCATTTTCTTCCTTTCTACCTTAATGACTGTTTCCATATCTGCATGCTATTTAATATATTTTTTAAAAATATAAAATTAAATAAATATATCCAAAAGGAAATTTTATATCAAAAATTTTTATAAAAATTTAGGGAGTGATATATAAATCACTTCTAATATACATTCCTATAAATACATTACTATTAAAATGTTCTTTCCTGTACCACCTAAAATTATTTTTAGGTAATTATAAGTTTGTTACTCTTTGGGAATTTCTGCAATAACCAGCTTAATAATTAACTGGATGAAATAGAAATTTCCCTAAAATTTATTTTATGGTGGCTAGATTATTCCTTAGTGACACGAAGCAGAGATTTAGAGTCATTATCTGAATACATAGGCAAAAGATAAGAGTAAAAATTCCTCCAGTTCTTGATTTTGCTTTTCTAGGGGATACCTAAAAGATATGTACCAGCTAGTGATACTCTCATGAATAAATGTGCTCTCATTCAATACTCCATGGATTACATCATGCTGCTATCTGATAAATATGAATAATTCCGTCCTAGAGGGTAGGGATTGTGTCTATTTAACTTGCCTCATACAGCATGCAGCATAACATTATGTTCATTTGAGCACTTACTAAATGCAAGTTGATGATATAATGCATTTGTTAATCACCAATCATCCTGAAAAATAATGATGTACCCAGAGTTGATGGGTCCACCCCAGAGTTTTATTACTGAGGGTTGGACATTATTGAGAGGCCTCCACTTAAAAGGAAGCACAGTAGAAAATTGTTCAGCTTTTCAACAAAAAAGAAGGAGCTTTTTGTCCTTGATAATTAAGTTCTTTTTCAAAGCTAAGAATTACCTGAATGACTATTTTACGTGGATAATAACAATGTTTATTTAAATAACAATTTAAAGCATTTCATCTAGAAAAGAAAACACTTCATCTCTGGATTTTTAAACAACCTTTCAACAAAAACCAGGACACAGGATCCTTGGCACGAAGAATTATTTAAGGGCTAAGAGATAGGGAAACAGACTCTTGGCTTATCTCTTGACACGAGAGTGTTGAAGCCTTTGGAGAAGCACCCGAACTAGCCTCATTCTACCACCCCATCTACCTGCAGGCTCCTCTATCAAATTCCCAGTTCAGCTTCTGTGGGGCTGGGGACAATCTTCAAGAAGGGAAGACCTTTCTTACAGTTATTGTCTTGGTCTAGCCATGCAGCGACTAAAAGGGTACTTGTATTCTAACTAGGACTGCCAGAGAGATGTGACTTATTTAATCTGATATTGAGTATAAGATTTCCTAGATGTAGTGCCTCAGGAAAAAAAAAAGAATCAGTGCAGCCAAAGAAAGGTAGGGGGTATCATTTAATAACATATGAGAGTATTTAAGGATCTTTATATCTAATATAGGTTGTGCATTAAATTATAGACTGGCACCACACCGCTGTAGGTCTGAAAGTTACATTTGAAATGAATTTTAGTGTGGTTTTTAATTTACTTTGTTATTTTGTTAAAGAAACAATGAGAACGTTTTTGCTAAGAGCAGTTCACTCTACTATGCTGTGACCTGCATCTTTCCCACCTATAAAATATATGTTTCTGTATTTCTTTTGATTTCATTGTAACCGTGATTGAAGAGTTGTTAGCTTGATTAAAAAGATAACAGGTCATCTATCTGACTGGTAATCTAAATAGAAATTCCTGCCCAAATGGGACAGGAAACTCCTTGATCAGATGCCCAGACTAAAGGTAATATAATTATTTGTCTTCCTGTTGAAAATGCCCTTCATAATTCAAGATGTAAGGATACTTGAATGGAGAATTTAGGATTAATGAAACAGTTGGTATTCCAAAATCCTTAAATCAAACATCTAAAAGGCTAAAAATTTGGTTTGTTTGTTCTTTTAAAGGCAGAGGAGTTTGGTTATGGTATCAAAATGTAAAGTCAAGAGGCTGAATTGTTTTGCAAGAGTAAAACTAAAACTAGAGTTTTCTTCCCTACAGTTTCTTTTTAGAATAGCAAAACGCATAAGATAAGAAAGACAAGGCAGAGATTTGTATTTTTAAGTAACAAAAAGTCAGGGTGAATGACTAAAAAGTCTCAGGTCTAAAGCCTCTTGGTGTTGGGAAGACTCAACACATATACTTACCAGTACACATAAACCTTTGCTTTGATATGACCAAGTTTGTTGGATCAAATAACTTCCTTTCCAAGTCTTGTGTCTCCTTGGTACTGGGCATAACAAATTTGTCCCTCCTTTATATTTGCCTCCTCCCTTCCCTGCCTTTCTATCCTTTTCCCTAGTTCGGATGACCTGGGTTGGCATTCCTCATTAAAATCAGAGCTTTTACTCCAGACTCCTTGCTTACCGACCTAAACTAAGACAAGCCTCCTCTCACACCTATTTGCCATAAAAATATGTATATAAATTGGGATTCAGCTCTTTATGTCCTGTGACCATACAGCTTTAATTATAAAACATTTCTGAATTAAATTCCCATCATGATTATTATGAATATGCAAATGATAAATGACTGGTAAAAAGAAAAATAAACTTTACTGGTAATATATTTCTTAGTGAGATGGATATAGGGCTACTTCCCCTAATTAGTTTATGTGTCCTTAGGTGATTATTTATGCTAGGGTATTTCCTGAGGCAATATACCATAGTAGGATGCAGGAGGAGATGAGAATTACGGCTTTTCTTGTTAGGGGGTAAATGGCTATTATGAACAGAGATGTGGGAAAGCAAAGCTTGCCTCTTTTTTTTTTTTTTTTATTTATTTATTTGAGAGAGAGAGAATGAGAGAGAGCAAGCACATGAGAGGGGGGAGGGTCAGAGGGAGAAGCAGACTCCCTGCCGAGCAGGGAGCCTGATGCGGGACTCGATCCCGGGACTCCAGGATCATGACCTGAGCCGAAGGCAGTCGCTTAACCAACTGAGCCACCCAGGCGCCCAAAGCTTGCCTCTTTATCAGGTAGTCTTGGGACATTTTTGAATCATTATGAAATTGATTACTTTCAAAACATCAATGAATAGTAGAGCGATGCAGCTGCACACCAATGGGGTGGCGGCAGCTGCTGGTGTAGGCAGCGTCTACTCACAGATAAGCATAAGCCAGGTTTAAGACTACTAATATGGACGAAATATGGACTGTCGCTGGTCATTTCTTTGTGGTTATTCACCTAACCCAAGCCCTGGGTTCTGTATTAGAGGCTAAGGACTTGCTGTGATATGGAAGCCCCTAGGCCAAGCTGAGTTAATGGTGGAATGTTAATTCTAAGGTGTTAGAAACAACCAAGAGATCCAAGAGTATTCCGGAGAACCCAGATTTTCTTCAAGGTATACCAAAGGCTTTGAAATTGTGTATGAACCAAATTAAAGGGAATGGCCATTTGCATTAGTGTAGAGAAGTATATAATCTTTAAACTAATATGCTGTAGTTAATATCCTAATTGAGAAATTTTAGCTCTAAAAGTAAAACTGCATGAATGCTCCAATTCTCAATTTCTTAGGATGTCTCCTTTTCATTCTCCTTGTCCTGATATTTATTGTGGTCCTTTTCCTTTCTTTTAAATTTGAAAAATTCAGGAAAGGAAGAAATTAATAATTGCCCACAACCCATGACGCAGAACTAATGGTTGTTAACAATCTCCCTATGTGTATCCTCTTGAAAAAGGTTATATATGTAGCAGATAGTATTAGTTTCCTATGGCCCCTGTAACCAATTGCCACAAACTGGGTGACTTAAAACAACAGAAATCTATCTTCTCATGATTCAAGAGGGTCTAAGTCAGAAATCAATTTCATCTGGCCATGACCCTGCCAGGGACACTCTTAGGAAGGATCCATTTCTTGACTTCCAGTTTCTTTTTTTTTCTTTTTGTTTAAGATTTTATTTATTTATTTGAGAGAGAGAGACACAGCGAGAGAGGGAACACAAGCAGCGGGAGTGGGAGAGGGAGAAGCAGGCTTCCCGCCGAGCAGGGAGCCCGACCTGGGGCTCGATCCCAGGACCCTGGGATCATGACCTGAGCAAAAGGCAGACGCTTCACGACTGAGCCACCCAGGCGCCCCTGACTTCCAGTTTCTGGTGGCTGCTAGCCTTCCTTGGCTTGTGGCTCATCACTCCAGTCTTCACGGGCAGCTTCTCCAAATCTCTCTGCTCCATCTTCACATTGCTTCCTCTGTATGTCTGTATCATATCTCCCTCAACCTCTCTCGTAAGCAAACTTGTGATAACTTTTGGTACTCATCCAGATAATCCAGGATAATCTTCTCATCTCAAAATCCTTAATCACATCTGCAAAGTCTTTGTCTTACAAGGTGGCGTTTATGGGTTCTGATATCTTTGGGGGACATTTCGGGCCTACCACACATGTGAATATATAGTCTGTTTAAACTGGAATGTAGGATATTACAGATAAAGTTAAAATCCCATTTGACCTCTGTTCCCAATTCTAGCCCACCTTACATTTCCCAAAGGTCACCACCATGTTTAGTTTGTTATTCTTCTAGTACTTGCAAGAAACTTTTACCTCTATCTAGATATATATCTATAGAAAATGTATGGCATTTGTTCATTTGTTTTGTGTGTGTGTGTGTGTGTGTGTAAAAACCACAAAATGTTAACAAGCTATTCTGGTCATTTTGCAGTTGGCTCCTTTTTATTTTTATTTTTTATTTATTTATTTATTTTAAGATTTTATTTATTTGACAGAAAGAGAGAGAGAGCACAAGTAGGCAGAGAGGCAGGCAGAGGGAGAGGCAGAAGCAGGCTCCCCGCCAAGCAGGGAGCCCGATGCAGGGCTCGATCCCAGGACCCTGGGATCATGACCTGAGCCAAAGGCAGACGCTTAACTGACTGAGCCACCCAGGCACCCCGCTTGGCTCCTTTTTACTCAAAATGTTTTTTGAGATAAAATGTATTGGTGCAGTTGAAGACATATATTTTTTATTACAGCATTCATCTTAAATGTGTACCACTTTTTATCCATCTCCCTATCTATGGATATTTAAGTTATTTCTAATTTTTTGCTATTATAAACCATACCCTGGTACAGGGTTGCTATTGAAAAAGTACATGAAAGAAGATCTTTCCCCACAACTGATCTATATATTATTTCAGATTATTAATATATCTGGACTCTGTTAGGCACTATTTGTGTGTATTATGTGAGGCGAAGTATTTTTTCCATTTTGTTAGCAAATTTTCAAACATTATTACCTCTTGCATACTTTCCCCATTTGTTTCATCTGCTTCATGTAGGAGGGAGTTTATATGCATACATTTGTTCATTGTGTCTTTATTCTTTACTGCGAAATATTTTTTATATTAAGTCATTCTGTTTACTTTTCTCCACAGTACTCGTCTATCCTTGACCTGCTCATTTGTTCAGAAGCTCTTTCCTGCCACCATTATATAATCTCTATTGATTTGTTCACTTTTGCATCCCAGCACATAGAATAATACTTGGCACATAGTAGATGCTCAATAAACATTTACTGAATAAACTGTATTAATAAATGTTTAAATTGGCCAGCTTATACAGTCATTTTCTATGCTATATCTAATAGTCACAGAAAAAATGTTATATTAGCTCTCAAATTTAGCTATCAAACAAGTTTAGAGAAGGCACTGATTAGTAAAAAATAAGTCATATACTACCAACCTTTTGCCCCCAGACAACTCTACTATTACACTTAAAAAGGTATGTATATTATGAAAAATCACATAGGAACTTTAGGAAAAAAACTTGGGAAAATAAAAAGAGACACGTAACATATAATATCATCATTGTGAAATAACTACTATTAAAATGTCTTTAGGAATTTCTACATCTGATCTACTCTGCCACATTTTATTGACAATTTTCTATATCAGCATCACAAAGGAAAGGTCATATCTCAAATAGGCTAGACTTTAACAATGTATAGTATAATTGCAGTTTGTGCTTTTTCTTTTCTCTTTGGCCTTAGATATATTTTTAGATCTGTAGGACAAGAAGTTTACTACGTCCTAACATTCTTTTTATTTGGCCACATTTCCACTGTTCTAATATCCTGGAAATTCTTAAATGATACATATTTACTCTATTTGGTATCATGACTGATTTTCTTGGTTCTTAATCCATTTTTTTAAAAAAACTGTGTCATCGTATTCATCACATCCATATCTCACAGATGTTCTACATTTTCATCCCCTGGGTCAGCTCTATTCTCCCTGAAACATCTGCAAATTTATTATGTATTTTCAAGATCTGAAGAGATGCATTTTTTACTTATGGGAGAAAATTACTATTTCTGGTAAATCATTAGTTTGTTAGTGGATCTTGAACCATTAATCTAAACTTCTGCAGTTAAAGAACATGACCATTTCCCATGATAAGTATGACAGTATTCACAGCTCAAAGAGCGAAAGTAAACGCAGACGAGATCCTTGGGTCTCAGTTAAAAGACAGATCTACCTGAAGTCTGAAATAAAAAGAAAATCAAACCAATAATTTTTAACATTGAAGTTGTTGGGGAGAAAATATCATAAAAATAAAATTTATTTTGTTTAAACAATGAGCTAATTTTTATTTAAAAAGGCTATAAGAAGCTCATTCACACATACATTTTTCATTAATCTAACACTATACCTTATGTCCTTTTAAAATAGTTTAAATGATCCCTTATAGCCAAAGCAATGTTGTCAGTGTACTATTCCATTTATAGCATGTTTTCAGAAAGATAATGGGTCACAGATGATGACATGAATCCTCAAGAACTATTTTCTTATAAAAAGAGTTCATGACCCTTCAAGATAAGTGATTTTATCATGGAAATAAGGAATAGTACAGGAGATCCTATTTCAAAAATAAATTTTCATTTATTTTGACATTTAAATGGAACAATATTTTTCTGATAATAGATTTTTTTAAAGATAAAAGCCAACATATAGCATGATTACAGATGTTCAAATTAATGTGAAGAATGTGTTCCAAAGAAGAGAGATGTTTGAAAGAGAAAAAGTTATCTTCATCTCTTTTAGAAACATCAAAAATGGTCGTAAGAAATCTGTTTCTTAGGTTTTCCTAGGACTGTATGACCTTGAGCTAGCCAGTCATCGTACTTCCTTATTGTCAAATAAATTCAGATTAATATTCAGCGAGAAAAAGATTCTTGGAAGGTTTAGAATAAAATGTATAATTATACTATGTTGGTAAGTGATGCAGTATAGGTCAACTTGTGACCATCTGTCTTTTCCTAACAGCTACAGGTCAAGATCTTAACCATGATCTTAACCATAACACTATTTTCACTACTTAGAGATTTGATCACAGTTTGTGATTTCCTTCTCACTCATGACTCTCTAACCCTTTCTTTAATGTTAATCTCCTCTTTTGTAATAGCTTTCCTGGAAATTGGTGGATCTGTTCTACATCTTCCTTGTTTCCCACAGCTATGCTTAGTTATACCACTGAGCTTTAATTTCTTTGCTGCCTCCCTGGCACATGGACAATATATTTCTGCTCCCGGACTGTCTGGTAATTCAACCATCTTCTCTTCACACAAGCCAAGTCCAACTTCAGTGATGACAGGTTGGCCACACACCAAGGTCTTACTTTTAGTTATTCTTGCCTGGTTATTTATCACAAAGAATGTACCACATATAGTTCATTAGAAAAATGTTATCAATTGTAATGAGCTAAAGTGGTAGTAAATTGTGAAGAATCTGATTTGTGTATTGATTAAAACTAGAAAAAAATATCATCATGACTGGTAACGTAAAGTCACACAATGGAATTGGTGGGATTTGTGACAGGACTATGACATAGCAAAAGCAAACTTTTCATTTTTATGCTTTTCAAGTTTATATAAAAGCAAATTCTGATCCATACAACAATTCTTTGAGTTAGATATTTTTATAAATTTTACAATCGATGGGCCTAAGGCTTAGAGTTTAATAACTTGTTCTAGGAAATACACCTACCAAGTTGCAGAGAGGGTCTCAAACTCTGGTACTTGACTTTTTCAATGACAGTATGCCTACCTTAGGAATTAACAGATAAGATATAAGTTGTATTATAAGAGGAGAAAAAGGGAGGAGAAGATAGGTTTCACCTACCCCCCCATTTTTTTTCCTTTTTTATTTGGCCAGAAAATATCTTTTACTATTCTAAAATATTGCCAGAGTGTATTCATTTTAGGGATGGGGTGAAGGGTGGTTTCAGGCTTTTCTATCTATCTCCATTAGAATGGGTTAATTTATTACAGTTGTTACTTCAGTGTAGCCATTTTAGAAGAACTGGAGTTTGTTGGCGGTTAAGAACTGAGAAAGTCCATTTTAATAGGAAACAGAGATTTCCCTAGAAGAGGGTCTGGAGCTGTGACTGGGAAGATGGGGAGGGAGAAGGCTGTGGGAGTTGAAAGGGTATGAAAAGGAACCCTGGACAAATTTAGCCCATTCTCTTCTGCACTGAGGACCAGAGAAGAAACCTGGGATGAAAGTTAGGTAAGACGAGGCTTAGTAAGATGATACTCTGATTCAGTTTTCTTTCCTGTCTCATTCATCTTACCCTGGTTCTGCTAAGAAAGTCATTGTCAAAAGATAGGGTTTCATGGCGGGGCACTTCTGTTCACGTCAGTTAAGAGAACAATCTGTTGCGGTTAAGATTGACAGGGGTGAACTGAGGTGGGTGGGGAGGCCGAGGCAGTAGCTGCCACTTGTGCTTTGTTCTATCATTAATGGGAAACAGACAGTCCAAACACCTCTTGTAAATGCTCAGATTTACCTCAATCAGACATTGTAGGCACTATTATGGCCTCCTTTATTCTGTCTTGGAACTATGAGTATGCAGGCCCTTTCAAGAAGGCACCAGCATTTTTACATGTTTCATTCTCTGAAGAGTTATCTGAATAGAAATTAGTGAGCTCCTTCTTAGGATCAGGTTACATGCCAGGGCACATATTTGCCTTTCACAGATCCCTTCAGAGGGACCCAAAGGGCAGCTGGGCATTTTATATAGGAAGAGAGAACTTATAAGAATGGCCACATGTTTGGTGAATGAATTTAAATACAATGAAGGAGTTACAGAGTCTATTTCAATTTAATAACTTCATATCCTTTAAACATGAACATTTACTTAAAAGCCCGAGTTATCCCTTTCCAAGTGGAATAACCTTTCCACACAAGTTCTTCATCATTCACCAAGTTATTTTTTCCCACTTAGAAAATTTCATTGCTTAATGACTCATATTTATTTGATGAGAGGATTACATAAGCACTAGAGATAAACTAGAGAATAAAGAATATAGTCTGTTATCAGACAATGTCTTTTAAAATATTTTTAAAAATAAATATTTTTAGAGGGATGCCTGGGTGGCTCAGTCGGTTAAGCGTCTGCCTTCGGCTCAGGTCATGATCCCAGGGTCCTGGGATTGAGCCCCACATCGGGCTCCCTGCTCAGCGGGGAGTCTGCTTCTCCCTTTCTCTCTGTCGCTCTCCCGACTCGTGCTTTCTCTCTCTCTCTCTCTCAAATAAATAAATAAATAAAATCTTTAAATAAAATAAAAGAAAATATTTTTAGAAAGTTTTGGAAATTTAAAATAAATATCCTAAATTTTCATGGCAGGTTTTCTCTAATTTTGTGATGGACTAGATTATTAATCAGTAGGCTATAAATTATGAGATGAGCCAATGACTGCCCATGTGAGATTGTAATCTGCAGACAAATAGCTGAAATGATTTGTTTGTATGAATTTAACATATATTTTACCATTTTATAAAATTACCCAGCTTGATTATAAATACTGCTTTCAGAGAATTGACCAGAATCTATATATTAAGTTTACAGATGGTTATTTTCATATAACATTTGCTTCCTAATCTGAGGACATATTTGGACTTTAAAATATAGTAGCAGTTTACAGTGAGGTGAAGAGCACCTGCTCTCCTGATCCAAGACACAAGTGTTTGACAAATGCAAAAACTGTTCCTCAACTTTTTTTTTCTCAAAAGGCACGCTAATTTAAATACTTTCCTGGTACTTAGAAAAGTCATAATTTTCTAACATCTCAGTCAGAACTCTTGTGGTTAATATTCTGTACTTTCTCTATAATTACTGACTTGCATATTCATGTGTAGTTTAATTTAGGGGAAAGTGACTACCAGGGAAAGGCCCTGGCCTATTAGGTAGGGATGATAATCACATTCTTATTTCACTTGTTGAAAGGGCTAATTGTGGAGTGCTTCCAGAAGGAACCTATCCCACGTTCTGTGTTGTGTATGAGATTGAAGCCCTGGTGATTAGCTGGTTTAACTCAGAAGGGTTTGAGAGAGAATAATATATATCTTATTAACCTTGACACTTATCTTCTAAACTCTGAAAATTCTGATTTATCTTGAAAGCAAAAGGTGATCCTAAATTTTCAAAAGATGAGCAAGACAGAAATTTAACTTGTAGATATTTCCTCTTTTGAATACTGTTATTCATTTTCAGGATAGTAATACAACTCATTATGCATTTCAAATCATTCAAAATGTTGCATTGGAAGGTGGAGTTGGAAGCAATTTTAATTAATTCAGATTAAAACAAATTAATTAAATCAGAATTTCTGATAACATACTAGCATATATTAAATTTTATATTTAGACTTTAAATTTTTGGCAATAAGCAAATTTGCAGTAAAATAGTAGATGATATTCAACCAACTTATAAAGTAAAATGTTTCTTCAAAGGTTTAGCACAGCAATTATGGATATGCAAATTATTTTGCTAAATAAAAATATTGCCTGTGTTAAAAAGTTGAATAGTATCTATTTAGGAATATATTCAAGCAGTTCTACCTCATATACATAAGCAGTAAATTTGCATTCCTTTAAATTTTTCTGAAACGATGTTGAAACTGTACTTCAAACAGTCTGGACACCCCTTGGGTCCATGAAGGAAAGATGTGAAATGATCAGAGGAGGAAGGATCCAAAGAGGCAGAAACATAATGATTAGAAAGCCAGAAGAGATTATTGTCAAGGTTGTCAAGAGAGTAGTTTTGAGAAACAGTACATATTAACAGTGTTAATAATGCAGCAGAAAGGTCTGGTAGAATAAAGGCTGGAAAGATTACATTGCACTTGGCAATTTGGAGTTCACTGATGACCTTTCTAAAAGTAGTTTGAGTGGAATGGTATGGTTGAAAATCATATTGTTGAGGCTGATAGACAAAAGGGGAAGTGAAAAATTAGACACATCAGGGTTAATTTTTTCAAGTCTGGATGGTAAAGGAAGACAGTAGGGTAAGAGGAAATTACATGGTTAAGGAGGAAGTTTTGAGGAAAAGAGGCAATTGATCATGTTTGTATGTAATGGGGAAAAGCCCATTGTCAGGAGAGAAGGTAAAAAGAAGGGAGAACTGAGTTGATCAATAAATACTTATTGAATACCTGAATTCCTTTATCTTGTTAGTACAAATGAAGTTAAAGAAGCAGCTTCTTCTTTGAACTCTGTTTAAAGTTCAAAATCAGGACAAGATAAAAAGAATAGGAGTTACAAAGATGTATTTGTGTCTGAAGTTTATTGATGATGCAATCAAACTATTTAAAAAACCTACTTCCAGGGCGCCTGGGTGGCTCAGTCGTTAAGCGTCTGCCTTCGGCTCAGGGCATGATCCCAGCGTCCTGGGATCGAGCCCCGCATCGGGCTCTCTGCTCTGCAGGAAGCCTGCTTCTCCCTCTCCCACTCCCCCTGCTTGTGTTCCTGCTCTCGCTATCTCTCTCTCTCTCTCTGTCAAATAAATAAATAAAATATTAAAAATAAAAAAAAATAAAAAAATAAAAAACCTACTTCCATTATTGTTTTTCCTTATCAAATTTCATATAATTGGGATGTATTTCCTATTTCCTATTCTGAGGATGAGTTTGGGTAAGAATAATATTGATTCTTAAATGTTTGCTAAAATTCACCAATAGCCACCAGTGACTAGATTTTTCTTTGTGGGAGGATTATTATTATTCAATTCATTTAATAGATATAGAAATATGTATTTAACAAACATAGGACTATTCAAAGTTTCTTTTTATTCTGTATTGATAAGTTGTGTTTTTCTAAAAATGTGTCAATTTCCCTTAACGTTTCAAATTAATTGGCATAAATTTTTCAGTAATTTTTATTATCTTCAACTATTAGTAGGAAGTATAAATCATTCCTGATATTGGTAACTTGTATATTTTTTACTTTTTTCTTGGTCAGTCTTTTCAGAGATTTATAAATTTTATTAGTCTTTTCAAAGAACAAACTTTTGCCTTTGTTGATTTTTTTTTCTATTATAGGTTTATTTATATTTCATTGCTTTTTATTCTTTAGTATTTCCATTCTTCAGTTTTCTTTGGATTTAATTTGTTATTGTTTATTCTAATTTCTTAAGATTTATACTTAGATAATCTATTTTCAGTCTTTTTTTTGATATAATAAACATTTAAAGACATAAATTTTTCTTTAAACACAGTTCTACATGCATCCCACAAGTTTTGAAATACCATATTTTCATTATTAGTTAGCTTAAAATATTTTTAAATTTATATATTTTTTTAACCCATGAGCTATTTAAAAAGTGTTTTCCTTTATTTATTTTATTTTATTTTATTTTATTTTATTTTATTTTATTTTATTATGTTATGTTAGTCACCATACAATAAAAGTGTTTTCCTAAGTTCAAAATATTTGAGGTTTTTAAAGACGATATTTTTGGTAATGATTTTTGGCTTAATCCTACTGTAGTATAGAACTTCTATGAACTCAGTATTTTAAAATTTGTTGAGATTGGCTTTGTTACTTAGCATATTGTCAATTTTGGTAAATATTTTATGTACACTTAAAAACAATGTGTATTCTGAAGCTTAGGGTGCAGTGTTTTACATGTGTCAGTTAGGTCAGTGTTGATAATTGTGTTATTCAAATTGTCTATGTCCTCACTGTGTGTGTGTGTGTGTGTGTGTGTGTGTGTGTGTGTGTTCTTGTTCTGCCAATTGCTGAGAGAAGTGTGTTAAAATCCTCCACCCTTAACCAACTGAGCCACCAGGTGCTCCAAAATCTTCCATCCTAATTACATATTTGAATGTTTATCAAATTTTAGTTTTTTTCAAATTTCACTTTATACATTTGAGACTCTATTACTATGTGCATACAGATTTGAATTTTACATCTTTCTGGTGAACTGACACTGATACATAATGAGATGTCTCTCTTTATCTTTAGTAATGCTTCTGCCTTAAAGTTTATTCTGTCTGATACAGCCTTAGAAGTATAGATAGATAAGTGTATTGTATTTTTATCGTTAATGTTTGCCTGGTATATTTCTGTCTAATTAAAAAAAACCATTTTGGGCCTTTATGTTTTAATGTGTGTCTTGTAAACATATAGTTGTTATTTGATCTATTCTATAATCTTTGAGTTTTAGTTGAAGTATTTAGTTCTTCTACAGTAAGGTAATTATTGTTATATTTAGCTTAAATCTTTAAAAAATTTTCCTGTGTTTTATTTTCCCCTTTTCTCTCCTTTCCTTCTTTCTTTAGGGTTAATCGAGGGATTTCTATCATTCCTTTTTTTTTTTTTTTTACCCGAAGTGTGTAAGAAGCAGAAGGATGAGATATTTTACTCATTTTATACTTTGAGTACTCTCATGGAACCACTTTTTCTTGACTTATGTTTTTTAATAGATACTGTTAAAAATAAAGCTATCTATTTTGCTCAGTTTCTGAAAAATTATTTGGACAATTTATCACAGAATTTTCTATTGCTTTCAGGTGAGATCAGTGAAGGTTCCTATTTGGATCACGTTTCAGAAAGATCATTTCAAAACAGGTAGAGGGTCATGACAGAAGTAAAATATACATATTTAACCTTTGATTTATATTGAAGGTGAGAGGAGATTATGATTAAATTTGCTTTGTCAATGAATCATTAAGATCTGGGTTCCTATTACAGGAAAAGGGTAAGTCAATGGGGTAAAAGATAAAAAAAAAGCTAAAATAGCTACTGTATTATTTTCAAAGTAAATAATTATGGAATAACATGCATATAACTACCTCAACAATTTAAAGGTCAGTTGCTCCTTTAAATAATTCAGAGGTGAATAGGTAATTTTTGTGTATCTTGTTCTTTTTTGTTTTTGTTTTTGTATCTTGGTTCTTATTTTCCTCTATTAAATAATTGGTGTTAAGGGCAATGCCACGAATATAGAAGTCTTTCTTTTGTTCCAATGTTTTTTTCCTACCAGACTCTAGGCAAATTTCTAAAAATATTTGTACCTGTCTAAGCAGGGTATCTAAACGTCACTGCATATTAGAATTTTGATTACTTCTGTCCATCTGGTTGGAATGCAGAAGATAATTATGAAGTAAATTGAAACTGAATTTTGTGAGTCCTTGAAATTTCCATTTTTTTGTCTTAAATCATTAATTCAGTTGAGGCAATTTGAATTTGAATTGTAATTGAGGACTTTTCCCACTAACCCTTAAATTTGGCTTTAATTTCCTCACCTGTTGGTTAAGAGTCTATGAAATGTTTGCATGTGGCTGCTTCTGTGAACTGAGGCATGTCCAGTGTGTTTAGTTTCCTTGGAAGCAGACACTCCCCATCCTGAGGAAATTTTCATTTTACTGATGGTGAGGAACAGAAATGACATAAGGAAAGATTACTTCCCCTTCTCTATTATTCCTTCATCCTATCCCCAAATGAGCTCAAACAACAAACTGTCTAAAGTCTCCTAATGTATGAAATATGTTAAGAAAGACATACCAGGGCACCTGGGTGGCTCAGTTTGTTAAGCGTCTTCCTTCGGCTCAGGTCATGATCCTGGGTCCTAGGATCAAGTCCCACATCAGGCTCCCCCTGCTCTGGGGGGGGCCTGCTTCTCCCTCTCCCTCTGCCTGCCACTCCCCCTGCTTGTGCTCTCTCTGTCAAATAAATAAATAAAATCTTAAAAAAAAAAAAAAAAAGACATACCATTCAGAATAAAAAACAATCTCTAAGCACCACAATACTTACTTAATAGACCCTTATCTTGCACTTGCCACGTATCAGAACTTGTGCCAAACATTTCCAAATGTTAACTCATTTTGAGCCTTCTAACACCCATAGAAGATAGATACTGTTATTATTCACATTGTACATATGAGGATACTGAGAGGTGAGAAACATGGCCAAGGTCACAAAGCCTCTAGAATGGAGCTCGGATTCAAACTTTCCAACCTGCGTTATTAACTGCTTTGTTGTGTGGCATCCCAGTAAATGATGATGAGTTTATTGCATTATTGTAAGTAAAAAATGATGGCCTGGGGAATCTGTGCTTATAGTGAGTTCTTTGCTTTACAATTAGTGTGTAACTCACTGTTGCATTTTCCTTATTAGATGGTATTAAGGGCAGAAACATTATCTGTTCTTTGCATCCTCTGAGTTTCTTAGCCAAACACACTATAAGCATTTAACAGTTATACTCTAAATGGAGTCTTATTTGCAGATGAATAGTCCCTGTCACAAACCTTGTATTGCCCTGAATTAGGCCTTTAACTTCTCAGATTGCCTAATTACCCAGCAATTAGGTTCAGTATAAGGCCACTATATTGAACATTTCCAGGAGGTGCCACTCACATAGCACACGTGGCAGATCGCACAGCCCATGTGGCCAAATGCATTGGCCCTGCTGTACAAGCCAACATTCTCTGGTCTGGGTCATTAATTATGAATGACTGCCTGACTGCCTTGATGAAGCCAGTATATGCTAGTATCCCCAAGGAAGTGAACAGAACATGTGATAGAGCTAATTGCAGTGAGTAATTCACTCATTCACTGAGACACTGTAACATACTGGTTAAGGACTGAGGTCTAGGTGCAGAATAACCAACTCAAATCCTGACCCTACTCTTCACCTCCTGGTGACCTCTGGCAAATCCAACATCCAACACTTCAGAGAGTTCTCACTTATAAATGGAAATTTTGGTTCCTACCTCCTTGGATTTTTGTGGAGACTAAATGAGTTAAAGTAAGAAAAGTGTTTAGACTAGTGCCTAACTCTTAGAATGGCTATAACAAATGTTAACTATATTTAAAATTATTATAAATATAATAATTATATGACATAAAGTTAAATATATTATATTGACAATGACTTAATCTCCCTGGTCCTATGTTTTCTCATTTATAAATGGAGACAAGGAAGTAGAAGATGAGGTGGGTGAAGTAGGGTAGAGTAAAGAGGGTGTGAAGGTGGGGATGAAGGAGGATGAATTGAGATCATTGTTTATCAAGGTTTTGAATTTCACAACCAGTGAAATGTGTGTATACACATACATACATACACATATATGTTTTATTGGGGATTGATTTGCTAGAAGTACTCACAGGACTCAGATTAAAATCAGCAGCAGAAAAAGGTGCAGAGGGTGGAGACTGGGAGAGACAAGATTCAAGCTTTCCACTGTGCTCTCCCATTGGGGTTACACACACGGCAGGCAGTGCTTAATGCTCCCAGCAATCACACGTGACAACACGTGTGCCAACCAGGAAGTACACGGGATCCTTGACGTCTAGGGTTGGTACTGGGAGTCAGTCAAATAGTCATGGAGTGTTCCTGTGACTGACCCTAGGTACTCAGTCTCCAGTCCGTTCCGGAAGTCAAATACATACGGCATGGCTGAGGGTCCTAGGTGAATGAAAATAGGCATTTACCATAAATCACATTTTTATCAGAAAGTATCTGGCATGACCCAAGGCCCAAGTATACAAGAACACTTGGTTAGGCAGGATATTCCCAGGGCTTACAGGTTATTTCCCAGGGGCCAAAGGAGGAATGTATAGGGTTTGGACAAACCGGGCCTGAGTTAACCTTCACTGCACATACATATACACATATACATATGCAAATATATATGTGTGTATATACGTATATATATACACATACACATATTTAAGGTTTTGGTGAGGGTGAGTATAGGAGAAAAATTATTAAATTATCAACTTTTAAATTTACAAGTTAAGCCATTAACAACTATATTCTACTACCCTCATGATTTCATAAAAAACGATCATTTTAACAGCAAAAAAGGGAGGAAGGACTTAATTGTAAAAGAAGAATGTTCTTACCATGAAAAAACATTTATACACATGCATGTACACACAGAGAATGGAAATATTATTAAGATGTACACATTTATAACATAAAACCTTACAGGATTCCTATATATAAATATTTAAAGAACAACTGTCAGTTTCGGAATCTATATTTTATTATATACCACAAAGTAGATCTTATTCATCCATAGCTTTCTACTCACACCTTTTTCCTTTTTTTTTTTTTTTAAGATGTTATTTATTTATTTGACAGAGAGAGGTAACAAGAGCAGGAACACAAGCAGGAGGAGTAGGAGAGGGAGAAGCAGGGAGCCCGATGCAGGGCTCGATCCCAGGACCCAGGGATCATGACCTGAGCCTAAGGCAGACACTTAATGACTGAGCCACCCAGGCGCCCCACACAGCTTTTTCCTATATTGTGTTATTTTTTCACAGATTAATGTAAAAAAAATACTATTTCACATAGGAATGTCGAGCAAAATAGAAAACATATATTTTATTTGAAAGGTTCTGGGAAAACTGAGAAAGTCTGAGCAATGATTGCCCCATGGTTTTGGCTACAGTTGGGGTGACTGGTCAATGAGGGCTTCATGAAGGAAGCTCAAGGGTTCTCACACTGAGAACTGTGAACTTGGCAGTGGGGGAGAGGGGCGTGCAGCAGCTGTTTCAAAAGAAGCAGTCCAGAATTTCTCTGAGAAAAATGTTTTGGATCAAAACAATACTAGACCACAGAAAAATATTTGGAAACCACTGGGCTAGATGAGCTTTTTGAGTTCTACTGCAAATTACCTGATTTGGGGGGAATACAATTTTTAAAAAAATAGACATTGCTTTTAAGAGGTTTGTGATATAGCTTCAGAAACAAAACTAACAGGAATGAAAGAATACCAAGGAATTAAATGCCAAATGAATGGACTAACTATATGGAGATCAGAAGATTTTAGAATGATGGGAAGTCTGAGGGAAGATGTGAAATTTGATCTGGGCCATAAAGAACTAGTAGTAGGAGAGAGAGAGGCTTTCTAGGTGGGAGGAAGAGCCTGAGCTGAGGCACAGACTATCATAGATCCTTCTAGTGCTGGTGGTGGCTTTACCAGCTCAAGTGGAAAGGGTCTTAGAGAACGGCAGAGTGAAAACAATTTTGATTTCCTAGGGAAGGACCAAATTAGGGAGGTCTAGAAAGTTAGGCAGCAGAGTTAGACTATGAATTGTGGTGAACAACAAGTATAGGTTTTTGAGGAGGAGAGTGACTTTAATTTCTTAGGAGATATATACTGGGCACTACTATATGCCAGACACCATCCATAGTGCCTACAGAGTGACTATGTCAGATATCATCAATGCTGCTAAATCCTGGACAACTGGCTCTCTGGGGGAAAAATAAGTCCTGATTCATAATATAAATCTGTAATATAAATACACCTGCCAGAGCCAATTTCAAGTTATCATCATGACATCAGGGGATTCAGAGTTGAGAAGACACAGGCTCACGGTCTGCTCTTGCTAGCTGGTGCGAGCCAGCTCGTGCCCACCACTGGATAATCCCAGCTCTCTTGAACTTTAGAAGTGATGTTTCTGTAAGATTCAGCTCACGAAGTGCTGAGGATGACTTGGCCGCGGGAGGAGATACCAGCCCCAAGCTCTTTCCTGGATCCAGATAGAGAGCACAAGCAAGGGTATGTAGGCGCGGTGGCAATGGGAATGGGAAGCAGTGAGGATAATGGAATTATTTTAAAGAAAGCAATGGCGGGATTTGGAAACACAAGTGTGGGTGATGAAGGGAAAGCCAAAGACTGATTTCACAGCCTTGAATTCAGTAGACTGGGAGGACTATTATTAGAAAAGGAATGGTTGGCATATTATCTGTCCTAACCCTGCACTCCGGTGCCCTTTCACCCTAGCAGCTGAGGATCCTTCACTTCTTTTTTTGGCTTAATCCTATCCCGGGCTCTGGGACTAACCCTGGCCTCTGCTAAGTAAGTTCTTAAAAACTTTATGAGGCACAGCTGTGTGATAAAATGAACTGAATCTTGGGTTCAGGAACTGAAGGTGTGGTTTCAAATCCTGGCCCTACCACCTGTTAGCAACGCGCCTTGGACAGTTTGCTTCCAGCTGTGAGCTTTCAGTTTCCACATGTGAACACTTAGGATCATTGTGATTAACACTGCACTTTCACGTATTCTATCTCATTTAATCTTCAAACCAAACCTGAACAGAAGGCTCAGGTATTGTAAATGCCCCGTATTACTCATGAAGAAAATGCAAGTCAGAGAGTTTGAAGACTTCCCGAGGACTTATAGCTCACAAGAGAAACAGGAATTCAGGTGTCTTGAATGCAGATATTGATGATAGTTAATTTTTTTTAAATCTTAACTATGTACCAGGGATTTTATATGTGCTGAATGTTTTACTTACATTACCTCGATTAATCTCACCATCACATTGTGAGTTACTACCCCTATTTAAAGGATCTGAGGTTTAGAACTTAGGCCAATTGCCTACATTCACAGAGCTGTTTAGTGAAACCCATATTTTTTCCATGACACACTAGTTTTCTTCTCTTTTATTGTAACATATCAGATGTTATAATAAACTCCAGTTGGAGTTCTTTTTTGTTACTGTTTTGGTATTCTCTAACCTTTAAGCTAAAGAACCAATCCTTCAGTCTCATTTGAAATTAAACATTTACTGGGTTGCCTGCCTGGGTGGCTCAGTCAGTTAAGCGTCTGCCTTCAGCTCAGGTCGTGATCCCAGCGTCCTGGGATGGAGATGGGTCCTGGGATCAAGCCCTGTGTCTGGGCTCCCTCCTTGCTGGGAGCCTGCTTCTCCCTTTCCCTCCACCCCTCCCCCTGATTGTGCTCCTTCTCTCTCTCTCTCATGAATAAATAAAATCTTAAAAAAATGAAATTAAACATTTATAAATATTGAATTTGAGAAACAAGGCAGAGGATCATAGGGGAAGAGAGGAAAAAATGAAACAAGATGAAACAAGAGAGGGAGACAAACCATAAGAGACTTTTAATCTCAGGAAACAAACTGAGGGTTGCTGGAGTGGAGGGGGGTGGGAGCGATGGGGTGGCTGGGTGATGGACATTGGGGAGGGTAAGTGTTGTGGTGAGTGCTGGGTGTTGTGTAAGACTGATGAATCACAGACCTGTACCCTTGAAACAAATAATACATTATATGTTAATAAAAAAAATTTATAAATATTACAAATGTGTAAACAGTGCAAGTAGAGTTCAATCTGCTCATCATATTTTAATAAAACCATGGCTTTACTGCTCTAAACCAAAGTGTAAGATGATATTTTTTATAACATATTTTAATCAAATTATTTTAATTAGAAGAATGAATGCACAATTGGGCATTAAAATTAATATTAAATTGATAATGCAGTCATAATTTTAGGGGTTTTTTTTGCATTTTAAAATGTGGATTGCAGTCAGAATTTCACATTTTATAAGAAATTATTTCTAGGAGCCACGAAGGTGACAATCATTTAAAAACATTTGGAAAACTGTTTCCAAAAATTGAGAAATAAATTTAAATGATGCAATTAATAGGTAGATTCAATTCCTTGCAAAGAAAGTATTTCTAGGCAGTGCCTGAAGAAATGCCATCTGACCAAAGGTCATTCAAACTGCCAGGATGTAAGAATAAACCTAAACTATTTCAGGAAATTATATTTAAGTTGTTTAATTATCAGCTTTTCTTATAATTCCAATTAAACATAAATCCACGAATTATGTACAATTATAAGTTTATGCAATTATGTCTATATGTAAAATTACAGAAGATTGAAAGTAAACAAATAGGCTAGGTAAATTTTTCCCTTCTCTTGGGATATTGGACAAAATTATTGCTCTACGATATAATGGCAAATTTATAATGTATCTTCTGAAAATTCAACCTATATAAGTTGTTATACCAATACCTTTACTTAGAAATATTTGTTTTCATTGTGCCATTGAAATAGCTTTATTCCATCTACTTGGCCAGAGTTAATAAAAGCTTATGATGGATAAGTAGAAACGTGTTTAAATACAGCATATTTTACTTCCTACCTATCTTCTGCAAAATGTTGCTACAAGGGGCGCCTGGGTGGCTCAGTCGTTAAGCGTCTGCCTTCGGCTCAGGTCATAATCCCAGGGTCCTGGGATCAAGCCCCACATCTAGCCCCACATCGAGCCCCGCATCGAACCCCGCATCAGGCTCCCTGCTCGGCGGGAAGACTGCTTCTCCCTCTCCCACTCCCCCTGCTTGTTTTCCCTCTCTCGCTGTCTCTCTCTCTCTGTCAAATAAATAAATAAAATCTTTTAAAAAAAAATGTTGCTAGAAAAAGAAGTCTTTCCAAAGTATTTGCCTTTTTTCCTAACTGTGTTTGATCAAATGACAGAGAAAGATAGTGATTTCAATGGTTTTTTGTTTTGGCCTCCACATAAAGCTGCAACTGTTTACCAGGTCTGCTCTTATTTCTGAGCCAGCATTAGATGTTCTTCCGGTCTTTCCATCAATAAATAATCCGCTAATTTATTTTATGGAATACATCCATACAATGTCTTCTTTTTAAAAATCATACATATAATATAAAAAAAAAACCCAACAGATTATATAAATCATATAGAACACTTATCATTAAAAATAATCTAATTGTTCCATTTCCCATAATTCCTTTTGAGATTATTTAAATCTAAGCCAAATACTTTTCAGACCCTAAAACTAATGTCTAAAATTGTCATCTTAATTTGTATTCTAAAATATTTCCTTAAATAATATTTTCTCAAGAATTTAAACAAAAGAACCTATGAAACTTACAAAATTTTATAATTCTGACCTCTACCCGTATCTCAGGTTGGATTTGCCAGGAACTCAAAAGAGATGAATATGTAGTATACTTATTAGAAAGTATTATTGGGATCAGCACTGAAGAAGGGATGTGACAAAAGCAGGATTTGAACAGAGAAAAAAGTTGAGCTGTGATGTGGTCCAAAGGAAGACCTCAGCCAACCTTTGGGAGGGTTTGGATCTAGGGTGGTCCTGAGTTCAAGCAAAGACTTTGTACCCCACATAGATTAATCACTGGATAAGGACTGACTTTGAAGGAGAAGTGAGTTCGGGGGAGGCAATTTTTTTAAGCCAACGCAGTCTACCTATAGAATGCTGTGTCAGGCCATACTCTCAGTTGCTTTGTTCTTATTTATTTGAACTTGATTTCATTAGAGCTATTTCCCCCCTTGATGTTCATTGAGAGTGAAAATAATCCAAGCAAGTGGCCTATTATTTAAAACTCATGGCAGGTGTGAATTAGAGCTCTTTGCTGGCAATAACAGATTTGGTACAACTTTTCTCCAATAATACATAGCTATCATCATAGTTGGGTTGGCATTTAGGAAATAAAGGGAAAATAAAGATGGGAATATAAAATATCAATTTATACAGTTTGCTTTATCACCATAAAATTCTAGACTCCATGCAATGATAAAGAATGGAATATAATAAGATGGAGAGGCACTTTTCACAAGATAAACCCTTCTAATGGGATGTCAAGTGAGATTTTTCCTGTTTCTCTTGATTTTTTACTAAGGTCAAAAGCTAAGAAGAAAGAATCCTAAAATCCCTATATCCTATATTCAGAGAGCCTCCAGAAGCTGGGGTTAGCCACTTTCCTGCAGGTCTTACTAAATTAGAAAGCTGACCCTATCACTAATAACCACTTTAACCTCCTCTTCTAGGAGATCATAAAAAATAGGCCAAAGAAAGAACAGGAATCATTAGTCTTTTGGGGAAAGTGGTGTCCATGAAGGGAGGTTGAGAGAAAGGGGCTATTTCCAATCCTCAGTATCAAGGAGTGTTGTGAGATAATCACTACAAAAGGTTAAGATTGTAGCAAGAACAGGAGACTGGAACCTTTTCCCCCCAGTTGTAAATTGGCTTATCAGCAGTTTTGCTGATTTGCCTCTGGAATACCCGAGCAGGGAAAGGGACAATTGAAGAGACCTAGGGCTTCCAGGGACATGAAACCCTTACTCTCAGTTGTTGATCTGGCAAGCGTATACAAATTGCTCACAGAAAAGATCTGGGCTTGGCCTGTGTTGATCTTTCTCCTGGATCAAGGGCCTCAGCTGCAAGAGGCTACAGACAGGCTTCCTTTGGTGGGGGGATGGGGAGTGAAGGAAGAGGACAAATGGAGCCGATTTCCTGCTTCAGGGAACTGTTCAATAGTAAGGAGCCTGGAGGGGCCAGCATTTGGACGCCTGCCACATGGAGATCCTTGACAGTCAGTGTAAGGCCGTTAGAGAGTCACATCTCGAAAAAGAGGACTGCTATGGGCTGTCATGTAAGGGTTCAAGAAACCAGGCACTTTAGACAGTGTTCCACCTTCCTCGATTCTGCAAGCTGAGCTAGCGTGGGTCCCGCTCCGGTAATGCAAGTATAACCAGGAGATTCTACTGATTCAGGGTGGTCTCCTATTTTGTTGGTTCCTGCTTTCCCAAGCAAAGCTGAATTTATAGTTGGAAGGTTCTCTATGTTTGCAGCTACTGGATTGCAGCAGATTGCCTGACTTTATATAACACTCTGCCTTACTGTGTGATCTTGGGCAAGTTAGTGAATATTTCTGTGCCCATTTCCTTATTCGTTGTTTGGGAATAATAAAATGCTATGTTATAGGGTTGCTGTGAAGTTTAAGAGCACATAGTTCATACAAATCATTCAGCATAGAGCCTGGGTATTATATTGCATGTCCTCAATAAATGCATTATTAATGAATGGGGTCATGGCTTCTCATTTCATTATTTGATAGTGAACTCTTTTGTGAATCTGCAGCCCACACAGTTGGGACTCTGTTGACACCCTGCCCAACCTTTGCAAGGAAATTCAGCCTTTTGTCTGGATTCTCAGCTATTGAAGAAGGTCCTGGTTTAAATTAGATGCCTGGTATGGCCATTTTCTTGGCTTAGGCTAATGAGTATCAAAAAACAGAGTACTTAACACTGCTTCTACAAATGCATGTCTTCATACTTTACCCACAGAAATTCTGTTTCAGTAGACCTGGGGTGGAGCTCAGAAGGTCACTTGTGGATACACTTCCATAAATTCTAGCCTCGAGTACTATTGTAGAATTCTGTTGGGGGACTCACTCATCATCTAGCACCCACTTGGATATTGGTGTTGACCTAGAATTAACAAATATTTATTGAGTATCTACTATATGCCAGGCACTTCTATAAACATTGGCAATATAATTTTGAATGAGGTACTGTCCCTACTCCCAAGTAGTTTCCAGTGTAATGGGAGAAGCTAGCAGGTAAAATGGCACTTACTAAGAACACAACACATTGGTCCACCTAGTAATAATACTATTTCTTTCCTTTTTGTCCAGTTAACTTGTACTTATCAAATTCTAATCCCTGACTCCCCTGACTAGTTCAGATACCCATATTTTATTCTCTCATAGCACAATGTGCTTCTCTTTTGTAGTGGTTATTCTTACTGTAATTTTTCCTTTTTGTAGTGCTTATTTATTTTTCTTCTACACCAGAGCACTTCTTTGCACAGCACATGTCTGTATTTGCTTACCTTTATATTTCTAAGAACCTAGCATTTAATAATTATTGATTGATTGAACACATGAATGGGGGAAGTTCTGCAATAGGAATGAATAAAGGATAAAACAGAATTACATAGGGAAGATATCAAAACTAGTCTTAGAAGGTCAGAGAAGGTTCATCAGAGAAAGTGCTACTAAACTGCATTCTGACGAATGAACAAAAGTGAGCCATGTAAATACGTGTGGCTCAAGAGTGATCTAGTAGTTGGTTTGATCTATGGGACAGAGGTTCAAATATTTGGCATGAGCATATAGGTAGTAACTGAAGCCACAGCAGTAAGGAATATTACTTAGGGAGAGTGCATAGTGTGATAGGTAAAAAAAAGAACCCAAAACACCAAGGACAGACTTCCGAGATGATAAGAAATATCATGGTACCTCAAGTTAATGGATTTCTTCTTTTTATTTTAATGTAGCCTATTGTAACAGGAAACTCTCAGTGCAGCCAAAACTTTTAATGAGCAGCAGACTTTACAGATATTCTTACTTATTTAATATGAAAATATGTTAGAAAATTTGATCAATAGATTTATATATTAAAAGGTGGAGTCCATTTCCAGGGAGCCAGAAGACGAAAGATTTATAATAATGGTTTGTTTAGGCTTTACCTCCTTTGGAGCCAGGCAAGATCTCTAGGCATTTTCCCTCCTTTCTCTGCCTGACCCTAGACGAGGTGATCATTAACAACTGATATCAGACTTATAAGCATACACTATATAGGTTTGCTGGAATAGCTATGGAAAAAGAATTTTTATTTCAATTTCTAATCCAACAGAAGCTAAGGAAGGGCTCACCCAATGCAGGTGACATTCTCCTCCACTCCACCCCCACCATTGAGACTCTGTTGTCTCTCTAGTCCACAACCCATCACCTCCCAAAACCGGAGAGTGTGAATGAAGATAAGGTAAGGACAGAGATGGGGTGAGAAAGAAACTTTGGCTGGGGGAGCAGACTTGAACCTAGGTCTAAGACTCCAAATAAGCAAACACAACATAGGCCCCCATGGGCTCCGAAAATCAGGAAAGCAGAGGGTTCTTTCTGCCAAAAAACTCTTTTGCAATTTCCCTACAAGTGAACTGTTTAGTGGTGTCAACATATTATGTATGAAAATACTTCTGTGTGGATTTAAACTCCATGTTAAGCTCCTGCTATGGTACTGGGCATTTTTTTTTTTCTTTTTGGATATTGAAGACAAGGTCCTTCTCTCCAGGAGCCCACAATCTAGTTGTGGAGACAGTCCATGTGTAACCAAAATGTGCTTTACACTAGAGATTGCATACAAAACACTCTGAGCTGAATCCACTCCTGTAGATTTGCTTTTTATGGCCTTCATAGTGTTTTAAAAAATCTTAAATTCAGGGGTGCCTGGGTGGCTCAGTTGGTTAAGCATCTGCCTTCGGCTCAGGTCATGATCCCAGGGTCGTGGGATCGAGCCCCACATCAGGCTCCTGCTCAGCGGGGAGCCTGCTTCTCCCTCTACCTGGTATTCCACCTGCTTGTGCTCTCTCTCTCTGTCCAATAAATAAATAAATAATCTTTTAAAAAAATCTTAAATTCATTGGCTTCATTTATTTTATTTTTTAAAAAGATTTTATTTATTTATTTGAGAGAGAGACAGAGAGCGGGAGAGAGAGCACGAGTGGTGTGAGGGGCAGAGGGAGAAGCAGACTCCCCGCCGAGCAGGGAGCCTGATGTGGGGCTTGATCCCAGGAGCCTGGGATCATGACCTGAGCTGAAGGCAGATGCCCAGCTGTCTGAGCCACCCAGGTGCCCTCATTGACTTCATTTAAAAACAGAGTTTTCACATTAAAATTTCTGGGTGTCCCTGAAAAAAAAATCAGAAAGCCTGGCAATTCTAGGTGGAAGCACTTCCTCATGGCAAAAATAATCAGCTGCCCTTGTTATGTGAGAAGCCCTCAAGTGCCCATTACTCAAGTAATATACTCGTCTAGCATCTAGACGCTTCTGAGCTCATAACACTTACTCTGCCCTTCATGTGCCATAAATGCTATTCTCCAAGCTCCCCACATTGCAGCATTTAAGCCCTTTTAAGCAGCAAGTCCAAAGGTCTAAATTATCCCTCACCAAGTCTCCAGTTCCTCCCTAGTAGAGTTCCAGGGTCCTTTAGTTGTTCAGCTATCCTGGGGCGCTTCTTTGCAGGTAACTAACTGTTCCACACTTGAGTAGGACAGCTTTTAAAAAAATCCCTCAAAACCAAAGGCTTTTAATTATATGCTTCAGACAGGACCATGACACTGCTAGGTGAACATTTATATACCTAAGGGAGATATTGTAAGTGATTCTCCACAGAATAAGGAAGATCTATCTCTTTAAGATTATTTATCTTTTGACTAGAATAATGGGGCCCATGGACCCAACACTTTCATCACTATGGGAGACCACTCAAATGAGTCTTCACAAAACAAAGTTACCAGCTTATTGTCTTGTGGGTAATGCCACTGATAGGATTCCTTGCTACATGTGTGAAAAGGCAATTGCAATGCAGTAAGGAACATATTACAAAGATAGGAGCCTAGTAGTCGAAATTTAGTTAACGAACTTTAATATACTCAATGACTCAATTAATATTAAAATAGTCAATATTTATTCAATAAGACATTTAAACATTAAAGCTTAGGAAATATTACCTGAAAATAATATAGCATTGGAAATTCTCATGTAATTTAAAGAATTTGTATTCCAACCATTTGCCATTTCCCAGTTTCTCATGTTTAGGTAAGTCACACTTTTGTCCACCATCATAAAGTACCAGCATCAAGGGACACATCAAGGGTCCTTTTAGTTCTTGTTTCATAATATAGTATTATACAATAAAGCTGAAAGAATCTCTAAAGATCATCTAGTACAACCACAGTATTTCATTTTTGCACGTTAAATCCTTGACAGATGTTTTTAGACCTAGTTGTATTCAACTAGTTTCCATTATGTAGCTAGGCTTTGATCTAGAAGATTTCTTATCTATGGTCTACATAAAATGAATTAAAAACCACTCCCTTTCATCTCCTGAGAGCAATATGTGTGAATCCTTTGCTTAGCCCTGCTTCTTTGTAGACGATGTTCCTCTCACTGGTTCCTGGTAAGGATTCTTTTTTTTCTTGATAAGCCAGTTCCTTTATCTGTTTCTACAAAAGAGCCCAGCAGATGTCACTTCACATTTGTCAAGCCTAAACCACATAATCTTTTTAGCATGGGATATTTTACAATATCTTCCTGGGACTTTCTCTTTACCATCTTTAATTAATCCCCCAAATTGCAAAGTAATTGAACTACATGATCAAGAAACACTGGACAAACTTTGGGAAGAGAGCACAAACTCTGTATCTCATTTCCATATACCAGGGACATTCAGTGAATGATTTATGGAAGTTCACTCAATTGTCTGAATTAACTATATAGTTTCAGACTGTAGGGCAGCCATGTTTAAAATTTAACCACAAAATTTATAAGATCGAGATATTTAAGTCACTATCTTAATGTTACTGTAGGACAGTATAAATATGATTGTAAGAGTTAATATTTCTGTAAGGCGGTATGTAATAGTGTACTGTAGGATGTTCTCTGTCATGGTGGCATTAAAGGAGAGAAGCTGAAAATAATTTCCCTTGCCTTTGGACATAGTTCCATTCTTTTATTATTCAATATTTAATCTAATCCTTATTAAAGCCAGTTTAAAACATGTAGTTAATACTTCACTCTAATTGTTCCCTGGGAGAATATGTAATTTATTCATATATTCACAGGCAATTAAAAAATCTATTTATTCATATATTCACAGGCAGTTAAAAAATCTATTTCCTAGAAAGCCAGAACAGTTTGAAAGAATTCTGTCATTTACAGTCTAAAATTGGTTCTGCTTTAAAAATTAGAGTAATCTGTTTCAAATATCGCATTGACTTCTTCAAATGATTGTGTTGTTGTTTCAACAAAAGCTTCAAAGTTAATTTCTTCATCAAATAAACAGTGCATCAGTTGTGACTTTGAAATAAGAAGCTGATCATCTGTTTTTCTTTATAATCACTGTGTATGTAATACATTTTCACTCTGTGGCTAACTTACCATTTCTATATACAAACCGTTAAAGGCAACTTAGAAAAATCTTATTTCTAAAGTTATTTTCAACTTAATTTTATAGGAATAACACATGAGCACAACATGTATCAGGTGCTACCAACCTACAATTATCCAATACAAATCTGAAATGAATACCGTTGAAAAAGATGTAAAAGCTGAATCCCTAGAAAAGTCTATTTGGCTTTCTGTGTTTTAGTTGAGGTGGTTGTTATTGCTTTCATAATAAATTATGGCCATTTCATATCAAGCCTTAGTTGAAAGTAAAATTTCCTGATCAAATTATTAATGACTAAATGTAAGGAGTTAAAAGGAAATGTTGACAAACCCATAATATAATCATTGCAGAACTATTGGTTCTGGTATAATTAGAGGCTAGTGTAAGCCAACAATTCTATAAAATTCACTTAGCTTAATTTCAAGAGTGTGTTTATAGTGTGGTTTGTTTGATTAGAAAGGCTCTCTTTGTTTTGCTCGAGTGCACTTTAAATCTCTCTCCCAGGAATATATATTATTACCAATGTACAAAATGTCAGAACGTATCGCAGAGTTTGTTAAAACCCCCAGAGTCAGAAAACTTAAGAAATCCACAAGTATTTTGACTACTGAGATTTGCTGAATGAAGATTTTCATCTGATCTCCTCTTTTCTACAGTGGTACAGACATTACTAAATAAGGCTTTTCTGAAGTTCATGAAATTTTCTATAAACAGATTATCTTATGTCTTCTTGTCATCACATAACAGTCTGGTTAACTGCTATTAATTAGATCAGTTGATTTATTTATTATTTCCATTATGATATTATCCAAATAATTTTAATACATTAATAACACTTAACATGTTTGAGAGAACATGAATGTCCTTACATGTGTGAAATACAAAATTGTTTGGAATTCTGTTTGTACGGATTGTTTGCCTGATTATTCCCTGTGCTTTGCCAACCTTCCAGGACTTTTCTAATTCAGTTAGAATTAGATGAATCATCTAGATCAGCATGTCCACACACTTCTGCATAGTTCAGCTCTCACCTTCCTTCCAAACATTCAGCATTAAGAAGCAGCATGTAACAAATTTTTGTGAGTGCCTGGGGTCTAGTCTACCAGGAGAATGAGTACTTGGACTGGTATAGTTCTGAGTGGAAGTGGTCTGTCTGGGGCCTGGGTTAATACTAGTCCTGAGGGGGCCTGTGTGGCTCAGTCGGTTAAGCGTCTGCCTTCAGCTCAGGTCATGATCCCAAGGTCCTGGAATCGAGTCCTGAGTCAGGCTCCCTGGAGCCTGCTTCTCCCTCTGCCTCTCTCTCTCTGTCTTCCATGAATAAATAAATAAAATCTTTAAAAAAAAAAAAATTAGTCCCAAAAGCTTCCAAGTCCCTCATGGACTTTGAGGATCACCACAGGTGAACTTCTTCAAGGGAGGTGAGAATTCATTTTTTTTTGTGAAGAATGAGGAAGTATGATGGTAGTCAGTGTCCAGTAGAATGAAGTCCCTAGACTTGACCTAACCATTGCTCTGAATCTGAACCCTGGAGGCAATGAGAGTTCTTTTCTTTTTAAATTTTATTTTATTATGTTATGTTAGTTACCATACATCATTAGTTTGTGATGCAGTGTTCCAAGATTCATTGTTTGCGTATAACACCCAGTGCTCCGTGCAATACCCATCACCGGGCTAACCCATTCCCCCCACCCCCTCCCCTCTAGAACCCTCAGTTTGTTTCTCAGAGTCCATAGTCTCTCATGGTTTGTCTCCCCCTCTGATCTCCCCCCTTCATTTTTCCCTTCCTACTGTCTTCTTTTTTTTTTTTTAACATATATTTTTGTTTCAGGGGTACAGGTCTGTGATTCATCAGTCTTACACAGTTCACAGCACTCACCATAGCGCATACCCTCCCCAATGTCCATCACCCAGCCACACCATCCCTCCCACCCCCCACCACTCCAGCAACCCTCAGTTTGTTTCCTGAGATTAAGAGTCTCTTATGGTTTGTCTCCCTCTCTGGTTTCATCTTGTTTCATTTTTTCCTCCCTTCCCCTATGATCCTCTGTCTTGTTTCTCAAATTCGTCCTATCAGTGAGATCATATGATACTTGTATTTCTCTGATTGACTTATTTCGCTTAGTATAATACCCTCTAGTTCTATCCACGTCATTGCAAATGGCAAGATTTCATGTTTTTTTGATGGCTGCATAATATTCCATTGTGTGTGTGTGTGTATATATATATATATATATATATATATATATATATACCACATCTTCTTTATCCATTCATCTGTTGATGGACATCTTGGCTCTTTCCATAGTTTGGCTATTGTGGACAGGCAATGAGAGTTCTGATGAGCCTTAGAAAGGCCACTGAAATAACGAACCTATTGGACTTTACTTTTCTCAGGGCAATCTCTGATATTCTTTCCAGGTTTAATAGTTATGTTGACCTATATTTGACATTAATCATTTTATATTATCAACTCTTTATAGCCACATCATATGTGTACAATGATACATACATGACATATTTTTATGTTAATCAGTAGACTATGCACACATTCTATAAGAATATTCTCTTAGAGACAAAATACCTCTGGATAAAAATGTCAGACTAGCCTAAGGATTAAGTAGTTTTTAAAATTATTATTGTTTTAAAGTTATTGTTAAAAATGTATGTCATTTTTATTGTGCATGTATGAGGGAGAGAGAACAAAAAGGAAGGGGGAAGGAGAAAGGATGAGAGAGAGAGAATACATGCTGACTGCATTTATACGTATAGGCCAGTGTTATAACTTGAGAGGACATTTGTGACCTGATCTAGTTATATCTTTTATTCTCTTGGATTCATCAATTTTGGGGAAATTTCAGCCACTATGAGAGTAGAAATGGGAAAAGAAGAATGAGCAAAGCAAACTGGTGAGCCTAAAATAATTACCTCTGAATGACCCTTGCAATTCAGTAATACATCCTTGTATATTTGTATTAACATTGCCTGCATTTAATATACTTGTCTCATCTTACTCTCTCAATAGCAAGCTTATTTAGTGTGGAGGTAAGGCCCATGAGCCTACTCTGTGCAGTACTACAATGTTCCCAGCCAAAGGATCATTCTAGAGTGAAGGAGAGAGAAAGACCTGTCAGGACACCAAAACCAACAATCTGCCTTTTGTGACTTGTTCTTAAAACACACTTCTGCTTCTAAAATCCAATTCTTCCTTCACTTACATTCTTCCCACCTTTTTCTTTTCATATTTTCAGTCAAAACTCCGCTTGCTTTTCCATATACAGTACAAATGCCAATTCTTCTAGAGTGTCCCTCCAAACACTCCTAATAGGTTTTCATCTTTCCTTTGTCTATATTCCCAATTTCTGCCGTGTGCTGATTTAATTATTTGCATGTCTTTCTCATCTATTAAGTCACAGAGCTGCCTCTGGAACTAATGGGCCATTCAAATTCAGGGCTCTGGGAAGGTGGAGGAGATGGAGCTCAGACCCCTTGCTGCTGTTTTAACCAGAGTGCTCAGCTTTTGTGTTATATACTGAGGAGAACCAATGCAATTTCTTTGATATTTTTTTTTTTTTTTTTTTTTTTTATTTTTTATTTTTTTTTTTAAAGATTTTATTTATTTATTTGAGAGAGAGAATGAGACAGAGAGAGCATGAGAGGGTCAGAGGGAGAAGCAGACTCCCTGCCGAGCAGGGAGCCCGATGCGGGACTCGATCCCGGGACTCCAGGATCATGACCTGAGCCGAAGGCAGTCGCTTAACCAACTGAGCCACGCAGGCGCCCCGCAATTTCTTTGATATTAAGAGAAACCATTAAACTGCTAAAAATCAAAGTTGAAAGATTACTACTGACATTTTTAATTACTGAAGGGATTATTTCATTCATTTCTATATTGTGGCAAGCTTGTAATGAACAGTTTTCCAGGAAACGAATAAATCAGGATGTACCCAATGAGATAAATTAAGAGAACTTTATGCATTTTAGCTTAAAACACAATGAATGCACTCAGTATTATTGCTGGAATATCTGTCCTTCTCAAATGTTAAAAGGGGAGAGTGACAGGACCTGAAATGCTGAGGAGTGGCTGGGGAGAAGAGAATCAGGCCCTGGAATTGATTTATGAGGAAGGGTGGTGAGATTTTATGGAGTGGAAACTAACAGATGGTTCACAGTTTTGATTTTTTGTTTTTTGTTTTGTTTTGTTTTTTATTTCTTCCCACAATGACCCCTCCCTGAGCTACTTCTGGAATATACGTTCTGTACCAGCACACAGGCTGAAGTTCTTTGGGAGATCTGCTGGCCTCATATGTAAATAGCACTTGGGTTGCCAACACAGTGATGGCTTTCAGCATCGCCGGTCTCCAGATTCATAGTTGTGGGTATTGTGAGTGATGAGCTGTTGTTTTTTTTAGTCTTCATACAAAACTGTCTTACCAGACATGATTTCTCAGAGGCTTGGGGAGTCACAGGTGTGCTTTTTAAGCTTCTAGTCTAGACCGAAAGTATGAAAACATTAGTCAACCTCCTCCAAATTCATTTAAATGAATCATAAGTTAATTCCCTCCAAATCTACTTACCAAACCTCAGTTGACGATATTTTTTTCCTTTTAGGAACCAGGAATGGTAAAAAGAAAAACACACTTGTTTTACAAACCAGGTATCTTTTAAAAAAATGTATTGATATTTCAACCCTCTTAAACATTTCACTAAAATAAAATGGAGCTTATAAAATATGGACTTTACTCCTTAAAGTCCTTGACTTAATTTAATTTTGTTTAAAATGTGAAACAGATTTCTGAATATGCACTACTATTGAGCCTAGAACTTGAGTTTGAAAGGATCTTAGCAGGGCGCCTGGGTGGCTCAGTTGGTTAAGCGACTGCTTTCGGCTCAGATCATGATCCTGGAGTCCCGGGATCCAGTCCCGCATTGGGCTCCTTGCTCAGCGGGGAGTCTGCTTCTCTCTCTGACCCTCCCCCCTCTCATGCTCTATCTCATTCTCTCTCTCTCAAATAAATAAATAAAATCTTTAAAAAAAAAAAAGAAAGGACCTTAGCAGTCATCTAATCCAAATATCTTCCAGTGCAGGAATCATAAATAATAATGTACTCATATTTTGGCACTTCTGTTAGAAATTCTCTCTTCAGGGAGCCAGCTACTTTACAAGGCAGCCAACTTGTTATTCAGTGCTACTTGTGAAAAGGTTTTCTTTATATCAAGCCGCGATTTGCCCACAGGAGTGAGGCTACCACAGATCAATTCTTGTTCTACCTTCTGGGAGTCTGCAGAATTCTAATTTTTCTCCCAGAAAAATTATTATATATATATATATATATATATATATATATATATATATATATATATAAAATGCCCCTCTTAAGACTTTTCTTTTCTATATTAAACATATATACTTCAAAACCACTTTTCATATTATATGGATTCCTGGATCTTCTCAACTCTAGTCACATTTACCAGGAATATTTCCTAATTTTTCAATGTCCCTCCTAAATTTATGATAAATGCCCTTTAAAAAAATTTTTATTTGAGTAGAGTTGCAAGACAATATTACATTAATTTCAGGTGTACAACATAGTGATTCAACTTCTCTATACATTATGTTGTGCTCACCACAAGTGTAGCTGCCATCTGTCACCATACAGTCCTATTACAATATCATTGACTATATTACTTATGCTGTGAGTCTATTCCCATGACTTATTCATTCCATAACTTAAAGCCTGTATCTCCCACTCCCCTTCATCCACTTTGCCCAACCTCTGACTTCTCTGCCCTTTGGCAACCATCAGTTTGTTCTCTGTATTAGTAGGTCTGAGTCTACTTTTTTTAATTCTACTTTTTATTTGTGCATTCATTTGTCTTGTTTTTTAGATTCCACATGTGAGTGAAATCATATGGTATTTGTCTTTCTCAGTCTGACTTACTTCCCTTAGCATAATACTCTCCAGGTCAGTTCATGTTATCACAAATGGCCCACATCTCATCCTTTACCATAGCTGTGTAATATTCCTGTGTGTGTGTGTGTGTGTGTGTGTGTGTATGTGTGTGTGTGTGTGTGTACCACATCTTCCTTATCCATTCATCTATGGATGAACACTTGGGTTGCTTCTGTATCTTGGCTATTATAAATAATGTTGCCATAAACATAGGGGTGCATATATATCTTTTTGAATAAGTGTTTTTGTTTTCTTTGGGCAAATATCCAGTAGTGGAATTATTAGATCATATGATATTTCTCTTTTTAATGATCAATGCTTTTTATAGCTGATTTTTTGGTAAGATCAGATATTTTAAGGGATCCAAGTACTTCAGCTTTAAAACATTATAAAAATTTAAGTAACTTATAAACAAATATTATTACTACTTTTTAAAAATTTTTTTATTTATTTGAGAGAGAGCAGAAACAGAGGGAGGGGCAGAAGCAGAGAGAGAGTGCAGAGCCTGATGTGGGGCTCCATCCCAGGACCCTGAGATCATGACTTGAGCTGAAGTCAAATGCTTAACTGACTGAGCCACCCAGGTGCCCCTATAAACAAATATTATTAACCAGTGAATACTTTCTCTGATATTCTGCACCATACTTTTATAGGCACAAAATATTAACCTATGAATCTTTTGTTCTGATACAGAATAATGAATTATTTTCAACTTCTTCTAGGTAAATCTGCCATTGTCCCTCATACAAACCTGCTAGAATTTTACTGGGTATCTTTGCACATGTTCTTTCCATTGCCTCTCTTCTCACCTCATCAAAGAAACTTCACTAATTGAGCTTTTTTCTCCTTGAGTGAGAAAGTCTTCAAATTTAATTATTTTCTCTTTCCATCAAATTCATCAGGTCCAAAAAAGAAAGCAGCATTCTCCTTGTCACCATCAATAAATACACCCCTTTTATTCAACATAGTGACAGCAATCAGACAACAAAAAGAAATAAAAGGCATCCAAGTTGGTAAGGAAGAAGTAAAACTTTGACTATTTGCAGATGACATGATACTATCTACAGAAAACCCTAAAGACTCCACCAAGGGGCTCCTGGTAAGTGTCTGTTTTGGGCTCAGGTCATGATCTTAGAGTCTCGGGATCAAGCCCTGCATTGGGTTCCCTGCTCAACAGGGAGCCTGCTTCTCCTTCTCCCTCTGCTCCTCCCCTCTGCTTGTGTTCTCTCTCTCTCAAATAAATAAATAATAATAAAATATTTAAAAAAACCCTAGAGCTGATAAGGGAATTCAGTAAAGTCACAATAGTTTTCTACCCATGAAATGTACTAGAATGTAGATAGGTTCAAAGTTCAATTAGGTATACAGGATGAAATAAGAAATAAATCTGGACATTAGAGGAAGTCTTCAGAGAAAAAAGAAGTATGTGTTTTCCAGTGTATTGAGTGATGAAGTGATGAGATACAGTTTGTTGTGAGCTGGGAATGGTTGAGGAGGTGGGGAGAAGAGGAAAGGGTATACCAAGCAAGTTGAACGTCATGGACAAGAAATGTGAAGTTGTGGAAATGCAGGGCAGGTTATAAGCTAGGGTGATGATAATTAAGGGGCACCTGGGTGGCTCAGTTGGTTAAGCATTTGATTCTTGATCTCAGCTCAGGTCTTGATATCAGGGTTGTGAGTTCAAGCCCTGCGTTGGGCTCCACGCTAGGCATGTAGCCTACTTTAAAAAAAAAAGGAGGTAAAAGGGAATATGTGAAGGTTTTTGTGCTCAGTAGTTTAGAATTTATTTTGCTAACCAGAATTCCCAAGCTTAATTAAATGAGCAATAGTGTTCCCATCCATCAATCAGTGAAAAAAGGTCTTTGTGATCATATAAATTGAGAAAATCCCTATAATACTATAAGCTTTCTTAAATATTCACAATTCATATTCACATATTAAAAGTTCTGAAATTCCTGTAAAAATAGCTATTTAATTTGTTTAATCAGTATCTTCTAACTCAAGTAAATGTGCCTTCTTCCTCTGAACCCCTCCTTCCTACTTAAATGGTATCCATTTGAATAGGGTAAACTCTTGGTATCTGAGGATTTTCAAGGAGACTTAAAACTCCATGACACATAATATTTGCTAAGATACCATTTTTAATGGTGAGTGCTTCAAGGATAGTGTGTGGATGTGAGTCATAGACGGGTAAGACACTCTAGCCAAAAATGCAGAACCCACACACCTTTGTGCAACAATGCTGCTTTCTGAGATACCTTATTTCATTTAATTGTCAAAACAACCCTGTAATGCTTGTATTATTATATTAGCCATTTTAGCTATGAGATCACTGATGAGATTATATGCTGGTATTTGAGGATTACAAACATCTTTGGACATATGTGTCCTAATTTCAAGATCTACTATACTTATTTTGTCTTTTATGCTAGATTTCATGCTTCTTGTGGTCAAGGACTATATTTGACGTTCTATACTTTTACTGCCCTCAGCACTTGGGATGAATTTGTTGAATCCTATAGGTTTTCAGTGTCTGAAAAATGAATGAATTATAAAGTTTGTAAATCCAGAAAGAAGAAGTTATATAGGGTATATTGATTGATTAACTTAAGTGGAGAGGAAATACCTAAGAGGAAAGTAATATATGGTGAAAAGAGTAGTAGAGCCAGAGAATATGCAAAGTAAGCCTCAGGTGACATAGTTATGAATTTAAATTTAATGAAGTATTTCCAAGATCCCCCGGAAGTTTTATAGGACAAGTATAACAAGAGTACACAGATATTTCACTGAATTGGAAAGATAGAGAAAGATATTTAATATAAAATATTGCAACACCAGGCCCATTGAAAGTTGCCCAGATTCAGGTAAGAGATTTAAGTAAAGATTTAATGAAAATGGCAACTTAAAAACATGCAAACAAACTTGTATAAAAATTAATTGCTGAACTGCAATGTGTATTAATTTTCTAGGGCAGCCAAAACCAAGTACCACAAACTAAGTGGCTTCAACAACAGAAATTTATTGTGTCACAGTTCTGGAGGCTAGAAGTCCAAAATCTAGGTGTTGGCAGGGTTGGTTGTTTAAGAGAGCTGTGAGGGAAGGAGCTGTTCCAGGCCCCTCTCCTTGGCTTGTAGATGGCCGTCTTCTCCCTAATCTCTGTAAATCATCTTCCCTCTATTTGTGTCTCTATGGCCAAATTTCCTCTTTTTATGAGGACACCAGTTTTTTGGATTAGGGCCCACCCCAATGACTTCTTTTTAACTTGATTGCCTTTGTAAAGACAAAGTCTCCAAAGAGGTCACATTCAGAACTACTGGGGATTAGAACTTCAATGTATGAATTTTAGGGGGACATAATTCAATCCATAACACAATATCAATGTCAACCTTGGATAAGAATAGTACAAATTGAAAGATCAATTAATTTCACACTTATTTATTGAAGTCCACATATATACCAGGCATCAAACTAAGTAAAGATATATTTTTAAGGTTCTGACAGTCTCTTGCATAAGACAGATAAATAGTAACTGATTATAACACAATGTGTTCAGGTTATAGTCCTAATTGTAATTTATAAAGTGTTAACTAAGACAAGAAATGAGAGGGAGGTAAAAAGAATGAGGAAAAGCTTCAGTGAGAAAACTTTCAGGTTAAGTCTTGGTTGATGTATAGAACATAAAATTGGGAAGCAAATTCTAGCACAGGGAATAGTAAGCGTTATTTTGAGTAATGTTAAGCTGTTTAGCATAAACTGCATGTTGGAAATAAAAGATGAAAATCTTGAGATTTAGGAAGGGAGCCTATCCAGAAGGTCATGCAAATGAGAACCACTGAATCATTTTTAGTAAAAAGCTGACAAACGGGCACCTGGGTGGCTCAGTTGGTTAAGCAACTGCCTTCGGCTCAGGTCATGATCCCGGAGTCCTGGGATCGAGTCCCACATCGGGCTCCTGGCTCAGCGGGGAGCCTGCTTCTCCCTCTGACCCTCTCCCCTCTCATGCTGTTTCTCTGTCTCTCTCTCTTTCTCTCAAATAAATAAATAAATAAAATCTTTAAAAAAAAAAAGGCTGACAAACAAGGATCACCCTGAAGGTTGTTTCAAGGATGGCTTGGAAAGGAATAAAGCAGGAACCAGAGAGATCCAGGTTAGAAAACATTGTACTAGTCAGATCAGAGGCCAGAGGGCATTAATGAAGATTGTAGAAGGTAGAAAACAAGGTATGGAAAGAGTTGGTGGAGTTTAATTAATATGGTGGAGTTGACAAGATTTAGCAGGCAACATGTGGAATTAGGTGGTTGTTTAGGATGACTCCTAGATTTCCAAACTGAGTTACTGGGTAGATAGGTTGGTATTAAATAAGATAGGGGATATGAGAACAAAGATTTGGAGATAAAGATAAGTGATAACAGTTTTGAACATGTAGAGTTGAGATGCTTGTGGGACCTCCAAATGGAGATGTTTAGTAGAGAGTAAGAAATATATGTTAAGTAGATGAGAGAGAGATATGGACTAGAGGTTAAGATTTGGCAGACATCAGCTTACATATTCATTCACTTATATGAAAGATGTGATATATAGACACATCTATAGGCTTTCAAAATGCTTTAGCTGAGAAGGGAAGGAAAAAAGTCTTAACTAGGAAGATGCATTGCTGTAAGGGTTAAGATGGGAATGATTTAATGATGTATTTGGGCTGAGTGAAAAGAGTGAGTGTGGAGATGGGTATCTGATAAGGCAATGTCTTTTTTTTTTTAAGATTTTTTTTTTTTTTTTTAAAGATTTTATTTATTTATTTGAGAGAGAGAATGAGACAGAGAGAGCATGAGAGGGTCAGAGGGAGAAGCAGACTCCCTGCCGAGCAGGGAGCCCGATGCGGGACTCGATCCCGGGACTCCAGGATCATGACCTGAGCCGAAGGCAGTCGCTTAACCAACTGAGCCACCCAGGCGCCCTTTTTTTAAGATTTTATTTATTTTTTGACAGAGAGAGACACAGCGAGAGAGGGAACACAAGCAGGGGGAGCGGCAGGGAGAGGGAGAAGCAGGCTTCCCACAGAGCAGGGAGCCCGATGCGGGGCTCGATCCCAGGACCCTGGGATCATGACCTGAGCTGAAGGCAGACGCTTAACGACTGAGCCACCCAGGCACCCCTGATAAGGCAATGTCTTAAGGGGACATGAGGAAATTGGGGCCCCGAATAGGAAAAAGAACTTTACTTTTTGACCTCCTCCTGGCCAAGTTCTGTATTTATGAGATGGATAATTATAAAAATATGATAGAAGAGGGGACAATGAAAAGCGTAGCCAGAATGATGTCTCCATGGATGGCTGCAGCTATCTCCTTGGAGCACGGGATGTTGAGCACCCAGACTGACATGGCCATTGTAGTCCCCAGTGGTGACAAATACCTTGAACCTGATCTACTGCCCAACACAGGTCTGTTTTTGCACAGACATAATTTTCAAAACCTCATCCTTGAGAGATATCCCCAGAAAAGTCAATGATCTCAGACTCCTTGATAGGCAGAGAGATGCAATTACTCTTTAAATTTTAGATGCTGCTCAGTTACCTGCTTTTCTCTATGCTTTTGTGTGTTTTCTCTCTCTCCCAACATTTACCTCTGGTTACTTATCTTACTCATGGTCCCAAATGGCTGTTCTAACCCTTGGGTCCACCTGACTTTCCAGCTGCACAGCTCACCACCAACTGGCATTTTCTGCCATATCTATTATTTTTATTTTTATTTGTTTATTTATTTGACAGAGAGAGAGAGAGACAGTGAGAGAGGGAACACAAGCAGGGGGAGTGGGAGAAGGAGAAACAGGCTTCCCGCTGAGCAGAAAGCCCGACAGGGGCTTGATCCCAGGACCCTGGGATCATGACCTGAGCCAAAGGCAGGCGCTTAACGACTGAGCCACCCAGGCACCCCTGCCATATCTATTATTTTTAGCTTTCCAAGATAAACATGATTGGCTTGGCTATCCTCTCTTTGTGTAGAGTCTTTATACCAAGTCATGATCTAGACTTCTGGTGGACTTAATTATGTGTTACCTTAGAATTAATTGTCGACCCCTGTCTAGCCATCTATGGGGTAGAGAGGGGAAGCATAAGGTCTACTGTTTACTCAGCAAAAGCTGTGAGCAGAAGATCCTCCCAGAAAGGAGTCTAAATAGAGTGGACTTTCTAAAGCACTGTTTTGTTTTGTTTTTAAAGCAGAATTTTAATTCCTGCTTCAGTTCATCCATTTTACTCCATGATCAGTGTTATTTTTAATTAAGGAATTTCACTAATACTCATATTAACAAACTTTAATTGAATTTGATATTACATTTTCAGGCTTGGCACTTGTGGTATATAAATTCTAATTCCTCTCATAAAAATATGCTGAACAGATTGAATTAAAATAATCACATTCATAAAATCTCTGTGTAGTCAAAGCCATAAATGTGTAAGATTTAATGCTGCAGAATAGTACTGTAGCATGTGGACAGTGACAACAATCCAAGCAGCCTAGCATATATAGTTGACATTGCATATTGGGTCTCCTTCTGCCTCACTTAACTCAGGGATTAAGATTTGAACCTGATCTCCTTACCCTTGAGTTTATCTACCTCATTTCGAGAAAACAAATGATTTCTGTCTAAAGTTAATTATAATTTACATGCAGTAAATTTACTAAATTGCTTCCAGATCTGTACCTTTTTTTTTTAAAGAAGTAGATTAGAAAGAAATATTTGTGCTTTAAAAAGAATCTTTGTGTTTGTCTAAATGTATGTTTTCTCTAACTACATATGTTTAGTTAATTATTTCTATGGCTGAAAATGATGCCTGAAGTAACTTGAAAGAATTGGACTGGACATTGCTTTTTCAGTCAACAATTATCTATATAGGAATGCAAATTTATTTGTAAAAACTGGCAAAAACACAACTTTCTGGAAAAGTTTTTGCTGTGACCAATAATAGAGAGCACAAATAGAATTCATCTCCTGTTTCAGTATGGATTGATTGGCAGTAGCTGCCTTAGGGCTGGGTTGAGAAAAATATTGAGAGTGGAGGAAGTGGGTTACAGGGAGCAATTCAGTTAAGGATCTCTGCTATGTGCATGGAATGGGAAACTGCTGTATATTTCCATCTCAATATTAGTGCTGTATCAGAAATAGACGAGTAAAATTTCTACTCATAATAAGCATATTTGCAACAAAATTTAGAATAGGAAAAAAGCATATATGATTATATTTAATTCTCTGTTCCACTTAGATATTGCCTATCCAATAAGTTGCCAGAGGCATTTGAAGTGAGAAAAACACCCTCATCTCTCCTGCCTCCACTCCTGGGGGACACTTGGACATGAGGAAAATAAGGCCTTGTTCTACTCCTTTCCCAAGTTCAGGGGTCAAAATAGGACTCCCAATAGCTTATCAAGACCCCAAATTTGACCTGACCCTAAATGTGAAGGAAAAAACCCTTTCTAGCTAAGGGAAGTAGAGTGATAGATGGAATGGGTCTTAATGTTTATGTACTATCATCTCTGGGGTAAGAAGTTGAAAATAAGAAGTTGAAGACAGGAAAATCAACACTGTCCTGTATAAGAAATAAATAGGAATGTGATGATGGGGTTACCAGAAAAGAGAATATGGGATCGTGGAAAGAGAGAGGCACCATGTCAGGGCCCTGCAGCTTAAAGATAAATGTGGTCAGCAGACAATTCTCCATTGTGGAGTGGTGGAAGAATTTTTTTTTTTTTTTTTTTTTAAAGATTTTATTTATTTATTTGAGAGAGAGAATGAGAGACAGAGAGCATGAGAGGGAGGAGGGTCAGAGGGAGAAGCAGACTCCCTGCCAAGCAGGGAGCCCGATGCGGGACTCGATCCCGGGACTCCAGGATCATGACCTGAGCCGAAGGCAGTCGCTTAACCAACTGAGCCACCCAGGCGCCCGGAAGAATTTTTAACAGCAGTGATTCTAGCTTTCCATTCTATGATGTGATGTAAACTCTCTTCATCTTCATCTTCACAAACAATCAGTATAAAACCACCTGTACATTTTGGGGGGAGGTTTATTTATATAAGCTCTGGAAAAAAACCATACTATAGTCACTTTTTTGTTTGCTCTTAGCTCTAATTTGGCCTCTCATTCATGTTGCCACTGATCACTGCCTAGAAAACTTAGATTTCTGTTTCTTAGATTTCTGGTATGGTACAGCTGTCATCACATGGATGGCAGTGCACTGGTAAATTAGAGGAGGTCACACTTTCCCAAGAGTCCCCACAGAATCCATCCACACAAGACTAAACAGGAATGACAGACTTTTTCCCCTCTTATTTGTCTAATATATGATATAGTACTAAATTGCATATTTTAGTACAATATATACTACTAAATTAAAAATATTTTTCTTCTCCAATCCACCGTTTAAAAATGGTATGCATGTTTGTGTGTTATGTTCACTACTATATTTCCCATAATGTAAAACAATCTTTGATACATAGTAGATGTTCAATAAATATTTGTTAGATTAAAATCAAGTAAAAATGTTATAAAATAAGTTACTTTTATTACATGTGATTCGATCTGATATATTCCAGTCTAGTCCCTAATACACTTAATTTTTAAAATGTGAGGCAACAATCCACTGAATTGAATTTTTTTCTTTCCAAATTTTTACTTAAATTCTAGTTAGTTAATGGGGCATCTGGGTGGCTCAGTCGGTTAAGCATCTCCCTTCAGCTCAGGTCATGATAACAGGGTCCTGGGACTGAGCCCTGCATCAGCTCGTTGCTCAACAGGAAGTCTGTGTGTCCCTGTCCCTCTGCCCCCTTCACTTGTATACTCTCTCTCAAATAAATAAATAAAATCTTTAATAAATAAATAAATAAATTCTAGTTAGTTCATATACAGTGCAATATTGGTTGCAGCAGAATTTAGTGGTTCATCACTTACATATAACACCCAGTGCTAATCATAACAAGTGCCCTCTTTAATACCCACCAGCCATTTAGCTCATCCGACAGCCATCTCCCTCCATCAATCCTCAGCTTGTTCTCTATTCTTAAGAGTCTTTTACATGGTTTGCTTCCCTCTCTCTCTCTTTTTTTTCCCCTTCCCACATATTCATCTGTTTTGTTTCCTAAATTTCACATATGAGAGAAATCATACAGTATTTGTCTTTCTTATAGTTGGAGACTTTAACACCTCTCTATCAGACATGGACATGCCCACCAGGCAGAAAATCAGTAAGGACATAGTTGAACTCAACAATACAGTCAATCAACTGAATATTACCAACATCTATAGACTACTTAATCCAACAACAGCAGAATATACATTCTTTACAGGCTCACATGAAATATTCACCAAGACAGACCATATTCTGGGCCATTAAAAACACTTAACAAATTTAAAAGAATAAAAATCATGCAGTTTCTGCTCTTAGACCTCAATGAAGTTAATAAAGAAATCAAAAACAGAAAGATAGGAAAATCCCCAAATACTTGGAAATTAAGCACCACACTTCTTTTTTTTTTTTTTTAAAGATTTTATTTATTTGAGAGAGAGAGTGAGAGAGAGAGAGAGAGCACAAGAGGGGGGAGCGGGAGAGGGAGAAGCAGACTCCCTGCTGAGCAGGGAGCCCAATGTGGGACTCGATCCCAGGACTCCAGGATCATGACCTGAGCCGAAGGCAGTCACTTAACCAGCTGAGCCACCCAGGCGCCTGAGTACCACACTTCTAAATAACACATGGGCCAAAGAAGAAATCTCAAGAGAAATCAAAAAAATATGTTGAACTAAATGAAAATGAAAACACAACCTGTCAAATTTGTGGGGTACAATGAAAGCAGTGCTCAGAGGAAATTTATAGCATCAAATGCATATGCTAGAAAAAAAGAAAGATCTAAAATCAATAATCTAATTTTCTACCTTAGAAAACTAGAAAAAGAAGAGCGAAGTAAATCCAGAGTAAGCAGAAGAGAAGAAATAATAAGAATTAGAGAAGAAATCAGTGAAACTGAAGACAGGAAATCAATAGAAAAAAATCAATGAAACCAAAAGCTGGTTCTTTAAAAAAGATTGATAAGATTGATAAACCTCTTGCTAGACTAAGAAAAAAAAGAGAAGGGACAAATTACTAATATCAGAAGTCAAAGAAGGGACATCACTACAGTGCTCATGGACATTAAAAGGGTAAGAATAGCTCTATGCCCACAGATTCAATAACCTACTTGAAACAGACCCAATTTTTTGAAAGACACAATCTGCCAAAATTCACACAAGAAGAAATAGACAAACTGAATAGGGCCTATATCCGTTAAATAAATCAAATCAATAATTAATAGCCTTCCAAAAGAGAAAGCACAGGCCCAGATAGGTTCACCGGTGAATTCTATCAAACATTTAAGGAAGAAATTATGCTAGGTCTCTATAATCTCTTTCAGAGGATGGAAGTAGAAGGAGTACTTCCTAACTCATTCTATGAGGCCAGATTTACCCTAATACCAAAACAGACAAGGACATTACAAGAGAAGAAAACTACAGACCAATATCTCTCACAAATGTAGGCGCAAAAATCCTCAACAACATATTAGCAAATTGAATCCAATAATATGTAAAAAGATTATATACTACAAGCAAGTGGGATTTATCCCAGGTTTGAAAGTCCGATTCAACGTTTGAAAATACATTAATTGAATCTGTCATATTAACAGATTAATAAGGTAAAAATCACATGGTTATATAAATAGATGTAGAAAAAGATTTAGCAAAATCCAACAATGGATCATGATACATTGTTAGCAAAATAGAAATAGAGGGGAACTTCCTCTACTTGAAAAAGAATATCTATAAAAAAAAACCCCTACAGCTGGGGTGCCTGAGTGGCTCAGTCAGTTAAGCATCAACTCTTGATTTAGGCTTAGGTGGTGATCTGAGGGTTGTGGGATTGAGCCCCATGTCAGGCTTCACACTGAGCTCAGAGTCTGCTTAAGATTCTCTCTCTCTCTCTCTCCCTCTGCCCCTACCCCCCTCCATTTGCACTGTCTCTCTCTCTCTCAAAAAAAAAAAAAAAAAAAGAACAAACCCAAAACAAAACCTATAGCTAACACCGTACTTAATAGTGAGAAACTCAAAGTTTTCCTGCTAAGATCAGGAACAAAGCAAGAATTTCCTCTAATGCCATATCATGTTTCTATATCATACTGGAAGTCCTAACTAATACAATAAGATACAAAAAAGAAATAAAAACTATTCACATTGGGAAGGAATAAATACAATTGTCTTTGTTTGCAGATGACATGATCATCTATATAGAGAATCCAAAAGAATTGATAAACAAACAGACAAAAAACTTTTGGAACTGGGGTGCCTGGGTGGCTGGCTCAGTTGGTTAAGCGTCTGCCTTTGGCTCAAGTCATGATCCCAACGTCCTGGGATTGAGCCCCGCATCTGGCTCCCTGCTCAGTGGAGAGCCTGCTTCTCCCTCTCCCTTTGCCTACTGCTCTGCCTATTTGTGCTCTCTCTCTATCTCTCTGTCAAATAAATAAATAAAATCTTTAAAAAAAAAAACTTTTGGAACTAGTGAGTAATTATAACAAAATTGTAAGATACAAGGTTGATGTACAAAGTCAATTACTTTCCTATATACCAGCAATTAACAAATGGAATTTGAGATTAAAAACACATTACATTTACATTAACATCCCCCCAAATGAAATATTTAAATATAAATCCAACAAAATATGTATAAGATCTATATAAGAAAAACTACAAAACTGTGATGAAAGATATCAGACAATTAAATAAGTGGAGAGATATTCCATGTTCATGGATAGGAAGACCAAACATTGTCAAGATGTCAGTTCTTACCAATTTGATCTTGACATTCAACATATACCCCATCAAAATACCAGCAAGTTATTTTGTGGATATATACAAATTTCATTCTAAAATTTATATGGAAAGGCAAAAAAAATCAAAATATCCAATTCAGTATCGAAGGTGAAGAACAAAGCTGGAAGACTGATACTGTCCAACTTCAACACTTACTGTAAAGCTATAATAATCAAGACAGCATAGTAATGGTGAAAGGATAAACAAATAGTTAAATGGAATAGAATAGATAGCATAGACATAGATCCACATCAATATAGTCAATTGATATTCGGCAGAGGAGAAAAGGCAGTGAAATGGAGCAAAGATAGTCTTTTCAACAAATGATGCTGGAACAACTGGGTATCCACATGGAAAAAATGAATCTAGACACAGACCTTGTACCCTCCATAAAAACTAACTCAGATCATAAATCTAAATATAAAATACAAAGCTATAAATCTTGTAGAACATAACATAGGAGAAAAATATAGATGACCTTAGTTATGGTGATGTCTTTTTAGATACAACACCAAAGACATGATTCGTGAAAGAAATAACTGATAATTTGGACTTCATTAAAATTAAAAAATTCAGCTCTTCAAAAGGCAAGATCAGGAGAATTATAGGACAGGCCACAGACTAAGAGAATATATTTACAAAAGATACACTTGGTAAAGGACTGTTATCCAAAATATACAAAGAACTCTTAAAACTCAACAATGAGAAAATAACCGAATTTAAAAATGGGCAAGAGACCTGAATAGATATTACCAAAGAAGATATATAGATGGCAAGTAAGCATATGAAAGGATCTTCAGCATCATATGTCATTTGGGAATTGCAAATTAAAGCAAGAATGAGATACCGCTATACATCTATTAGAATGGTCAACATCCAACACACTGGCACCACCAAATGCTGACAAGAATGTGGAACAACCGGAACACTCACTTCTGTTGGGAATGCAAAACGACCCTAGTTTGGAAGATAGTTTGGCAGTTTCTTATAATACTGAACATTCTTACCATACAATCCAGCAATTGTGCTTTTTGGTATTTACTTAAGGGAGTTGAAACTTATGCACACAAAATATGCATGTAGATGTTTGTAACAGCTTTACTCATAATTGCCAAAACTTGGAAGCAATTGAGATGTTCTTCAATAGGTGAATGGATAAACTGTGCTACATCAAAACAATGGAATTTTATTTAATGCTAAAAAGAAATGACTTATCAAGCCATGAAAAACATGGAGTAAACATAAATGCATATTACTAAGTTAAAGAACCCAATCTGAAAAGATTACATACTGTATGATTCTAGCTACATGACATTCCGGAAAAGATAAAACTGTGGAAACACTGTCTTTCAAGAATAGACACACAAAAATCCTTAACAAAATGTTAGTAAATTAAATCCAACAATACATAAAAAGGATAAGACATCATGATCAAGTAGAACTTTTCCCATGAATGCAAGATTGACTGGCATTAAAAAATAAATCAATAAAATTCACCATATTAATGGAAAAAAGGGGGAAAATCCTTTTAATACATGCAAAAGAGGCCTTTGACAATATTCAACATACATTCATGATAGTCTTACAAACTAGGAGTGGTAGGGAGCTTTCTCAAATGAATAAAGGATATCAACAAAAAAACCCTACAGCTAATGTTGTATTTAATGGTGAAAAATTGAGTTGTTTTTCCTGGCACTGTGGGCAAACCAATATTGCTTGCCTTTATCACTCTATTCAACATTGAACTAAGGAGCTAGCCATTGAAAAAAGGCAGAAAAAAAAAAAAAGAAAGGCATAAAAAGCAGAAAAGAAAATGTAAAACTGTCCCTATTTACAGATGCTTTGATTATTTATGTATAAAATATACAAAATGTTTACTAGAAGTAACACATTTTTTAGCAAATGTCACAGAATATGAGGTTCATATACAAAAGTTAATTGTATTCTTATATACTTGCAGCAAAAATTGAAAATCAAAATTTTAAAAATCTAAAAATCTGTTCTGAGTAGCACCCACCCACAACCCCAAAAACCCCATAAAATATCTGGGAATAAATGTAAGAGAAAATATCCAAGATATCTACATTGAAAACTACAAACATTTCTGAGGAGAATTGAAGAAATGCTGCACAAATGGAGAGATATAATGAAGACTCAACATTCTTAATATGGCCAATATCCTTAAGATCCCCAAATTGATCAGTAGAATCAATGCAATCCCCATCAAAATTCTATTTAGTAGAAATTGACAAACTTTTCTTAAAGCTTCCATGGAAATGCAAAGGATCTAGTATAAACAAAGCAATAATAATAAATAAAACAACAAAGTTGGAAGATTTACCCTACTAAATTTTAAGACTTACTATTAAGTTATAGTTTGCTATTGGTGATAAAATGGACAGATCAGTAGAACTAAACAAGGTGTTTAGAAACACAGCTATACGCACACAACAGTGGATTTATGGCAAAGGTGGAAGGCAATTCGATGGGAAAGTCTTTTCAACTAATGGTGCTGGATTGTCTGAATGGGAAAAAATAATCAACCTTGCTATACATCATACATAAACATTAGCTCAAAAACAATCTAAATACAAAATCTTTTTTTTAAATTTTATTATGTTATGTTAATCACCATACATTACATCATTAGTTTTTTGATGTAGTGTTCCATGATTCATTGTTTGCGTCTAACACCCAGTGCTCCATGTAGTACGTGCCCTCTTTAATACCCATCACCAGGCTAACCCATCCCCCCACCCCCCTCCCCTCTAGAACCCTCAGTTTGTTTCTCAGAGTCCATAATCTCTCATGGTTCATCTCCCCCACCAATTCCCCCCCTTCATTTCTCCCTTCCTACTGTCTTTTTTTTTTTTTTTTTAACGTATAATGTATTATTTGTTTCAGAGGTACAGGTCTGTGATTCAACAGTCTTACACAATTCACAGTGCTCACCATAGCACATACAATCTAAATACAAAATCTAAAATGATAAAATTTCTAGAAGAAAACATAGGAGAAAATGTGGATGAAGCAAATCTTTTTTTTTTTTTTTTTTAAGATTTTATTTATTTGACAGACTGAGAGAGAGAGCACAAGTAGGGGGATCAGCAGAGGGAGAGGGAGAAGCAGACTCCCTGCTGATCAGGGAGCCCGATGTGGGGCTCCATCCCAGGACCCTGGGATCATCACCTGAGCCAAGGGCAGACGCTTAACTAACTGAGCCACCCAGGTGCCCCGAGGCGCCCCCAGGCAAATCTTTCTTAATTAGAGCACAAGAACATGAGTCATAAAAGAAAAACATTGATAAATTGGATTTAATCAAAATTCAAAACTTTGCTCTTCAAAACACACAATTAAGAAAATCAAAAGGGACACTACAAACTAAATTAGAAATACTAGAAATTATTGCAACACATATCAGACAGGAATTGTAATCAGGATATACAAAGAACTTTCACAAGTAAATAATGAGAGAAACAGCCTAATTGAAAGAATGCTCAAAGTTATTAGTCATTACAGAAATGCAAATTAAAACCACAATGAGATACCACAACCCACATATTAGAATGTCTAATATTTTAAAAGCTGGCCATATTAAGTGTTGGTGAAGATACAGATCAACTGAAATTCTCTACTGCTGCGGGGGATGTAAAATGATACAACCACTGGAACACTTTGGCACTTTCCTTAAATGAACATAAACATGCCATATGACCTGATCTTTTAATTCCTAAGACTACACTCAATAAAAAAGGAAGTATACATCCATATAAAAACTTTTCCATGACTGTTCATAGCAACTTTATCTGTAAATGCCCCAAACTGGAAACAACCTAAATGCTCATCACAAGAATGGATCATTCTCTCTCTCGCTCACTCTCTCTCTCAAATAAATAAATAAATAAATAAAATCTTTTTAAAAAGGAGGGGGGGGCACCTGGGTGGCTCAGTTAGTTAAGCGTCTGCCTTTGGCTCAGGTCATGATCCCAGGGTCCCACCACACACACACACACTTTTATCTTTGCAATGAATGAAAAAGAACCATATGATTTGCATCCCTATCTTCCACTGGCCTTGCAGTGACAGTAATAGGCTCTTAGTGCTTTTTTATAAAAACATTTTTTATTAGACTATAAAAATGTTGGGCAGATTACCCATCTTTTCTGTTTAAGGTCTGTTGAAGGTTGCTTCAAAGAGTGAAAATGCTTAAAACACATACTAAGATAATGTAGTTTTAAGCATTTAATGAAGAATTACCCAGAAACATATCAATAAAACAAAAATAGATCTCTGCTAAGATGACCAAGAGTGTATTCTCAGAACATGAACCTATAAAAGCCTTCAACTGAAACACACACACACACACACACACACACGCACACACACCACTTTTATCTTTGCAATAAACGAAAAAGAGAATCATAAATTGGAGACCCCTCACACTGTATTTAAAAGAAGCCTACAATTAACTTTAGAACAAGTTACTTTATCCAGACTAACTGAAGGATAAAAGCTTTGAAAAAACTCAGCTGTTCCAGTCAGTACTTTCCTGCATTTAAGTAATGGGACATGCTTAGAGATGCTCTATTTCCTGCCGTACACCAAGAAAACCTGGTTACGCTGTTACCTGAAACCCTACCCCCACCCTCAGCATATTTACTGAGTTTGAATTCCAGTTGAGGATCTCTGAGTCACTTGAAATTTTCCCCTACAATTTTTGTTGTTATTTTTTGGCTGATGGCTTGCATTTGGAAATACATCTAATCCTGAAGAAACCCTGTAGCAGAATAATTTCCTTTTAATGCTGACTCTGGAGAAATTTTCCCTGTTTGTTGTTTTTTAACTCCTCTGGATGGCAGTGGACAGACTGAAGCTACTGGATTTGTCTCAAAACAGAGGGTATTTGTATACAGTTTTATGGTACATAGTACATCAGACACTTCAGATTCCAAAGTGTTGTTATAATTTTTAAATAATACATTACTGAAATTTAGTCGTAGTGTAGAACATTCCAGTCCTCCACAAACATTTATGAGCTCCATTTTTTTCCGCTTATTAAACAGCAATCTTCCTGGCAATACATAGTACTGTGCATCCTAGCCAAATAAACTACTGTCAGATGAAATTGGTTAAATTTAGTGCATATTTCATGCAAGGTTGCGAACAACTTTAATATGCACTTTCTGTAAATAAGATCATTTAATGTTAGCATGTGAAGCTTTGGTCATCTTGAATTTTTGAGTAGATTTGTAGATTTGTTAAGGTACTGTGCATTTTGGTTGCCATTAGATCTAGTGATATGATACACAGAGGCTTTTTTGCAGCTGTGGAAAGGATTATCAAGAGTTTTCCCTGCCAACAGTTACCACTCTGAAAGAGCATGAAATACTGTAGTTCATTGCTCTGTGTGAACACAATCATGTTATACTGAGCTGCCTTGTAAAGAACTGTGATCTTTGAACTTTGGGAGTTGCTCAGGCTCTGCAGAAATGAAAGAGCAGCTAAATGAGAAAGTTTTAAAATCAGCATTGTGAAATAATTTTTCTAAAATAATTACACTGAAAGAGAAAAAAGGGAGGAGGGACATCCTTCCCATTCAATTCTCATTCTTTTGAGACTCAAAGAATGTGATTATAAAATTAAAAACTTAATTTTCTATCAAACTATAAGCATCTAGTTCGGAGTTATTAACAGAGCTCTTGCTGATACTTTCTATTTTCTTGGCTCCCCTCATTCATGTAGCAAGTATGAGAAAAGACAAGTAGTATGCTTGTGGATTTGCTGCCAAGCAGCTTCTGTGAAACAGAACAGAGAACTCTTGCCTCTCTAGCGAGGTCTCCTAGGTGTCCACATCGCCTCCTGAAAGTATACACTTTATATTCTGTGGAGTCCCAAGCTCACTGCTGAAATTCAGCTTAGTTACTAGAAGAGCTTCTTAACTGCCAGTGGGAAAATACTGCCTCACTTAGAATACTCATAGACTACAAGCCTGGCAGAAATTTGTCCCTTAAATCGATCTCATTTGTTCATAAAGAAGTAGCCATATTTATTCAAATCAGGCAGTTCGAAACCATTTCATCCCACTCCTCACCTCATTCTCCTTTATGTTCCTCCTTTTTCTATTCATTTATTTCATTTAAACCCCACTTTTATTTATTTTCTTTGAAGTCATTTTCATGATGAATTATAGAACAAAGGATGTTCGAGTTGGAAGGGATATTAAAGATCATCTAATCCAATATTCTCATTTCATAGTTGAAGGAATGAGGGTCCAAGACATGAGGTAACTCATCTATTATTACTACATAGTGGCAGAAACCAGGACTAGTTCTCTCAGTCCCCAACTTGTAGTTTAATGCTCTTTCTTTCATACACTCCTTGCTCTCAAGACACATGACCTCTCTCTCTCTCTCTCTCTTTTTTTTTTTGTTATTTGAGCTAGTTCTTTACATAGGCAGTCTTATGTGGTATAATTGAAAAGCATCAGTAATCTTGCTTGAAGCAACATTTCTTCACTGCTGGCCAGGATGCAGGGAATTTCCACCATTAGATCATCAAAAGAGAAGGTCTACTGTTACTTATGAATGGACACTGGGTCCAACACAAAGATTTGCCCTATTTGAAACTCCTACAATGATTTTGGCCCATGGATATTCCACCCCTTGATACTAACCCTTTGGCATTCCTTAATCCCAACTCATCTCATCAGATACAAGGGAAATTGCATTCACTCTTTCTGAGAATACTAGTTGCCAATTTTGAAGAATGCGCAAGGGAATTTCTTATATTATACTTCCTAAGTATGTAGATTGCACAATGGTTCCAACAAAGAGATATTTATGGGATACTGTATTTATGGTTTAGAAATAATTAGGAGGAAGGAAGGGAGGAAGGAAGGGAGGGAGGGAGGGAGGAAGGGAGGAAGGAAGGAAGGGAGGGAGGAAGGAAGGAATAAAGGAAGGAAGGAAGGAAGTGATAGGAAAGATGAAAAAGGAAGGAAGAAAGAAGGACAGACACTTCATAGGAAGGACAAACAAAAGAGTGAGAAACCAAGCCACTGAAAGTCTGAATACTATAAAATGTTATAGGCTTGAGTTTTTCCTAACCTATTATATAGCCAAGATGACAAGTTCTATGGGCAGATAGAGTCATGTAAGATTTATCCAAACTAATAATGGAGCTCAGAATTGGGATGGAGTTTCATTAGTTTATCAAATGTGACTCTCCTGAATCCATAAGGATAAAAGGACTGAAATAAGAGTTTTTCTAAAATAAGAATAATCATATAGAGTGAGCAGAGAATTTATGAGCCTTAATGATTGCTAGAGGGTATGTTTATCTGGTCCATAAGTGTCTTTTGGGCATAGATGGGTTTATGATTCCTCATTATTCCACCTCTTTAGGACAAGTTGAATGACAGGCATAGATTCCTTTTAGAGAAGTACTTACATAGGATCGAGTCCAGGAAGGATGTCTTTGTTAATGCAAATACTTTAAGACTGACTTCCTTTCCCCTAAACTATACAGAGATAGATTCTGCTCATTTTCTCCTGAGACTTTCATCTTTAAAATATGTCATGATTGATCAATCTTCCTTCAGTTTGATAAATTTTTTTTGCTCAATATAATTTAATGTAGTGCTTCCTGAACTTCAAAATGCATAGAATCACTAAGGGATCTTGTTAAAATACAAATTGCAATGCATCATGTCTGTGTTGGAGCCCTAGATTCTGCATTTCTAACAAGCTTCCAGTTATGTCAGTACAGCTGGTTCATAGACCATTCTTTGATTAACAATAAATTTGACATTTAATCAGGTTATCCTTATCTCTTAACAGGCCTAGGAGCCAGTTTATTTATTTGAAGTATGTGTAAATATCACTTTCTTTTGGGACTAAATATGAAGAATGTGAGGTTGATCTACTTCCACCCACATAATTCTCCCCTGATGCTCCTCCATCACCACCAAAGTTAAAGGTCAAAGATGGTCAGAGAAAAAGGTCATTGGCTGTGACTGGAGATAGGCTCAATATCTGGGACTAGTTTTGGACGTATCTATTGTGAACAATGGAAGTTTGATTAAAAATATAGGATTAACAACTCTAGAATTACATCAGTGCTAACATGAAGGGCACACTACTTACATTTTGAGTGTTGAAGAAGTAGATAACACACGAAGAGCCCACTCTAACAACGTAAACTTAGTAGATATAGAACCAAGTTTGTTGGGGCACCCGCATGGCTCAGTCAGTTAAGCGGCTGCCTTCAGCTTAGGTCATGATCCCACCCCGCATTGGGCTCCCTGCTTAACAAGGAGTCTGCTTCTCCCTCTCCTTCTGTTGCTTCCCCTGCTTGTGCTCTCTCTCTCTGTCAAATAAGTAAATAAAATCTTAAAAAATAAAAAAAAAGAACCAAGTTTGTTGGCATTAACTGCTTTTTTCTGTTTTCTCTAGATTGTGTGCCAACTGGCAGATCTGAAACTCCACTGAATGTAGTAGATAAATCTGACTTTAGGAAGCTGGAAAAATAAAGTACACATGCCCAAACACCCTCTTCTGTCCATCACCCTTTATTTCTTGCACTCTGTAGTAATTTTTGCTCAGCCAGAGAAACCAGAAGAAGCTGAAATCCATGGCCAAAGGATCAGTCTGATAAAATACATCTCTGGCTTATAGTAAATAGAGCAGAAGTATTTACTGTAGATTAGTCATTCTGTCATTCTGTGACACAACAAGTATCTTATCAAAAATATGGACTCATGGGTGTGAGAGAAAGTTTGCTAAAGAAATGACATATGAAATGTTAAAAACCCATGTTAGAGCTATTAAGTACATTGATGAATCGGGCGATCAAGCAGGGAAGAAATACTTCTGAAAGTGTACTATGAGCCTCTACCTAGTACTATCCTGGGATCTAGGGCTCCCATAGTGCATGTATTCAAGAAGATAACTAGTGAGATAGTCAGTCTCGAGATCGATAGGAAAAGAATTAGAGGACCAGAATTGATGATATCAGGAATGGTGAAGGAGGAGGAGGAAGCCAGGATCTCCAGTTTTGCTCTTGATAACTGGGTGGATGGTGATGACATTCACTAGACAGAGTACACTGAAGGAAAAGCATATGGGGAGAAGGATTCATTCAGATTTGGAGATGTTAAGTAGGACACATGTGAGAGATTTAGCACATATATGGGTCTGAAGCTCAAGTGAGAAGACCAGGTTGAAAATATAGATTTGGAGATCATACATCTATTGATACAATTGGAATCATGAAAAGAGAAGCTACCCCCCATGGAGAGTGTGAGGTTGAGAATTAATGAGGACTGAAGGCCGAAATCCAGAATACTTACATTAATGGGATATTCAGAGAAAAATGCGCATTTTATTTCTATAGTGATTTATTTTATGTGTTTCCCTTGTTGAATCACAAAATATTGTGATTATATATTGTACATACACTCCTTGCTCCCCCATACTTTGATTCTTTTAAAACTAATATGCTCTTAAATTGGCACCAAATGGCTCCATTTCTGTAAGTATACACAGCAGCAGCATCACAAACAACAGAATCAAAGTTGTAACGGCAAGACAGGGTGAACCTGGTCTGTTTCCCTCCCCAGACTGGTGACGTGTGTGGGCTGCTAGCCCATTAGCCTTCACAACATTTCTGTAGCAGGTGTCAAAGCAGCGATCAGGCAAGCTGACATTCTTTACTCAAGCACGTGGGCTTACTCATTCTTTCATTCTCCACTGGTGTTTCTGTGTTTTCAAAAACTTAACAAAAATATAAGGACATAAAACATTTGTAAGATGTTACAGCTTGTATTTATTGACCAACAGCAACAATCAAAGTTAAAAGTAATGAGGATACTTAATGAGTGAAAAGCAACAATGCTGTTTTAGGAAGTGTTAATGACTGAGATAAACCGAGCTAGTATTAAATCCTTGTGGGCAGTTTGTTTAGAATAATTCAGAAGAAGATAATGGAGAAGTGGGGAAATGATAGTGAAAGTAGTTTAAAAGAGATAGGAGGAAGTAAAGGTGTACTGTGTCAACCATCAGCTAATATGTGGTTATACCCTGAGAGTTAAAATAAATTTTATTTTTCTCATATTGTAGAAATACTTTAAATGTGTGTTTGCTCTGTAGATTTAGTGCAGTGGTAGAAGGCAGGTCTCTGCTATTGTCCTGGAAGCACGCCAACAAAACAGGATGTTATTTTAAGATTAGAAAGACATCTTATTAACTTATTTTACTTCCAAATTGGGAAGAATACCCTGTAGCCTCTTACTCCCACAGATTGAGGATCATTGCCATACACAGAATTATAACCATTCACATAAATCTGGCAGATCTTAGGACAACTAGAGCAAAATGCACTCTTTCAAATTGGAAGCAAAAGTGAATAGTGTCCGCTGAATAAATCCATGCCTCATATTTAACCTAAAAACTAAGGTACAAGTTAATTCTGGATCCATAGGGTAAGCAAATCATAGTCGATTCATAAAATTTCTGTGCCTGGACAGCCCTTCACCATCTTTGGTAATAGCACAGCCAGTTTGAAAGTTATCCAGGCCTTTTCCTCCTGTTCATGGAATGACAGCTGCACCTGGGTACCTCAAGCAAAGAGCAAAAGCCTGAAAGAAAAGAGAAGCGACTTGCTCACAAATGTCCGTTTTAAAGCTTGGGGGTTAGGACACAGTTGCACCAAACTTGTCATGGGACCATATGGACAGTGGCAAACAGGACAATGCTCTGTACTCCTTATGACATCGCCAGGGTGACACTTCTGACTCATATTTTTTTAAAGTTGGAATAAGTTTTTCCTTTTATATCTCAGGATACCTAGTATGACCAGAAACTTTTATCTTAAAAGAAATTTTCTTTTCAGAGGATTTATAATTATCAAATAATTGTTTTAAAAATTACTTAGTTGTTTCTTCATTGTCAAGTGGGTCATTGTTGACTACTTTGAAACATTGAAAAATGTTTACTACTTTGAAAGATTGAAAAATTGATATTGTCTTGAAATAAAAATTTTTCTGCACAAATAAGCCAGTCTTATCTAAAATGGTTTAAGTATGTATACTTTAATTCTGAATTGTGAAAGAGAAACTGTAGATCTGAATAAATACTGGTAGTATCTTTAGTTCTGAACTTGAAGTACTTTCTCAGAGTATTTGTTACTTTTTTAAGTTGGGTGGATTTTTTTCTGCAGTTACATTGTTATAGTCTGGCTAAGGCCAACTGATTCCATTCATTTTACTACACTGTCCAGAGCTCCCTGATGAGGCAGCAGCTGTTCTGCTATGAGCTGGTGTGAGTAGCTTTCTGGGGCCAAGCCGTGTTTTAAAGGAGATTCAATTTGGCCTATTAAAAAAAAAGCTTTTTATACTTGATATGTTGTCTTTGTAAAGGGAAGATCCTCATTGACTCCACATTTAACATTATTTTCCAAATCTCCTTTGTGAACAAATGAAGTAGATATCCTCCATCACCCATAATTTGAGCTATTTGTCTATTATTTTAAATTCCACTCCACTTGGTGTACTGTTTTTTGAACTACTTTATAGATGAGGTGTTTGGAAGATATAGGACTTGTTCAGCAAATCAACGGAGATAAAAATGACTTTAGGGATATCTTGACTTTATGATTTGAAACAGAGACTGGATGTTTACTTTAAAAATTGGCAATCACTCTATGGTGACATTATGCATGCTTTCAAAATTAATTCTAACGACGCTCTGCTTGACTGTTCTTGCATATGCAGATTGTTTTAGTGATAAATACACCTTCTGTAAACTCTATATGCACATTGCAGCGCATAGTGTCTCAAATTTGAGGAAATTATAAATTTGTCTTTACGTCCTTTATATGAAATACAAAGGGAGAAATGGTTTTACATTTAATGAAAAAATGAAAATATAGATGTCCATAATCCAGAAGAAATCATATAAGGAAAACTGGGATTCCTAGTCATCATCTTCTTCTCCTCCTCCCCCTCCTCCCCCTTCTCTTTCTCCTCCTTCTTTTTCTTCTTTTACAATCTAATTGCCTTCTTAAGTGATTCATGAATAGGGCAGCATCCCATCTAGCAAGTAGAAGGGAGCTCAGCAGAGTTGTATAAAATGGAAGGTTTTTAGAGGAAACAGGGTGGGGTAAGAAAGTTATTAGCAAAAGAAAAGATAGGATTGTTCCAGCAAGGTCACCTTCCCTTAGGTGGAAGGGCAGAGGGTTTTATCAGGTGGATTACCTCCTATTCCTTTGAGGGATGGAGGGCGCCTATATGACAGATTATCTGACTGGTGCTGATCAGAACATTTCTGGCTGACCAGTTAAGATTTAATTTCTGGGGGAGGCTGAAACTGCAATTAGGTTAGGTGTTGGTTTGGTGGCTTGGGCTAAGCAATGCCATTTTGGGCCTGTGGTTTTCTTTTTAACAATTCCCCCCTTTTGAGAGGATACAACACACCAGGGATATTATTATAACTATAAGCAGGATAATTCCCAATGTTTTTAATGCTCTTTGGAGCCATAGTCCCCAAGACCCAAACCTATGAAAGAAAGACCCCACTGAAGGAGTCACCCTTTCAAGCCACGTAGCTTGCTTAGTGATTTTGCATAACTGAGTTTCAGCTTCTCCAGAGGTGTTAATCCAGATACAGCAGATGGAACACAACAGACTCCCCACTTTTCTGCTAAAAGATAATCAAAGACTATTCTATTATCGAGAACTTTGGCCAGAGTCTAAGGATTTTTATGGGCAGCTATTGCTTTAGCAGTGGATTCTGCAATTTCAGGAATTAAGAAGTTTCTGATCTTAGCCTCGTTTACATTTATCCCTAACCAGGGTGGCCGGGACCTGCCAAAAGGCCTGCATCCTGAATCATGAAAGCCTCCTTGGTAGGTTTTTTCTAACTCGACAGTGTAAATTCAAGGGAGTCAACCAATGAGATCTCTTAGTTTGCTTGTGAAAAGTTAGAGGCACAGTTAGATTTTCTCTTAGCCTGAAAACAAAAGGCTAATTTCCAGAGGCTCCTTCCAACCCCACCTTAGCAATGGTCCAAGAGATGTAGATGAGGGTGTTATCTTTCCAGGCCAATTTCAGAATAAAAGAAATGAAAGAGAAAGGGTTTCATGTTTAGTTAAAGTATGAAGTCTTAATTCATGGTCTTGGGAGGAAGCAGTTTATTGTTTATAGTTCATGTTGGCTATTTCTTCTCTTCCTCATCACTTTGATTCAGAGGTCTCCAGCATCTATACAAGACCAGGTGTGAGGTGGAGCCTTCCTCAGCTATGAGATGTGTATCCAAGCTTTTGTCATTTAATGAAAGAAAACAATTGAAACATAGATGTTCACACTCCAGGGGAAATCATATAAGGAAAAGTGGGATTCACAGTCTTCTTGATTCTACCTTTGTGTTGCTCTTCTGGACATGACAAATATTACCCTCCTTCTGATCTGTCATGGTGTCCCAAGAGGGGACAACTAAATGACCCCTTTCTCATTTCCTTTTCACTTTAATATCTTTTTACTTTTATGTTAATATTCTGTTTATATGTTCCAGATAATAATTATATTTTAAAAAGGATTTTGCCTAAATTGGGCAGCTAATCTACAAAGAATGATATGTAAAACGTCTATAAGCATCTTATTTTTGCTGTTTGTACCAGTGGGTAATTTAACTGCAAGAAACATCCCTCAAATATGAAGCATGATGGGTCCAAGCACATTCTGCATTTTGCATCCATTTGTACACATGTGCAAAAACCAAATCCCTGTTTCTCATCAGATATTCTTAATCATATTCCCAGCATTTATAACTATCTGAAATTATCTCACTTACTTTTTGGTTCATTGTTTGTCTCCTATCATGAATATGTGAATTCTAGAAGAGTCGGGACTTCTGATGGTCTTGTCCACTGCTATATCCCAAGGGGCTGTATCTCTAGCACCTGATACAGATAGGATAAATAAATATAAATATCATAAAAATAAATATAAATAATAGTAAAGATCAGTTGGATAGATACATAAACAAGTAAATAAATGAATCAAAGAGTGAACGATATCTAGATATCTAGATCTTCCTTACAACCATTTCATTTTACAGTTGGGGAAGCGAATTCTGAAGGAGGTAAAATAGTAAAACAAGCTACTTGGGATATTAACAGTACAGCTGGGACTAAAACATGGTCTCCTAATTCCTGGTCTAGTGTACTTTCAGATATTATTCAATTAGATTATGAATGGTAGTGATTTTTGATTTAGAGATGGTAGAAATTCCTTCTCACCTCACTGGTCTGACCAGCGATTGTAATGAGAATACATTATAGTCATTAGTAATGACTGTGCATGAATATAAGTACATGGAGAAATAGTGAATAAAAATACAAGTTTGAATGTACAGCCTAATAACTACATGCAACGTATTTATGTCAGTCAGTAGGAGCCAATGGATGTAAATAGTTACAAGTTGAAATAGATTTTATTTTTTCTATAAAACTGAAATTAATAAAATTTTATTCTTATTTTAACTCTTAGAAATTCTGACATTGGAATTTCAAAAATTCATGATCTCTTCTGCTCCTTTTCCTCCCTGACTTGGTGACATTCTGAAAATCAATACTTGAGACTTGTATTCCTTCTATCAATGCTCGTGCTTCTTTTTTGAGAATGTTAGCTTCTGGAGCTGTTTTAAATATTATTTGAGATTATTTGTTATTTATTCAAAGATGTTGCATCACAACATAAACCTCCACATACAAATTTTCTTCTGCCGTGTTCTAATGAATCAGTCCCTGGCCTCTTTGAAATTGTGTGAGTACTTGTTTCTTCCATCTTTTCTATGCAGATGCTCCCCCTCATGCCAAAGAAATATATTGCTCTTATACATTTTAAAATATTTATTTATATTTCTATAGGACTGAATCATTAAAAAGATTGATGTTTTATTGTTTTATAGATAGCTTATAATTACTTACGATGGGTAAGCTGGAAGGAGAAGACTCCTGAATCCTTTAGGTATAAATCTTTCCACAGTATAATGACAGAGAGAGAGAGAACCTTCATCCGGAAGCTGTATTCTATTCTGAGCTTACTCCCAGACTTCTATCAGCTAAAATTTCTTTACTTTGTACCTTCAATACGTAGTTCATTAGCATATCTTTTTAATAGGCTCCAAATTGTTTGGAAACCTAATATAATATTGTGTTGCCCGAGCTAAAATTCAAGAAGAGATATACACAGGAAAACATCCATTCTATACTATTTCATTTGATTTTCACTTTTTGAATATTTGAGCCAAGTCAGTATTTTGAAAATAAATCCTTAAAGGGTTCTGTTCTGACAGGACAAACTCCAGTTTCTTCCAAATGCCTTTCCAAATTTACCTGGTGTGTTTGTTTGCTTCTGTTGCTAATGTTTCCACCCTGGGGCATCATTTGTCTTATACCAGCATGTCTCATGGTCTTTCAGGTCTCCCTGACACTGCTCAGCGTATTTTCTCTGCTTAAAATCCTCTTTGACTATTTCTGTCTGAGCCATTCTTTTAATACCCAATGAAAATATCAACTCCACAATACCATTATTTTCTAATTTCTTTCTTTCTGTTCCCCACAGAATATTTATTACTTCCTTTCTTACCATACACTATTTTGTATTTACTTCTGATCACATTGTATAGTGATTGAAAAAAATATATATCTACCCCAGCAGTAGATTTAATAAATCTGTTAGAATCAGAAACTGAGACTTGTTTTTCTCTCCCTTTTTTTTTTTTTATGATTTTATTTATTTATTTGAGAGAGAGAGAGAACAAGCAGTGGGAAGGGGCAGAGAGAGAAGCAGATTCCCTGCTGAGCGGGGAGCCCAATGCGGGCCTCCATCTGAGAACCCTGAAATTATGACCTGAGCCGAAGGTGGATGCTTAACCGACCGAGCCACGCAGGGACCCCTAGAGACTTGTTTCTCTTTTGCCAGGGTCTAGAACAATACTTGGCACACAGTAGGATCTCAGGAATTATTCAGTGAGTAATGGGCACATTAGGGAATTCATTAGCAATATGAGCCAAATGATTTATTATTTGTATTAATTTGCTAAATTAGAAAAACATGGTAAATACAGAGATTCACCCCCATATGACTGAAATAACCTTATTTAGGAAAACAATAAAAAACATTTGAAGCATATGAAATGCCAGGAAAAAATTAACATCGTTTCAACTTTGTTCATTTAAGCATAATAAACGCATGTTATGATTTAGCAGCTTAAAATAAGGTGAAAAATTAGACAGTACATAAGCATCTGTTCTTACAAGAAACCCTGGAAAATTGTTAGAACTCACTATCCTTAAAAGCTTTAGTATTGTTTTTATAGTAAAAATAAAGGTCAAGGGCAGTTGATTTCAGCTTACTTGACATCATATAGACTTCTCAAGCAGATCTGTTGGTAGATTCAAAATTGAAATATGGATGAGATTTTGCAACAGTTAATTTAATAAGAGTGTCTGTTTTACTTCATTTCCTCACTCAATACCTCTCTGCCTCTTTCACTCCGTTTCCCATTTCTTTCTTTTTTTTTTTTTTTAAAGATTTTATTTATTTATTTGAGAGAGAATGAGAGACAGAGAGCATGAGAGGGAGGAGGGTCAGAGGGAGAAGCAGACTCCCTGCCGAGCAGGGAGCCCGATGCGGGACTCGATTCCGGGACTCCAGGATCATGACCTGAGCCGAAAGCAGTTGCTTAACCAACTGAGCCACCCAGGCGCCCCCGTTTCCCATTTCTATATAGATGAATTTTTTTTTTTTTTGCGTATGTACTCAATATGGAAAGAGTAATTATTTTCTCCTGATATAAGTAACAGATAATATATAAGCTTATGTATTCATGCACACACATATATGTTTGTACACATACATGTACACATATGTGTGAATTGATTATTATGAATAATATATAATATAGCTTCTGTTTACTGAATACTTAATATATGCTAAGTGTGTGTCGTGGGAATATTATATTAAATGTCATTCAGTTTTTGAAATAACCTTTTAAGAAAGGTATTACCCCAGTTTCACAAACTGAAGTTCAAAGATGCTAATAAACCTCTGTGGGGAGGTGCATTGTATACGCAATGAAATGTGTGGTTGAACTTTTTAACTTTTTCAATTAGAGAAGGTTTCCTTAAAAGTTACTCACAGTTTTCTCTATCTAGAGATGGGATGGTCAATTCACTGGTGGAAGAAACTTTGATTTGGTGGTGGAGGTTGTGAGAATCACCAGAAGTGGAGTTTAAGTTTCACAAATACTGACCTATTGTTTTTGGAGAAAACTATGAAACAACCATGAATTTGAAAGCAACTGCTTCAGATGAGATGTTAGAGCTTCTATTTAATAATATATATTTGGTAATTTTTAGCAGGATCATTCAACACTGAAGACACAGACTCTTCTCCCAACCAAGTCTGATTTCAAGCTGCCAAATGTCTAAAAGCATTGATTATTCTTGGGAGGTCCGTGTGTGTGTGTGTGTGTGTGTGTGTGTGTGTGTGTGAGAGAGAGAGAGAGAGAGAGAGAGAGAGAATATTTTCTTTTTGTCTAAACATTGGTGTTAGACAGTCATGAGACTAGATAGCAGCAGAAAAAAGTCAGACCTGATTGCTTCATCTTACTCTAGGAAAAGCTAACAAAATAACCGGGCTACACATTGCACAACACTTTAACTCGACTTCATTTTGGCATGTCACAAATGATGTTATTTAAGACTCATTTAGCTGGTTTAGGAAATGTGTTAGGTTGACCATTGTTATTTATTTTGTTGTCTGGACCGTGGGGCCCAAACCACACTTGACAGGTGCAGGGGGATGTTTTCTCCCTGAAGGAATGTGTGTTCCCCCTGTCATTTTCCCTTGGTGGCTTTGAGGGAAGAGCAAGTATAGGCAGATATGGAAGCTGGATGTGGAGCTACATGGAGTTAAGAATTTGAAATCTTCCTCCTTTCTCTAGTACTGTGGGTGTCTGTTGTAGGAACTGAAGTTGACATTGACATCTGGCGTTTCCTACTGGTGCATGGAAGTAAAAAGAGGTGTGTTGGTCTGGCCACTTCTAGTGCTGTGCCCTACTTCCACTGCTCCCAGGTATCCACAGTTTTAGCAGAGACTTAGCCATGCCTACCCTCAAGTGGAAACAAGATGATGTGAGTACTTTGCCAACAACCTGGAAACATTCTGCACAGCTTTGCAGCAGGGGAGTTCCCGAGTGAGGGGCCAACACAAATTTGCATAGCATATAAGTGTTACTTAGTATGGTTGTTTATATTGCATCTGCTCAGCTAATCGAAAACTACATTTCCCAGAATTCCCCTTTATGTACTGTTCTAGGTTACAATTGACAAAGGACAAATTTATGTGCGATTCAGGAGACATAAATAAAGCAGCAGCAACTATGATCCAAAGGTTGAAGAGTGCCAGGCACCTTTGAAGCTTGTATGCGTTGCAGCTGATCTGCTGGCCCAGTTTGTTGGGATCTCCAGTTCTCCCATGTCTTCCTTCAGCTTCTTTAGAGTCCTGGGCCAGGCAGGTTAGCAGCCCAGTGAAGAAAGGGATGACTCCCTTCTTCAGGTCATCTGCATCTCAAATTTGGCAATGGTGAGAGGCAGATGTGGGGGCTAGTTTGTATTCATGGCTTTCAGGTACCAGTTTGTCCTCAGACATCCCCTCTTTGTGTTCAGATCACCAGAACCTTGACCTATAAGTGACTTTGGGCCCACCACCAGAGGCAGAAACAATGGTCTTCTATAAACTTTTTCATTAACTCCCAAACTTTTATAAGGCCTAATCCCTGTGATAATTTACTCATTACAATTATTAATAGTGTTTCTATTTCCCTGATCAAATTTAACTGATAAACTTGGGGAAACCTGAAGACTAGAGAGAGGCAGCTGGGTTGCACATGTATCCAGTAAAAATGTTTGGGGATGCTATGACTGTCTGTAATTATAAAGAATGATTAATCAATTTATGAATTGTGTTTCTATTATTGTTCCCTTTGAAGGGTAATCATTTATCATCTTAAATAGGACTATATAGTATATGTGTGAGTCATGTCCAATGATAAACTAGGGACATACTGCATATTCAAATGACATTATAGCATAATTTTCAAGTTCAAATTCAGATGTTATAATTTAGATAGTCACTAATCACTCTAAAGATTTTAGTTCAATCCCACAGATGATGAGGGTTCTCGCCTATTCAGTATTTTTAACACATTCTCTATCTAGTATAGAGAGGCACTGTGTCAGATACTAAGAACTTAATTGTAGGTAAAAAAGACAAATCCCTTGCCCCTAAGATGTTCACTCCCTGGAGGTATTGACTCCTCATAACCCTTTACACTTGCCAGTTTGGCCATCCATCACTGTGACTGGCAACTGAATGTCAGACTTAGAACGTGACACATGTTGAGCTCATTTTCCCAGGCCTCTCTCTGGCTCTTGACTCCCAGGATTTCAAATCCTTGCCTCTACTCTCTTGGATTCCAAAACTGCTTCTGTGGTTTCCATCTATTTGGGGAACTTTGATTTTCAGTTTTTTGGATTTCAACTTTTCATTGAGCTTTGCTCCTTCCTTGCCCCCGACACCTTCTGAAGCCTTTCGCAGTTCTGGCCTAAGGAATCCAAGGAACAGGTCAGCCCCAACCTCTCTCCTTGCTGAGGAAGTGAGATTTAGGTAAGTGAGGAGACAGAGGTGAAATGCAGAATTGTAATGGAATGAAACAAGTGTTCTACCATTCATGCACGAAGTGTTACACATTCATAGATGGTGATGTAAGCAGTACTGTAAAGTGTGCCCTCCATCAACTTCCTGCCCCTATAGCTACATATCTACATCTGCACGCTGTTACTCTTCCATTCATCCTACAAATATTTATTATGCAACCACCCTGAGCCACCCACGCTTGTAGCTTTCCCTCCATATTACAGGTACCTCTTCTGCTGTTTCAGGCTACCACCCACACTTTGGAGAAGCAATATACAGCAGTGATTAAGCAAGTGGAGGTGATCTGCCTGGGTTCAGATCTTGACTCACACCGCTGTATGCTTTAGTTTCTTCAGCCATCGATGAGGATAATCGCAACACTCAACCACCCAGGAGTGTTGTTAAGGTTAATGCAAATAATGCATTAAAGCCCGACCCCAGTGCCCGGAACGGAGAGGTAAATACTGACTGTGTGTAGCTTATTATTATTAGTGATCTCATCTTTTCATCTGCTCTCAGAATAGTTTTTCATTTTTCCATATTTTTAATCTTTTTTTTTTTTTACTGGTTTCTTCCACATCATATGGCCTACAAAAATATGCTCACGTCCTATATATCATTAAACATCCTAATTCTCAATATCTCCTGACTTCTACCCTGATGATTCTTTTCTTTATAATTAGAATCAGAAATATTGACATTCAGTATTTTTTATTTCCTTTTATTCAATTCACTTTCCAGACCTTCTAATCATGCTGCTGGTTCTGACTAAGAGCCCTATTAATTTCCAAGTCCAAAGATCATGTTGGCCCTCATATATTGGACTACAGCATTCCTGAGATTCCCCCCCCCGCCTTTGGCTTTGGCAACCTGCTCTTTCTGGTTATTCTTCCACATTTCTTCTTAGTCGCTTTTGCAGATTCTTCCCATCCATATACAACTGGTTTTAGAGTTCTGTTATTTCTAAGTTCTTAACATATCTTGTATCTTTCCCGTCCAGTCTTCAGACCACAGTTGCCTTAGCTCAGATCTTTATTATATCTTATCTGAATCATCGCAGTCGTCTTCAAGTTGGTCATGCCGCTTAGTTTATTGGCCCCAGTCCCTATTTCCTTTACTGTAATGATCTTTCCAAAATACAAATGTAATACATTGTACATTTCCCAGGCCAAAGCAGTGAGGAGATAAAAATGGGCATAACTTCAATATCAAAATAGTATTTCTCCTCCCCCAAACTTACAATGTAATCTCATCATAAGAAAAACCCCAGAGAGAATCTGCCTACACTGTTGGTGGGAATGGAAGCTGATGCAGCCACTCTGGAAAGCAGTAGGAAGGTTCCTCAAAAAAGTTGAAAATAGAGCTACCCTATGACCCAGCAATTGCACTACTGGGTATTTACCCCAAAGATACAAATGTAGTGATCCGAAGGGGCACATGCGCCCCAATGTTTATAGCAGCAATGTCCACAATAGCCAAACTATGGAAAGAACACAGATGTCCATCGACAGATAAATGGATAAAGAAGATGTGATATATATATATATATATATATATATATATATATATTCCATATATATATGGAATACTACTCAGCCATCAAAAAAATGAAATCTTGCCATTTGCAATAACATGGATGGAACCTGAGGGTATTATGCTAAATGAGATAAGTTAATCAGAGAAAGACAATTATCATATGATCTCACTGATATGTGGAATTTAAGAAACAAAACAGTGGATCATAGGGGAAGAGAGGAAAAAATAAATCAAGAGGAAACCAGAGAGAGAGATAAAGTATAAGAGACTCTTAACTATAGGGAACAAACTGAGGGTTGCTGGAGGGGAGGAAGGCGGGGGGGGATGAAGCCATTGGATGATGGACATTAAGGAGGGCATATGATGGGGCGCCTGGGTGGCTCAGTCATTAAGCGTCTACCTTTGGCTCAGGTCATGATCCCAGGGTCCTGGGATCGAGCCCCGCATTGGGCTCCCTGCTCCGCAGAAAGCCTGCTTCTCCCTCTCCCACTCCCCCTGTTTGTGTTCCTGCTCTCGCTTTCTCTCTCTCTGTCAAATAAATAAATAAAATCTTAAAAAAAAAAAAAGGAGGGTATATGATGTAATGAGCACTGGGTACTATATAAGACTGATGAATCACTGACCTCTACCTCTGAAACCAATAATACATTATATGTTAATTAATTGAATTTAAATTTAAAAAATATTTTTAAAAACAGGAAAAAAATTTAAAAAACAAGTAAAAAAAGAAAAGAAAAACCCCAGAGAATTCCAATAGAGGGGAATCCTACAATATATTTGGCCAGTCCCCCTTAAAACTGTCAAGGTCATTGGAAATAAGGGAAGTCTGAAGAAATGTCACAGCCAAGAGGAGCCTAAGGACACATGACAACTAAATGTCATGTGGTCTCCTGAATGGAATCCTAGAGCAGAAAAAGGACACTAGATAAATACTAAGGATATCTGAATAAACTATAGCTGTTAGTTAACAATCATGTATCAGTATTGTTTCATTAATTGTAAACAGATGTACCACATTAATGTAAGATATAACTTATCTTGGAAACTGCAGGGAGTGGGCATCTGTTAACTCTATACTATCTGCTCAATTTTTCTGTAAATCTAAACTATCCTAAAGAATAAAGTTTAATAAAAAGTAGTATTCCTCTTTTTTTTTTTTTTTTACTCCCCCTCCCACCCCGATCAAAGAAACTCTAGTTTCCTCAAATTCTTCTCCAGATATGGGAAGCTGGGGGCCAGTGATGCTTCATGTGTGCTCTAAGTAGTTTCTTTGTTTTGTTTTGTTTTGTTTTTAGGGTTGTTCTGTTATTGTTGTTGTTGTCCACTATTTTTCTTCTCTCTTGTTCTAGCTCCTAAAAAAAAAATAATGCCTTCTGAAAGATCTGGAGTCCTTACCAGGGCACTGATGCCAATGCTGGTGTCCAATATTTAAGATGCCAATGTCCTTGCAAAGCAGCCAGTACCTTTCTTCCTGCCAAATCTACTGACTACACTGCTGTTGATTTGATGGTATTGTCTTAGGATCTGAGTCCCATGGGAAACTTGTGAAATAGTCCTTTTAGATTTCCTGCTTATGACTGCAGTTCTTTCTTCTTGGGGCTCAGGCATCAATCCATAGAGGCTGGAGTGAAGGCTAATCAGAGTGGTGGATCCTGCACTGCTACATTTAGAACTACTTCTCTTCTCTCACTGACTCTAAGAGTCCTAGGAACTCTTGCTTCTTGCAGATTGACTTATTTCCCAGGATATTTCTTGACGACTCATGCAAGCCAATTACTGAGGACCTGGGCCACTAGCCCTTAAAACCTGCCCAGACAGGCTGAATCTGAGGGTGCAAACAGCACAGGCTCATGTTACATAAATATGATCATGTTGTTGTGCTGTTTAGAATTCTTTAATGACTTCTTTTTGCCCTTTAACATGGCCTTACAAGGCATTCTCATATCCTGCTTTAGTGCATCTTTCCAGGCCCAACCAGAGACAAACCCTCCTCCAACTTTCTAGTTCAGCCACATTGAGTTATTTTAAGCACCTGCATTTCATGAATTCATCAAACTTCTCAAGTCTCCATGCTTCACCGAGGTGTTCAGATTGGGTTAGCCACCGATGCCTCACCACCACCCCGAAGTATCATGCTATCTTTACATATTTTTATCACTGCCATACTCCATTATATGAGTTATTTATTGATATTTAACAAATTACCCTGAAACCCAGTGCCTTAAAATGATAAACATTTATTAAATCATCAGAAATTCAGGCATAGCTTAACTGGGTTCTTTATCTCAGGGTCTTTTACATGGTTACAATCAAGGTGCTGGTCAAAGCAGTGGTCTCATCTGAAGGTTCAACTGTGAGAAGGTCCACTTCAGACCTCACCAACATTGCGGTTGGCAGGTTCAGTTTCATACAGGCTGATATCCTGAGGGCCTCCGTTCCTCCTTGACTGTTGACCATAGGCATCCCTCAGTTGCTTGATATGTGGACTTCATAGGGTACCTCACAACATGGTAGCTGGTTTCCATCAGAGTGAGGAAGACAGCAATACAGCATGAGCAAGGGAGAAACCAGAGTCTTTGCAATCTAAATGCACAGGATTACTTTACTCCTATTACTTAAAAGTGATATGATACATCACTTTTGGCATAATCTATTTGTTATGTTCAGTCCACATTCAAATGGACGGTATTACACAAGAACATAAACACCAGGAGGCTGGGATCCTTGGGAGTGTTTTGTGGTTTCCCTGTGGAGGGCAATAAACCCCTCCTCAGAATTGATTCACATGTTAAGACAGATGATACCACACATGCACCAAGATGGTTTATAAATATTTATTGCTCACATAATAGGTCTTTCTGAAGAAAGTAGGGCAGGCACAAAAGCCAGTCTGGAATGTCTTGAGAGAAGAGAAAAGAGGACAGTGGCTTTGGTTTTTCTTGTGGTGGAGAGTGGGACCTTAGTGAGGATTCCCACAGGAATGGATTTAAGACAGTTTGAACTTTTCCATGAGCACTAATGATAGAGCCAAGGCTTCTTATATTCTTGCCCTGATACGGAGCAAAAGGGAAAGGAGGAAGTCAGGGCATGAAAGCTGTCAGAAGTCAAATATCAAATGAAGTTGGAGTCATTCTCCTTATCACAGGGGGCTATTTTAGAGGCTGTCTACCAAATCCTTTGTAATATAATTGCTTATTTACTAGTTTGTCTTTTATAAGATAAAGAGTTATTTTATTTTTATGTTTTCAGTACCTAGTGCGGTGCCTGACATATGGTTCAATAAATGTTGGTCGAATGTGTAACTGAATGAGTGAATAGACTCTCCCACCTCTCTTGATTGTTGTTTATCCCCTGTTGTGGATCTAGTGTTCTTTCAAGATTCAGCTCAAATATTATCTCCTCTATGATGCCTTTATTGATCCGTTTCCCCTCCTCTCTCTGATAGAACTGACCACTCTCTTGTTTGTGCTCAACTGCACTAGGTACAGATTTCTTCTTAGAACTGACAAAAGTCGCATTTATTTCTTTACATATTGTATTCTTTACTAGTCTGCCTACTGAGGGTAAGAACTTGTCTCGTTATAAACGTTTGTACTCTCAGTATCTGGTATGATATCACACACCCATGTTTAGTTAATATCTCACAGAGGATTCAATCAATTCCACTATGGGAAAAGGAGTAAGAGAAAGCTAAATATAGGAGGGGTGTTTAATCTGGATCTTGAAGAATAAATAAAACCTTGACAGGAGAAGATACAGAGGTGAGGAGGCTTTGGAGACAGAATATTCTAGACATAATAAGTAGCACCACAAAATCATCATGGTGCATTCAAATAATAGTAAGATTCAGCTGGCTGGAGATGAGGCTAAAAAGTTAGGTTCACATCCAGCTTGTAAAACTTTGTAGGCTGGTAATTGAAGATTTGGGTGATGTTGTTAATGTAAGTAAATCTATTCTAGAGAAATAATTCTGATGGCAGAACAGAATGGATTTGAGTAGGAAGTAGACTGGAATCAAGCAGGGATGGGAAAGGGGTAGTTTGACTAGGACAACATGAACTCTATCTGGAAGAAATCAGAATGTAGAGAGAAGGTAAGCATTAGCATTCTGAACACTGCTGAGAGTGATCCAGCGCTCTGAGATTTGGGAGGTATGGAAGCCTGAGAAAAGTCCACTGAAGGGGTGGTGGGGATATGTAGACAATAGAGATAAAGACAGTGGATAAATAGACCAAAGAAAGAATTATCAATTATCTTAATAATTAATCAGTTGCTATTCCTGATAAAGACTTTAGCCCACTTGGCAGTTTGGGACACATATATTTTAAAATTAAGACTAATGAAAGGATAAAAAAGAGAAAAGAAGAGAAAATCTGTCATGTCTAAAGCATCAAAATGGATATAGAAAATAGCTTTTCCTGTCTTTTTGGGACTAACTTTGTAGAAGTATTTTATTTCCCTAATACTACTTTTTTTATTCTAAAAGAATTATTAGAAATTTCTCATGTGGCATCTCAAAATTATTTTCTAGCATGGAATTTCATAGCCGAAGTTTTGCATTCAAAGAAGAACATTGAGGTTGTTACAGGCTAGACTATCACCATGGGTAATTCTGAGAAAGAGAAAGAGACATGTTTCAAGGTCTTTTGTGTGCCTAGCTTAAGTTGGAATCTGAAGGCATTCTGATTAGAATCCATATTCCTATACGCAGTAATGGTCACCCTTGGCTATGAGGCAGAAAACAGGCCACGGGACAGAGAGATGCCCATTAGCTCTATTTTAAAATTTCTATAGCCCTTCTAGAATTTTGTATGGAATTTGTTTTCCAAGGAGTTTTAGAATTTTAGAGGTGGCGGTAATCTCAGATTTCACCAAACCTTTTAGGGGGACTGCTCCCATAATAGCAGTTGTGATTTTACTGTTGGACAATTAATAAAAATGCAAAGTAACAAAATGCTTTTCTGAATTTAATAAGCCCTTTAAATGAACTTACATTTTTTTTTTTTAAAGATTTTATTTATTTATTTGACAGAGAGACACAGTGAGAGAGGGAACACAAGCAGGCGGAGTGGGAGAGGAAGAAGTAGGCTTCCCACGGAGCAGGGAGCCCAATGCGGGGCTCGATCCCAGGACCCCGGGATCACGACCTGAGCCGAAGGCAGACGCTTAACGACTGAGCCACCCAGGTGCCCCTGAACTTACGTTTTACTAACAGCGATAGTACCTGCACACATTTGAAGACATTAGTATTACATGTGTTTGTGTGATAGTAGTATTTATTCTGTTATACATTTGATTTATCAGACCCTTTGTAGCAACTTCATGGCACTGAAGGGGTTTTTGACCGATAAGTTAGAAACTGATTTGGCCCAACTTCCTTATTTTACAAATGGGGGAACAAGGGATTTGGAACAGGTCATTTACATGAATTGCTCAAGGTCACAGAGTTCTAAGGATAGAGCCTAGATCTTCTGACCTTTAGACCAATTAATACAATCCCCAAATAGCCAAAAACATTAGACCTGCTAACGCAAAATTAAATGATAAACCTCATGCTAAATGGGGTGATGTATCAGTGCTATGCTTCAGAAGGTTCTCTCACACTTGGAACTTTCTGGCATTTTGGCATATCCTAGGAGGCCTTATATTGCTGCTGACAGTTAAGAATCATTTTCCTTACAGTCATTATTTGAGGCAAACAATACAGAGAGCTTAGAGTCTGTGTATGCTAGATTCTCTTTGCGAACCCACACGCCCACACACTCAGTACCATGGTTCAGTTTCTTTCACATTAGTGTTTGCTTTTTTTTTTTCCTCTGAGAGTCGGAAAGATGCAAGAAGGCAAATAAAAGCCAGAAAAGTGTGTCATGCAGGAAGAGGAACTAAGGAAGGGTCAGAAGGGTAGAGGTTTGCGATGTTGAACCTATGCGTGGATGGCTCTGTTCCACCCATCCAGCTGAAAGAGTGTATTTGAAGTGGCATAATAATTAGGCTCAAACATTTACCCTCACTGTGCCCTTCAAAGACAAAATTTGGGTTGAACCTTGGGGCAATTCATTTCAATGATTTTTAGACCTCTATAGAATACAGCAGCAGATGAGAAATCTCAAGAGAACTAGTTTTTTTCCCCTTTGAGAGCTAATACCACATATTTTCTGATGAATCAGAGTGTGGGTGAAAGCAACCTCCTTTAAATTTCCTTTCAGTTACTTATTGTTTGTGATTAAATGATTACTTTCTTTCTTTTTTTTTTTTTTTTTATTTGACAGAGAGAGACAGAGAGAGAGAGGGAACACAAGCAGGGGGAGTGGGAGAGGGAGAAGCTGAGCAGGGAGCCCGATGCGGGGCTTGATCCCAGGACCCTGGGATCATGACCCCAGTGGAAGGCAGATGCTTAACGACTGAGCCACCCAGGCGCCCCTAAATGATTATTTTCAAAACTGCGGAATAAAATGATAGGCCTTTTTTCCTGAACTTATATATTTCTTAAAATTTTATTAGAGGATATACTCTCTGTAGACAGAAATTTTAACTTATCATACATAGATTCTAAATTTGGTGTGTTGTTTGTTTCAAATAATGAAAACCAGGAAAAAGACAATCACATTGCAAAATTAAAATGTAGATAGTTGTCACCTTTTTCATTAAATATATCAGATATTTTTTTTCCTTGATATGTGGGTGAGTTTTACAATTAATGTGAGTTAGATTCAGATGAAATAAAAGTTTAGATGCTATACTTTTAGAACAAAGTTAACATATAATCTTATATATAACAGACACTCTGTATTGTCAGTTGAAAAGACCTTAAATATTTTAAGGGAGATGGATTTAAACAAACAGCCATTTGCTGACACTTAAGATAAGCACTTTAGAAGTATACGAGAGAGTGTAATGTTATGTTCTGGCACGAAGCCAGAATGTTTTATTTTCTTACCAACATTTTATTTTCCTGAACTCTAAAAGAAGTGACAGGTTATTTTGTCTGTAATGGTGGTTATTTTCAACTTCAAAAACCTTTCTGTGATCTTAAAACCTTATAATTTGTTCACAGTTACAAGTTAATACAGGCACTGAACAGCATCTGTATGTAATTTTAGCTGAGAGATATAGTGGGAACTTTTAGTCCTTCCAAACTTATTTTATTAGACATGCATTGTCTAGAACAAGTCTGCTGCACGCTTGGTACCTACCAAGTTAGCTCAACTCCAATCTGTTGTTGGAAATGTGGACATTTATGTGTCTTTGGGGGTCTTAGTGGCATCCCACGTCAGTCTTGTTCTCTGTTACATGGAGAACTGGCAAAGAAGAGAGG